>NC_133618.1:132416938-132729751 GCF_048593235.1 Sminthopsis crassicaudata | reverse complement strand
GCCCTTTCTGCTCCCTCCCTCTCTCCCGCCCCGGCAGAATCACTCGGGAAAGGCCACCATTTTAGAAAGCAAAGCCACCATCTCAGGGAAGGCGCCCCTGACACTCGCCCACATTCACGGAGAGCCTTGTTTGGCACCGGGCGCCGGGACGCGCAGCTCCGCGTTTTATCCTCAGGCATCCCGTCTGGGCGCCCGGGGCAAAGGACCTTTATCGCCACTCTGCCCGTTAGGAGGCCGAGGGGCTGTGCTGAGGCTTTGCCCCAGGGCTTGAGGAGAGGAAATTGGATCCCGGGTCCCCGCTAACGCTGCTTCTCCTCCGTCAGGGCTGGACTGGGGACTGGGAGGAGGAGCCGGGGCCCCCGACGCCTCCCACGAAGGTCCCTGCCTTCCTCAACACCAGCTCTGCTCCGGGCGCTCCCGCGGCCTGACTCCGTGACCCTGGGGGTCGCGGCCCGGGAGTGAAACATCACCTCCGTTTCCCCCTTCTCCTCGCGGGCCTGATCCCCAGGACCCCCACCCCATCCCTCCGGGGACTGCAGGAGCGGCGATGACAGCGGAGGGGCTGGAGGGAGGCCGGGAGCCGCACCACCACCCGAGGCCCCTCGGGCCCAGCCCGTCCCCGCCTCGAGACTGCGTTCCCATCCCGCCGCTCCACTCCGAGCCAGCCCCGCGCCAGCCCGCCCCGACCCCCGCGCTCCGCACCGAGTTCCCAGGACACTCACCTTCTCCCGGCCTCAGTCCCGAGCCTGGGCTGGCCCGGCCTGTCAGCCCCACGGCCCCTCCCCCGAGGCTAGGCGGAGACTCTGGGCGAGGAGGGAGGGCGGCGCTCGCGCGAAGATCCCGGGCCCACCCCGGCCCCCGCCTCCGCTCTCTCTCCGAGGCGCAGCCTAGGCTACCTTCTCCTCCCTCCTCCCCCGCCCCCAGCAGCAGAGGGGCTCGGAGGGAGGGGGACCTCGGGGTGCGCGGCACGTGTCGCGAGACTTGAGGGTGGAGCTCGCGGGAGAAGCTGTGGAGAGCTGAGGGGATTCGGGCACGAGGGGAGGTGGGAGGGAGAGGAGAAGGAAAAAGAGGAGGGAGGGAAGAGAGAGTACCGGAGCAGGAGCTCCCCCCCGGAAAGCCCCAAGCCCTCCCCCAGGTGGAGAAGGGCAGGAATCCCAAACCCACATTCCCCGGAGAGCTCGGAGCTCTGGGTTCTACTTCAGCTCCGTCACCAGCCGGCTCTGTGGCCTTGGGCAAGGAGCCTTCCTCGCTGAGCCTCCACCGCACCAAGGCGGGGTTTGGACTCCCCGTGCACAGTCTTCCCCAAGCCATGTGAAAGGATAGGGCCCGGCTGCTACAGACACGAAAACTGAGGCACAGTGAGATTAAAATGCCTGCTCCAAGAAAGTGGGAGCAGGAATACTCACCCTTCTTTTTACTTAAAAGTGAACTTTAGTTTTAAATGTACGTTCATTTTTTGCATGTCTCTATATGAGTCATGTTGGCAAAGAAAAATAAGAAAAAGGAAAAACTGCAGGAAAGGAAAAAAGTAGAAGGAAAACAAAACAAAAGGTGAAAATGCTATGTTTCGATCGGCCTTCCATCTCCATAGTTCTCTCTCTCGATGCATATGGTATTTTCCATCCAAAGTTTATGGAATTGCCTTGGATCGCTGAGTAGCTGATCAGAGCTAAATCTGTCACTGTTGAACATCACACAGTCTTGCTCTTAATGTGCATCAATCCATGCAAGTCTGTCCGGGTCTCTGAAATCATTCTGCTGATGGTTATATAGAAAAATAGTATTCCATAACATTCATATATTCAGTCACTTCCCAACTGATGGGTACCCACAATTCCTTGACACCACAAAAAAGAGGTGCTTACAAACATTTTTGCACATGTGAGTCTTTTTCCCGCCTTTAAGATTGGGATGCAGGCCGGTGGCAGCTGGGCCAAACAGTAAGCACAATTTGATTGCCCTTTGGGCATAGTTCCAAATTGCTCTCCAGCATCAGTTCCACAACTTCACCAACAATGTATTAATGTCTGTTTTCTTGACACTTTTCTAACTGGGTTAATATATGAGCACGAGGAAAAGAAGGTAAGAGGAAAAAGTGTACAGTCCGGAATGGAGAATGATGGTAGTGATAGAATCTCAGCTCTTGCCCCAGCCCCAAGAACTCTGTCACTGTCTCTCATGGATTCCATTAGAACAAAAGGACCCTTTATCTTTTCACAACATCTCTAGCTGGCCCCAGCCCCAGAATCCTGATTACTGAAACAAAAGGACTTTTCCCATGCTAGTCATCTGAGATAGTCTAAATGTATGCAAAACCTCATCTTGGACTCTCCAGTTTTCCTGCTCCCTTCTCTATAATCCCTATTCTGCTGAGCTGCCACCATTAGAGCATTTACTTCTGGTAAGAGGTGCCACAATCCTCAAAAAACTTCTTACCAGAAGTAAATGCTCTAATAAATACCCATGCTTGATCTGGAGATGTTTTGAGTCTGAATTCTTTCAGAAACGACGCCACAACCTCAGTACCACACAGTAAGAGTAGCAGTCAGCAACTGGAGACATGAGAAACTGAATAAGGATGGGAATGGCCAATGTCCCCTCAATTTCCCATGCATCAAAGTGGTGAGCCAGACTGAATTATTTGCCCTCCTAGTGTGCTTCCATTAACATAGAAATGCCTGCTCTCATTCAGGGTTCTGACATCTTTAGGCTTTAACCATGTTTATTTAAAAAACTATGGAATAATGGTTAGGGAGTTAGCCTTGTTGTCAGGAAGATCACCTGACCCACATCATGTTAACCATCACAGTTATCTCTCAGTACCTCCTGCAGGCTCTTTTAAATGAGAACAGGTGTGATGCTGCATTGGTAGAGATACTTTTGTCTCAGGGAATTGAAATAATTCAAAGTGACCAGGAAGCTGTAAGTCCCTACTATGTGTCTGGCACTGGGCTAAGCAGGATATGAAGATGGGCAAAAGGCAGGCCCTGTTCCCAAGGACCTCACAATCTAATGGGGGAGACAACAAGCAAACGATATGCAAACATAAATACGATTCAAAAATAATTTGTTGAATTTAGATAGCTCACATTCTCACAGTGCTACTAAATAAGGTTTGCATTGTTGAACTGAGGTTTGTTTTCACATAAATGGTTTAAGGCTGGAAGGCATCTTGGAGCTCATGTAGGCCCATACGCCTCTGTCTCTCTCATTTTAATGAGAAACTGACAAATTGGCAAAGATGACAAAACAAGAGTAAAGACTAAAAAAAACTGAGGCAAAACAAGAATTAATACAACCACTCCAGACATCAATTTGAAACTATGTTAGAAAAGTGACTAACTTGCCTTCCCCTTTAATCCAGGGTCTAATTACTGGCCTAATATCCCAAGGAAGTCAAAGACCTTGGACCAATGTATGTGAAATTATTTATAGTCCCACCCTTCATTGTAACAAAGAACAGGAAAAAAGTGAGTACCTGTCATAACTGAATATTGTATACTAAGAAATGAGTATGAGAAACTCAGACAAAAATCAGAAAAATGTCTAGAAACTGGTATAAAGCTAAAAAAGCAAAAACAAAATGACAATATATGAATGAAAAGGCCAGTAAAAGTAAAGGCATAAACTCAGTAATCATACTAGCTAGCATTTATATAGCATTTTAAGGTTTGCAGAGAGATTTACAAATATTTCATTTTATGTTCACAATGATCCCGGGAGACAGGTGCTATTATTATCCTCATCTGAGGGAATTATAAGAATTGAGTAAACCACAATGATTCTACCTTGTGACTCAATTCTGGATCTAGATCAGCCTCCTTTCTTTTTTTTTTTTTTAATTTTATAATTATAAAATTTTTTGACAGTATATATGCATGAGTAATTTTTTTTATAACATTATCCCTTGTATTCATTTTTCCAAATTATCCCCTCCCTCCCTCTACTCCCTCCTCTAGATGACAGGCAATCCCATACATTTTATATGTGTTACAATATAACCTAGATATAATATATGTGTGTAAATCCAATTTTCTCTTTGCACGTTAAGTATTAGATTCCGAAGGTATAAGTAACCCGGGTAGATAGACAGTAGTGCTGACAATTTACATTCACTTCCCAGTGTTCCTTCTCTGGGTGTAGTTGTTTCTGTCCATCATTTAGATCAGCCTCTTTTCTAGTCAGTAATGGATCTAGTCCAACTTCTGTCTTGTGAGAAAACTTGATTCAATTATGAGAATTATTGTATATTCTTATAATAATATGATATAGTTCATATAATTACATATAACATAATAATAATGGGAATTATTATATAATCACCCCAAAAAACTTTATTGTATTGTTTGAACCTCCAGCTCTGCAAAGCTGGGAAGCTAGACCTCCTCTATCTGTTGCTTAGAGACTCAACTACAAATCTAGGTTATGCTGAACAGAAATCCAATTAGATCCAAAGATTGACACAAGTTTTCTCACAGTTATACATCTCAAGCAACCTATATGTCTTATCTGAAAAACTGGCCCCATACTGGTTCATCACTTACTATTTCCTTCTTCCTTTGACTTGAATATAGGCACCTGAAGAGTAATATGACATCTCTTTTTCTGATTTCAATGAATTATACCTGTTCACTCTTCTCTCTTCTAAAACTCAAAAAACTCCTAATTTGTCCTCCAAATAAAAATCAGATTATCTAATCCTATATTCTGGTGTATATCCTATTGACTGTTTTAATACATAAAAATCTCTTTCTTCCTGTTTTTGGGGCCCAGTGCCAAGCTGAGGAGATCTAATCCCTATTTATTATGCAATTGGCATGCATTGTTTAATCAACTGATATGCTCAGAAGCTTGATTTCCCTGATATTTTAGATTTCACCCATCATAATCTGAAAAATGGAGAAACTGAGGCAAATTTAAGTGACTTGCCCAGAGTCACACAATTAGTATTGCAAGAAAGAGTTGAAATCAGGTTTTTCTGACTCCAGCCACTAGTTATCTCTCTTGAAAAACCATCCTTGAACCTAAAGAATAGATAAAACTTACTTTCCTCCCACAGGTATGCTAAAGTCAACTAGATATAGTAAGCACATTGTGAAATTCCTAGTATAAGAATATACACCTTGGAAATCAGAAATCTTACAAAACAGGACTAGATTTATTTTTTGCTGATGTTTTGGATTTACCAAAGTGATGGAGACAATGTTAATGAAGTAGGTTAAATTTAAAGAGTGCCCAGCCTACATTCAGCCCTCCCCTCTCCAGAAAGCTAGTTGTTAAACATTTCTAGTATATCCCTGCTTCCTCTTCACAGTCGGTAGGAGATTACTAGGGAATATTGGATATATTGTCAGCTGTCTCAGATGTTTCACTTATTTTTTATTAAAAGGCATGGTTCAGTCTTGAAGAGGAGGAATGGTCCCACCCCCAAAAGATAACATTAATAAAAATCTTTTTAAAATTGAAATTGAGGGTTAAAATGAATTATGCCTGTTCAATGCAACTAGATTGTCAGAGACTATATTAGAACCCAGATTCCTGACTTTTAATCCAGTATTGTCTCCCTTACACAGTAGTCCATGATTTCTTAGAAAATGTAATAAAGCACCCTCTTGGCTAGGCTATTTCTCACTAGGGCAAGGGTTCAGATAACATGTTTTTTTCAGCAATAAAACAGATAAAAGGATAGTAGATTTCTAAGGTCTCTTCCTACTTGACATGATCCTAAAGACCTAGAAGAGATGAGGTCCTTTTCTCTTAAAGCACTTAACAGATTAACCATGTGAAATATATATCAGGACATCTGCAAATAGCATAGCTCCAGAAGTTTCACATCTCATGACTGTCTACTCCTTAGGAGAGAACATGAATGTCATGTCCTAGTTTTACTTCTATAGAGAGACAGACAGAGAGTGTGTGATTCTGGCACTAGACTATGTGAACATGTACAGACAAGTTATTTAATTATCTCTGAACCTCACTTTTCCACATGTATAAATGCAGATACTAACACTAGAACTACCTACTGATAGAACTGTGAGCAAAATGTTTTGCAAATTTAAAGCCTAGAGAAGTTTAAATTTTATCCTTCTACTAAAACTCTACTTTGAAGCCTCATAATGACTTGGTAATGAGATCCTTAAGGAATATATGCCAGGACAACAGAAACCCTGGCAGATCCTATCAAACCGAGGTTTAAGATGCATGTCAGGAATGGACTGTGAACCTAGTTCCAGGTAGCCACCCAAGTTCAAAAAGATTATCATCACAAGTAGAAAATCTCACAGAAACTATCCATTAAAGTCGGAATATATAACTACCAAAATCACAAATTCTTGAAGGATTGTTAGAATCTCAACTAGGAATTTAGGGTAACAAAAATGTGGAGTGGGGGGCACTTTGGAAGGACAGAATATCTATGAGGAATAGCAATTTGTGAGCAGATGCATGGATTAAGAAGACCAAAGGATGGAGCAGAAAAGCGGAGTTATGGGTTCAAGAAAAATACCACAGGAGCTTCTGAAGTCTCCTTAAACAAAGGCTAGTCAAGCTATAATGATCCCAAGGCCGTGGTGAGAAGCTTTAGCAGCCTGCAATCTACTATCCTCAATCTATTGAGGTTATGGATGGAGAAAGAGACTGGAGGCAGACAAATTAGCCCTAGACTCTAAGCTTCCCCACCAGTGCTATGAATCTTTCACGAAAGGAGGTGAGGCAGTGATTAAATGAAAATTTGAGTGTTATTTCCCAGTAGATATGAAAGAGATTTGGCAAGAATATGCATTACCTGACTCATTTCCCTGTTACTTTCTTATTCTGCCTAAACTAAATGAATTTTTAAATTAGAATTTGTATGTACTGTCTGTGGTATTGTGGGAGAATAATCAGGATATAGTTTTTTAATAGATAACAATCCAAAATAACAAGAGATCCCAAAGTAATACTGAAAGACTGTTTCATAAGTAATAATAATATTGTAATAATAATAAGTAATATTGAAATACCTATTTCATAAGATTTTTGTGACTTATGGAATACAAAAACTTTGAAACCTTTCCACTAGAATATTAACTTCCTGAGATTAGGGACTCGTTTTCATTATTGCCTTTATAACTTGGTCCCTACCACAATTTATATGTAATAAGTGCTTAATGTTTTTGGAGTCTATTAGGAACAAATATTATTCCTGACAGCTCTTAAATTTTAAGGTTATGCAGCTCACCTCTCCTTTTCAGATCCTTCAAGACTGAAAAGAATTTTGGCAATTATATGTGCCCCCTCCATCCTTAATCAATAGTATTTGTGAGATTTTCTACCTGTGATAATGATCTTTTTGAACTTGGGTGGCTACCTGGACCCAGGTTCACAGTCCATTAACTGACATTCATCTTAAAGCTCAGGTTTGGTAGGGTCTGCCAGGTTTGTTTTCCTGGCTCGCTCCTCTCTCTCTCTCTCTCTCTCTCTCTCTCTCTCTCTCTCTCTCTCTCTTTCTTTCTCTCTTTCTCTCTCTCTCTCTCTCTCTCTCTCTCTCTCTCTCTCTCTCTCTCTCTCTTTCTTTCTCTTTCTTTCTCTCTCTCTCTCTTTCTTTCTCTCTCTCTCTCTCTTTCTTTCTCTCTCTCTCTCTCTATATATATATGTATATCTATTTAAGCTTTTTATTTTAAAAACATGCATAAATAATTTTCAACATTCACCCTTGCAATACTTTGTGCTTCAAATTTTTTCTCCCTCCCTTTCCCTTACTCCCTCCCCTAGATGAGTTAATCCTATATGTTAAGAATGTGCAATTCTCATCTTTCCATAATTATCATATATTCCTTAAGGAATCCCAGTATCCCACTGTCAAGTCATTATGAGGCTTCAAAGTAGAGTTTTAGTGGAAGGATATTTAAATTTCTCTAGGTTTTAAATTTGCCCACAGCTTTGTCAAGTATGTAGTTCTAGTGTTGGTATCTGGATTTATACACGTGGAAAAGCAAGGTTCAGATATATTAAATAACTCAGGTTATAATCTGAGATCATGCTCAGTAGAAAAGTTTTTAAGAACTAAGAGAAAATGTTTCCTTATCCAACTTGGATAGCTATAATAAAATGTGCCCTTATTTGAGGAATCACCCTTCAGGAAGAGCTAGTAGGAGGTGTCATTTATTCTCTGAACTTCTATTTCCTAATAGCCCCTAACTGACAGTATGTCCCTTAATTAAAGTTAACATCAACACCCAAAAAAAAAAGGCTGGAGTGTAGAGATAAAATAATGGGGATGTGTTCTGCTATGGAAAATTTAGGGATCTAGAATGTAAAAACAAACCTTGGGCAGCAACACAACACATTTAAGTAAAAAGTGATGATGATTTTAGATAACAAATTCCTGAGGTCAAGAATTATGTTGTATTCATATTTCTGTTTACAAATCATGGGTGCCTAATGTTAACTGGATGTTGGATAATCAAAATAATGGACATGTTCTGCTATATTCAAATATGCCAAATAAAAATATTGAAAGTAGAAATATAGGGTTGTTTATTATGTTTGCTATACAAGAAAGTATAATACAGAAATGGAAATCATGATCATCTTTTCTACCTGCCCAATATCATTTCCACTTTAGGAATATAGTAGGCACATAAACTTAAGCATTTAGTTGTTTTCCGGTTCAGTTTAAAACTTTAACTTTTAAAACTACTAAACTATTAAAGTTTTTAAACTATTAAACTTTTAACTTTATCAAGAGAACTGTTTATTTTTGTTTAAATTACAAAGTCCTTTAATGTCCCACATAGAATAGAATAGAAATGACCCTGGGTTGTTTTGGTGGAGATAATACTCACATCAATGAAATTATAGTTCCTTTAAATCTTTATTAGGGCAGTTAGATGGTGCAGTGGATAGAGTGTTAAGCCTGAAGTCAGGAAAACTCATTTTCCTGAGTTCAAATCTGGCCTTAGACACTTACTAGTTGTATGATCTTGAGCAAATCACTTAATTCTGTTTGCCTGTTTTCTCATCAGTCAAATGAGCTGGAGAAGGAAATGACAAACCACTCCAGTGGTTTGCATTTGCCAAGAAAACTCCAATTGGGCTCACAAAGAGTCAGACACTATTGAAATGACTCACCAACTGTCTTTATTAGCATAGGATTCAAAAATTTCTAGGCTCACTTCTGGGAGAGAATTTATGCACTACTATGAATTGCTTGAATTTGGAGTTCTAAATACATTTCTGTTCATGCTGGCATATTTTTATTAATCACAAGAGCTCCATCTATTGAGACTTAATGATATATATAATCACAGAATTTTAAAGCTACAAGGGAAGAGGAACTAAGGTTTAGATAGAGAAAATGATTTACTTAAGATCACTTAATCAAAGTTAGTGACAAAATCCATCTAGAACAAAATCCCTAATTTGTTTTTTTCAGTCTTTTGTGCACCAAGCCATAACTTGGTAATATTATTATCTATAACAAGCTATAAACAGGGCTGGGGGGGGTGCATGCAGAGGGCTACATGTCCCTATTTTTCCCAGTCTGGAAGGGCAGTGGTCACTTACTGGCTGGAGGTCACCACTATAGAGCATTAAAGCTTTAACCTGCAGTTTCTGAGCAAAGTCAGTTCATCCCTTCTTAAGCATCCTGGTGGCACCCCCACCCTCCCCAGAGGAGCTTCCTATATTCCTTAGTTGTAGACATGTGAGGTCTTAAATAATTATTATCAATCTGGGTAGTACCCTTCTCAAAGGTAGTACCTTTCACTGAAAATGAAAAACCCAATTATATAATGTATATGGTTTATAATGACCTTACCTCACTTAAAGTAAATAATACCAAGATCATCTAGCCGAGAAGTTCTTAACTGAGAGTCCATGAACTTTGAAAGATATTTCAATAATTTCAATATTAATATAACTGGTTTCCTTTACCATATTATATATTTTATGCTTTTAAGTAGTTTTACCAGTCCTCCAAAGGGTTCTAAAACCCCAGAATTCCCTAGTCTAGAATTTTACTAGTGTGTAACTCAAAGGTTAAGTAGCTCAAAGCTTCTTCAGAGCAGGATTTCATTTTTGTCTTTGTTTGCCAAACACTATACCTGGTATTTGTTTTTTTTTTAGGTTAGGGGCCGGGATTTGTGTTTAGATTTCACTTTTGGTGGGAATTTCTAGTCCTGAAACTCTTAGTTGCTTTATATCAGCACTTCATCTCTAAGATATGGCCTCAGGGTTGCTTGAGTATTTTAAATAACTTGCCCATGGTCTTAACAATGTTATGTCAGAGGCAATAATGCCAGTAATGGCATTTCTAATTCTAAAGCCCTTTATCACCACCCCACACTTCCTCTCTTGCCTAACTCTTATTAAGCACTTATAATGCTTGTCAAATTGAAATTAGCACTCAGTCTGCTAAATGACGTTGCCCCCTGTAAATCAAAGTGACCTTTTAATTCCTTTCAGCAATTTGATTTCAAAATTATCTGTTATAGATTTCCATGTTTGAAAAGGTAGGTTACAGGTCATAGAAATGATTCTTCTTAACTGGAACACTAATACAGCGTTGGTGGAGTTATGAAATGATCCAACCATTCTGGAAAGCAATTTGAACTATGCCCCAAGGGCTATAAAACTGTGCAAACCCTTTGATAAAGCATGTATCATAAAGAGATAATAAAAAAGGGAAAGGTCCCAAATGTGCAAAAATGTTTGTAGCAGTCCTTTTTATAATGGTAAGGAACTGGAAACTGAGTGAAGGCCTATCAATTGTGGAATAGCTAAATAAAGATAATGGAATATTATTATTTTATTAGAAATGATGAACAGACTGGAAATGCCTACATGAACTATGCTGAGTGAAGTGAGCAGAACAAGGAGAAGGAGCAGAACCACACTACACAATAAGAGAACTATGGAGACTGAATAAGAATTGGAACATAGTATTTTGTTCTGATTTTTCTTGCCCAACATGACAAATATGAAAATGTTTAAATTTAAAAATGTTTAAATATGTGGTTTTTGCATCTATTTAATCTGTATCTAATTTCTTGCTGTCTTAGGGAAATAAGGGAGAAAGAAAAAAAATTTAAAAGCCAAAGTTTTAAAAATAAAATTAAATAACATTTTTAAAATGATCCTTTTATATGTTCAAATTCTTTAAACTAGATACCGCCTATTGAGCAAATAGGCAAGGATTAAGAAGGGTGAACTGCTGGAAAGACTATGAGATGATAGGTATACTAATATTATTGGTGGAGTTGTGAAATGGTACAGTTATTTTGGAAAGCAATTAGGAATTATGCAAATAAAGTGACTAAATTAATGCAAGCCTTTTGGCCCAGAAATTCTATTACTGTTGTTGTTGTTGTTGTTGGGTCATATCCAACTCTTGACCAAATTTGGAGTTTTCTTGGCAAAGACACTGGAGTGGTTTGCCATTTCCTTCTCTAGCTTATTTGACAGATGAGAAAACTGAGGCAAATAGGGTTAAATGACTTGCCCAGGATCACATAGCTAGTGTCTGAAGTGGGATTTGAACTCATGAACATGAGTCTTCCTGATTCCAAGTCCAGTGCTATATCCACTGTACTACCTAGCTGCCCCTGTATAGTTAAAGAAGCCATTAATTAGAAAAAAAGTCCCCAAATACACCAAAATATTTAAAGTAGCTCTTTATGTGAAAGTAAAGAATTAGAAACAGCATAGATACCTCATTGGAGAATGGATAAACAAATTATGATACATTAATATGATGGACTATTACTGTGGCGTAAAAATGTAAGCTAAATGAACTGATACAATTATTTCTTTAGTAATTGTATTTATTTACTTTCTTGATGTTTCTACTTGTTTGGGATGTTATCAAGTAAAATGATATCTTCTAACTGTATAAACATGTATACATATATTGCATTTAGAATATACTTTAACATATTTAACATGTATTGGTCTACCTACCATCTAGGAGAGAGATGTGGGGGGAAGGAGGGAAAAAGCTGGAACAGAAGGACCAATATTGGAAAAATTGCCATGCATATGCTTTGTAAATAAAAAGCTATAAATTTTAAAAATGATATGTTCATATCTCCCTTACCCTCAGAATATTTCAAATGTTTCTTCTTTATCATTGATAAATTAGACTACCTTTACTATGTCTTTTCAAGATCTTTTATATGTGTATATATTTTCCCCATTCTCTTTCAGCATTTCTAATGGGGAAAAATAGTTTTGTGCTATTTGGTTGTCCTTAGATCATTTTCTCCCTGGTTGCTTACAGAATTTGTTGTTATTGAAATCATTAAACTTAACTATTGTGTGTCTTGGAGCTTGAGATACAGCTTTTTAGTTTATTTGTCTTGTTTTCTTTTTATTAGATAAGGACCAATAGGTTCTTTAATTCAGGTTTTATTTTTTTAATTCAGAAATTCTTAAGTTTCCTTGATTATTTTCTGCATTATAGTTCAAGGTTTATATACTTCTGGAGACTTATGATCCCTAAGTTGTCTCTCTCAGTTCTGCTCCAGAGCCTAGTTTTTGCATGTATAAAAATCAAGTGTTCTTTCAATATTATTCCTTTAACTTACATTTTCCCAAAGTTTTGGCATTAGAATTTTCTAATTTGTTCACTTTTTTAAAAAATCTCTTTTGAAGAAATCTAGAATATCTTGATGTCCTAGGCTTTCATAGAATTTCATAGGATTCTGATCCACTAGGCATGAATTTAATTGTTTTGTAATATTTAGAAAAATTTGTAATCTTTTAATATTTAAGAAAGTTAATCAAAGAATGTTTGGGTATTTTAATTTAAATATAATTAAATTTACTACTTCCTTTTTATTTTCCTTCATATCCTCTGTTGATTTTTCTTTTTTGCTCAGGGCCTTTATTTTTCAGTCTATTTTTCCCTTCTTGAAATCTTTTAAGGTTTTATTTAGCATTTAAAAAAAAAAAAAAAAAAGGAAAAGAAAAAGAAAAACTATTCCCCTTTCCCTTCATGTGAAGGGAAACACACTTCTTTCATGGTGTATTTATTCCAACAACAGTTCTACAAAGATGCTTTAGTCTCACTTCCCCGGTGAGAAATTTACTTTTAAATTTCCTAATGTGATTTGGTTTGGTGTTCTGTGTAGATTCTTTACTGAGTATGTTAAAAATGAGTGTTCTTTAGATATGATTCTAAGGCTTGTGCTTCTGGCTTACATAAGTGCATAATTGCTTTCTTTTGTTAATGGGAATTAATAAAAATGGTCTAGTTCTCTCTCTTTATTGATAAAATCTTGAATTTTTCAGATTAAAAAAAATTACTCAAAAAAATACCTGATGCAAAATGAAATATGCAGAACCAAGATAACAATATACATGTCTTAGATAATAACTGCAAGAACTATTCACCAAAAAACTGAATGTAGCAAAATTACAAATGTATTAAATAGTTGTGCTGATTCTTCCTCCACCACTTTGTTTTCCATCTTTAAAAGATGCTATTTGTTATATGGGGTGGCTTTCTGAGAGGGGACAGGAGTAGAAAACTGGGGGAAATTGATGTAAGAAACAAAAACCATCAAGAAAAACTTTTTTTTAAAGGAGTGGACAAAAAATTCTTAAGGCTGTTTTCACCAATCTTAGAGTCTAACCATTAGTATATTATCCCTGGTCAACCTTAGCTTTTAGTAATTCAGTGTTACAAAACCATTCATAGACATCTCAGAAGAAACGATGATGTAGTGGTTTTGCTTATTAGTCTTGTCGTTATTGATTTCATGAACTATGACAGTTACAAGTCAATACGACCTAAATATTGTTACTAATGTTTAATAACTAACTGTTCAGATTCCATATTCAACTGACAACTCTTTACAGATTATTTTTAACCTATTTTAAATATGAAGTCACTTAGTTCCCATTACTTTGGAAGATGTTTGATTTGCAGCTAAAAGATCCACCTCACCTTTGCTATCTTCTCACTCTGGATGATCCCAATGCTCTTGCAATTTCTTCCTCTGATTGATCACCTCCTCCTGGATTTTAAGGAAGCAACCAGGCTAGTCATGTTTACTCCATTTAACTCAGGGCTCCACTTCTCCCCCCAACACACATATAGGTACTTTCACCTCCACCATTTCCAGTTTTAGTTTTGTCTTTCTCCATTAGAATATATGTTCCTTGAGGGTAGAACAATCTTTCTTTTTGCTTCTACTTTGCTTAGCACTATGCCTGACATGTAAAAGCTAACAAATGCTTGTTGACTGATCTGTGCAATACTTGGTATAGTGCTCCAAACCAATTAAATCAAAATTCGAGTCAACTTATGTTTCTCTATTACTACAGAATAATTTACACTGGGGATATGGACAGTTGTTGTGCATACCCTTTGATCCAGCAATACTATTACTGGGCTTATATCCCAAGGAAATACTAAATAAGGGAAAGGGACTTGTATGTGCCAAAATGTTTGTGGCAGCCCTTTTTGTAGTGGCTAGAAACTGGAAAATGAGTGGATGCCCATCAATTGGAGAATGGTTGGGTAAATTATGGTATATGAAGGTTATGGAATATTATTGCTCTGTAAAAAATGACCAGCAGGATGAATACAGAGGTTTGGAAAGACTTACATGAACTGATGCTGAGTGAAATGAGCAGAACTAGGAGATCATTATACACTTCAACAATACTGTATGAGGATGTATTCTGATGGAAGTGGGTATCTTCAACAAAGAAAAGATCTAATCCAATTCCAATTGATCAATGATGGACAGAATCAGCTACATCCAGAGAAGGAACACTGGGAAATGAGTGTAAACTGTTTGCATTTTTTGTTTTTCTTCCCAGATTATTTTTACCTTCCCAAATGCAATTCTTCCTTTGTAACAACAACAACAAAATTCAGTTCTGCACATATATATTGTATCTAGGATATACTATAACATATTTAATATGTATGGGAATGCCTGCCATCTAGGGGAGGGGGAGGAGGGAAGGAGGGGAAAATTCGGAACAGAAAAGAGTACAAGGGATAATGTTGTAAAAAATTACTTATGCATATGCACTGTCAAAAATGTTACAATTATAAAATTAATAAAAAAAAAGATATGGACAGTTGTAATACTATATGATGATCAATTCTGATGGATGTGACCCTCTCCAACAAAGAAATGAACCAAATCAATTCTAATAGAGCAATAATGAACTGAACCAGCTACACCTAGCAAAAGAACTCTGGGAAATGACTATGAACCACTACATAGAATTCCAAATATCCCTATTTTTGTCCACCTGCATTTTTTATTTCCTTCACAGGTTAAGAGTACACCATTTCAAAGTTCGATTCTTTTTGTACAGCAAAATAACTGTTTAGACTGTATACATATATTGTATTTAATATATACTTTAAGGGGCAGCTAGGTGGCGCAGTGGATAGAGCACCAGCCTGAAGTCAGGAGGATCTGAGTTCAAATCAGACCTCAGACACTTAACACTTGCTAGCTGTGTGATTCTGGGCAAGTCACTTAACCCCACCTGCCTCAGGGGAAAAAAAAAATACTTTAACATATGTAACATGTATTGGTCAATCTGTCATCTGGGGGAGGTAGATGAGGGGAAGGAGGGGAAAAATTGGAACAAAAGGCTTCGCAATTGTCAATGCTGTAAAATTACCCATGCATATATCTTATAAATAAAAAGCTATTAAAAAAAAAAAAAAGATATGGACAGTTGTGATCAAATCAACAAGTATTCACTAAATGCAAGGGCACTGCATGATGGCAAGTCAACTGGTTAAATCATTGTGCTTCAAGAATTTGTATGTCCGGAGCATCTAGTTAGTGCAGGGACAGCTAGTTAGTGCAGTTTATAGACCACCAGTCCTGAAGTCAGGAGGACTTGAGTTCAAATCTGACCTCAGACACTTAACACTTCCTGGCTGTGTAAGTCACTTAACCCCAATTGCCTCAGCAAAAAAAAAAAAAAAAAAAGAGAGAGAGAGAATTTGCATGTTGGACCACAACATAGTATTTCATCTTTTTTGTTTGCTTGCTTTTTCTTTCTCATTTTTTTCCTTTTTGATCTGATTTTTCTTGTGCATAATTGCACATGTTAAAACATACAATGGATTACCTATTATCTAGGAGAGGGGATGGAGAAAGGGGAAAAAAATTTGGAACAAAAGGTTTTGCAAGGGTGAATGTTGAAAATTATCTATGCATATGTTTTGAAAATAAAAAGCTTTAATTTAAAAAACACTAAAAAGAATTTGCATGTCATCTTTGTGCAAGGGCTGTGCTAATTTCTGTATCATTCCAATTTTAGTGTATATGTTGCTGAAGCAAACATGGTTAAATCACTATGAAAAAGACCTAGATACTTTTTAGTGGCTGGGTTGATGGATATAGAGTTAGGACAATCTGAATTCAAATCTCCCTCTTATATTTGATTAGTTGTGTAACCCTGGGGCTAGTCACAATTTGAGCCTCACTACGTATATAAGGCATATGGACTTCACTAGGTTATTGAAAGAATCAAATGAGATGACATATATAGAGTGTTTTGCAAATTTTCAAGTTCCTATTTTTCCAGTTTTCCCCCCAAATTACTAATCTGGTTCATTTTTCCCCTACTACATGCTTCCATTCCGGAGATTTACCTGAGGATCATAAAAATCACTGTACTAGAGTAAATGATATTTTCTTTTTATATTTGCTTTTCACATCTCTTCTAGATTAAAAGGATAAATATGTGTATGAATTGTTATATTAGATCATACCTATAGTCTTGTTCAATCTAGTATTTCTCTAAAAAAAGACACCAAAGTACATTTGCAGAATGCAAGGCCTTCCTTGGCATTGAAAAAATAAAAATTAATCTTACCTCTGGTTTTTACTGCATTGATTCCACAATGTAACTGATTTTATACCTTATTGATTTTTATAATTGAACCTGCTAAAACCACTAAAACCACTTTTCTAAGTCTTTGAGTTGAATTCAAAAATTTAGCTTTCCCTCTGAGTTAGCTTAAAGTTAATTTAAGAGCTGCTGTCATCTCTCACGGACACTTCTTAGATGTTTGTTAAGTCTAACAAGTTAACTTGTTTCTATCCTCAAAAGATATGCTCTCCATCCATCCTTGTCTGTGTGTAATTAAAAGTATTTCTTCCAATAAGACAGCAAGTCGGCTAGTTGTGACCCCTTACCAAAGACTACAAGATGCAGATAGGTCCCACAAATCAATTAATTATTTCATAATAGACAGAGGTGGTCACTAGCCCCACGTGGGTGCTCACCTCTTTCTTTGATGTAACCAATCATGTTGTTTTCCCCATCTAACCAAATCTGTTCTTTGCTATGTATGTGCCAAAACTATACAAAGGCTAGTAGCCCCATCTCATGGTCTTTAGTCTTTGTGAAGTTTGGTCTAAAGTGAAGTTCAGCTTCACTTTATAGAAACTAAGACTTCTAATATCATACTATTAGTTCATGCTAAGACCCAATACTATAATCTAAGTCTCCTTATTACTTATTGTGTATTCTTAATTTTCATCAGTAGGCTTCTCTATATCCTATGGATGGATGGATGGATATATAGATATGTAGATGATAGAGAGAGATAGATCTTATGGACAGTTAACTGAATATGCTGTTCTGGCTATACTGAAAATACCAGAGTAGCACTTGGACAGTTCCTATCTGAGGTCTTCTTCTCCCCACCCCCCCATCTGATGCCTAAGTGGTTTTCAAGTCAGTGTCCATAATCTTTTAAACCACTTCTTATGTTTCCTATTGTTCATAATAGGAACAATATACTGCAGCAAATTTATACCTAACATGTTCTTCCATTACCCTTTATAAGAGCTAGTGACTCATATGTAACAAAAAAAAAAAAAAAAAAAAAATCTACTTTGCTGAATTTAACAAGTGCTTAAAGTTTGGCTTATATTCCAAAAACTAAAGTTGAAGGTATTTTTAGATTATTACTTCCATTAACAATGACAATCAAAAGTTGATTTATTAAACCTGTAAAAGCATTAGAAAAAAAGCCCTATTCTCTTATCCCCAAAAGAGAAAAACAAAAAAACCAGGCAGGCTGGGCATTTTTCTCCAATGTTTCTAACTACATGGCCTGCATTCAAATTAAGTTAGTCCATTACAGCAATTGCATTGGAAGAATTTAATAATGGCAATGTAGAGACAAGTATAATTCTGCCCCACATGTTTCTGTAAAGTTTCCCTCTCTCCCAAGAATTTACCTATATGGTTTTGTACTTATAATAATAAGAAGCCATTTCATTATAAAGAAAACTCATTTGTATTTAATAAGCCATGTCTGAGTAACTTTATTTAAGATTCAAGTGAAAGTGATACCCAACAGAATATGGCACAGACATCAAAAACTAACTTTAAAAAAAATTTATATAAAACAAGCCCAGGTTTTAATGCAAACATTCAAGGAAACTCTTAATTTTCTAAAATAAACATGTCAGTACTGGCCTTCCCAAAAGCTGAACCAGCCCAATAAATCAGGGACACCATTATCACCTCTCAATCTCTTCTTAGTTACTAAAAGAACGACTAGCTTAATTTTTTTACCTTAAGTTTCCCCCCCCCCCCCCTGCACTTGTATTCACTGCTTACATTTTGGTGTTCATCTTTTAATTCAAGCAAGTTGTGAATTTGCCTGAATATCCTAATCATCTTACACAAAACCCAGTCTTTGGGGAAATAGTACATCACATGCTACAGCAAGGAAGAAATGAATCATTTAATTCTTCTAGCCCCTGGCGACTCACTGTATTCTTAAGATGATGTCTGAATTAACTTAAACATAGCTTTAGGACTCTTTTCTGTAGTGTTGTCTGCAGTCAGGTTTTTAAACTGAAGCTAAATATATAGCCCTGAAATAAATTATCAGTACATCCAATGGTAAAATCACTCATCAAAACTACAAGTAATGGTATGAACTAATACCCTTCTCATCATATAGCAGGGTAGAAAACCACGTTTTCCTTTTAGTATGTATGTGAGGCTGTTCGCCTACATAATGCCACTGCAGCACTGCTAAGAAACAGCTAGGTTTTTCAATATACTGAAATTCATCACAAATGATTAAATCAGCATATTTCACAGTTCTTTTAAAAACAGCCCTGCAGACCACCCAAATCACCATGGATGGTATCTTTTTTTCAACATTTCCTGCTGAAATTTGGTGCTGAGGAATAACTGAGCTAACAGTGGCTAAAGACTTTTGTTTAAAAGTGAATCCTATCCATACAATTAATTTGCTTTCAGCAAGATTGGATAACCAGGTATAATTTTTAGAATATGAAAAACATTTAAATTCTCATTCTAGCTATATGGCTGATTCTCTTCCTAAACTTTCACAATTGGCTTTCACACTCATTTTTCATAGCTGTAAACTGAACAGAATTTTATTCTGTTCACAGAAATACTGAGGACAAAATTAATAGTTTGAGTGAAGAGTGCTTTTAACCAAACAATCATGTTTTAATCAAGTTTATTATTTCTTGCAGTCACTATTTTTAGTCACTGTGATGTTTCATGTCTCACCTGTGGTCATCATAGTGCTCTATACAGAAGCAGCAAATGTATATGTTGTAGTGGAAAACAAAATTATACTGTGTGAAAAAGGTAATTTTAAAGTAGATCTTCACCCAAATCTCATTCAGATGTAAAAATTAAAATTTTTGTGAACACATTCACTCCTAAGTTAATATTGCCATATCCAAATTCTGCTTCCACTACACTATATTTCATGGGCAAAAATTCCAACCTAATGATGATTTGCACATAAGGGGAAGAGGGGAACAACAATTCACAATCAAGAATATCACTAAACATTGCAATATTTCCAAGAGCTGGAAAAATATTAACTAATATTCAGAGATGCCACACTGACAGGCTATCAATGTGGTCTCTTGTATGGTCACTTTAAACATATGACTACAGAGTGCACCAAATAGAGAATGATACATTTCAATCTGCATGACCAGATTTATGGAGCTATAAATAGCAACACAAGACAGGCCCAAGGAGGCTCAAGTCCAAATTATAATTTACACATGGAGTGCGTGTTATAAAGCCTTCACAACATACAAAATTAGACAAGTACTCCAGCTCTTTAAAAACAGTGCCTGTTTGTTTCAGATTATATCCAGCTTCGCTGGCCTGGTTCTGATAAGCCTGTTACATAAAGTGAATTTCCCTTCTGCTGAAAAGAAGCCTCTAGACATCCTTAGATGCCTTCAGAACTAGTGGTTGACTTGGTAAAGCTGATGGTTCCAGAGTTTCCTAGTACATTCATTGGTCTGAAACAACAAACTGAAAACAATTCGGAACCAAAATGTCCTTCCAAGTCTTTTGCCACTTTTTTTTTTAATATTTTTAAATGAAGGAACAGTCAGCATTTATTGCTTCTTATCATCAACAGCAGTTTCAAAGGGACAAGAATTAACCAAAATCAAGAGATCTTTGGTCAAGTTAATAACAGGCTTGCACTAGTTGCACATCCATCTCATAATGCTTCTTCTTCCAGTTTTTCCAGTATGGCCTGGATCTTATAAACAGCCTCTTTTCTTGCCTGTCGAATAGTGTCCTGGCCACCAGTTTCAACTGAATCCAGTTCCAAAAGCTCCTTGGTTAGCATTTCTTCTAGAAGCCAGTATGTCTTGTCTGTCTTTTTCCCTACAAACTTGTCTACTTCTTGTTCAAGATATTGGACTTTCTCTAGCACTTGTGTGATTTTTTTAATACCTGGTGGTTGACCTTCGTCTGAAGATGAATGATCATCAGGCATTTTGTAAGCCAGATCTTGACTGTTGGGAATTCTCCTGGCTGAGTTACCGTACATCTGGGGTTGGGCACTATACTGAACTTTGGAACTGAAAAGGTCCGGACTACTGTTGTTCATAGTTTCCGAGGAGGATTCGTACTGATGGACATCGCTGGAAAAGTTGTTCCGACTCACTCCTTGCTCTGGCTGGCTGTGAGGGTATGAGGGATCCTTGGAGGCAGGGAAAAAGTGGGGGAAATTAGTTTTAATAGGGATCCATCAATGCCAAGTCTCTTAGTCCCCATCTTAACCACACTACCTCCAGGAGGCCAAATGAAGGGTCCCCCCAATAACTGATTTGGACCTCCCGCAATCATTTTAAAGTAACACATCCCTAAGCTGGTATAAGGGAGTGACCTGTCCAAAGCAAAGGACAGAAAAGGGGCAAAGTCTGGATTCTGCCCTCTGAAGCAAATGAACATCATCACCACCTCACAATCTATACTATGACCTAACAAACAAGAATTAAATAGTCCTTTCCCAGTAAGCTAAACTGTGAGACAAACTCCTGAAAAGGAACCTATGGGAAAGTGAACTTAGGTGAAACTTCAATTCCTTGATAATTAAAACATACATTTTATTATAGAGCCCATGACCACTGACTTTTGTGTATATGGATGATCTGAGGACTTCCAAATGTAGTCTCCCATATTTGGAATGACTATCATCTATGAGTTAATATTCTGAAAGTACGACAAAGAAATCTAGCCAATTCCATGTCTCTTTGGAAAAAGCAGGAAACCGAGTCAAAGCTTTTGAGAGGGTAGAAGTTAGCACCTACTCATCATGTTTTTTACTCAAATGAAGAAACATAATATTTCTTACTAACAAAGATAAATGCAATGAAGACATTTATTATTCATTCCCTCTTAAACATATAAAATGCAATGTTTCCACATGTCTTTACCTTGGAATCCTGGGTGGGAGGGGGTGGTGGAGGTGGTGGGGGTGAAGGAGGTGGCTGAGAAGATGCACTGCTGGACCATGACGAAGTGGATCCTGACATAAAATAATTCCCAGATTGTGCTGAGGGTGGAGCTGAAGAAGGCCAAGAGTAGCGTGTTGTCATTCCATAAACCCCAGAGGAGGTCCATACCTGCTCTTGTGTTCGGAGGGGTGGTGGTGCTGGTGGCGGGACATTAGGATTTCCATCCCCATATGAGTAGTGGGGGTGGGCCATTCCTGGACTCTAGGGTAAGAAGAGAAGACCCATAACTGGTCATTGCCAAAGTTGAATGAAGATACCAAAACACTGCACTATAAATGAAACTCCCCTCTGATAGAGAAGGGAACAACACAGATTCTCAATTTTGTAAACTATGCCAAAGATTTAGGATCTTTGGTGATATACAACAGGGTTTCTTAAATTTTTTTCCTTTTACAACCCCTTTTCACTCAAGAAATTTTTATGTGATCCTGTCTCCAAGGTGGTTTTGGAAGCATTTGTGCATGCACAGTGCAAAGTGCACAATGTATCGTGTGGAAGTGCTGCCAGAAACATCTTGGATTCATTACCTGTTGCATTTTTAATTAAATTTTTGGTCAGCTCTATATGGGGTCAAAACCCACAGGTTAAGAGGCTTTGGTGTAAAAGAATAAGCAGAAAGGCAGTTCTATGGCTTATAGGCAGAAATAATTCAATAACAGGTTATCATGAACAATGTATCCACCCACTATAGTGCTGTTCTCTGAAAAACGAAATAACCTTCTATCAATATATCACAGCCAAAATTACAGAGAACCACAGAAAGAAATTCAGTTCTCATTCAATCTTTTATTTTATAGATAAGAAAAGTGCAAATACTTGAGAGGGTCAGGGAGTTATCTAAGGTGCTAAGTGATAACTGTTGAGCTCAAATCCAGATTGAGTCCAAATCCAATAGTCTCTCTTCACTGTACCATGTTAATATGGAAAAACACCAAACAAAGGCCAAATCATTCAGGATCAAGGACTTCAGTTTTAGTTCCAAAGAGCTTTGGTTTCAAAATTTTGTAGGCAGATGAAGGCAGATTCCAAACAGGGGGAGAAAACAGCTAGAGGTTTAAAAAGCATCAATACAGAATGACTGTCAGATACATTTCTAGCATAGCCCGGATGTCTGTAGTGTCTTCTGGAGTCAGTACCATCGTTAAAGAAAGTCACTCCCTCTAAAGGGCTCAAAAGCACTGAAACAAATTTTTCACTTATAAAAACTACTCACCTGTGACATAGGATATCCTGGAACATGCCCCCTCAGAGGAGGTCCTTCGGTCTGACAGTCTTGCTGGGGATAAGTCCAACGAGAAACAGGGGTTGGGCTGTTGCCAGGGGAATGGTAAGTGCTTGGAACATCCGTAGGATAAGGAGCTGGAGGATGTCCAGAAGAATAGTAAGTCCCAGAATATGAGGATGCAGTTGCTCCAGGGCCTGTGGGATATGGCGGACCATAAGCTCCATTTGTGTATGAATCCATTCCCTGAAAATCAAAGAGAGAAAGACCACCAGTTTAAGAGTTCAAATAGGATGATTATACCTGACCTGAAAAAAATGAGAAAAAGGATCTGAAGATAGCTGCAGTCAGATAGAGACCTCTGATGCATTTCACTTCTCTATCACATTCTTATCATCTCTTCTGAATTCAGCATAGTTTTCTGTTCTTGTTTGTCCTTCATTCTTCAAGAGGACCATGATGTCAGGGAAGAGATGCCATGACATGCAAGTGAAGTGGATTTCAGTGAGAGGGGAGCGGCAAGGTCACCTACCTCCCTTTTTTTCTCCAGGACCATTTAGGTCCAGTGGCCAGTCACAGGTCAAGATAACTGGAGATGATCCCAAATGCATTAGGAGACCCTGATTTTTTTTAAGCTAAGGTCTTTCCAGGTCTCAGTTTATCTGAGGCAACACTCACTCAGTGGTCTAAGATTTAGTAAGAAATGTGCCAAAAGATGACCTAGTTTGTCAAACAAAAACAAAAACAAAAATACTAGTAAGGGAGACTCTCAGTCTCCTTATACAACACAAGCAAGAAAACGTAGTTATAGACCAAGAGTAACAGATAACAGGAAATCATTGTATTCCTGTCATAATGTGAATATGTATCAGAGAAGGTAATGTGTTAGTGAAAGTTTATTAGATTCAAGCACCTTTTGTACTTTTGCTATTAATGTAATGATTTACTTAGGTAACAGATTCCTAATGCTATTTTGGGGGGAAGGGAAAGAGGGCAAGGAAACTGGTTTAAGTGACTTGTCCAGGGTTCACATAGCAAGTAATTGTTAAGTGACTGAGGTAGGATTTGAACTCAGATCCTTCTGACTTCAAGGCTGGTGCTGTATCCCCCTGTACCATCTTTAGCTGTCCCTCCTAATGCCATTTAATGTAACTAATTCAGAGATCCAGACAATATAAAAACCCCAAGTTTCTTAATTGGTACCTCTTATTTTGAGGGTATAATCTGTAATGATCATTTCCAAACATAAGTGTCTTCAGTCATGTGCGTGTATGTATGTGCGCACACACAACCCCCTTCTATCTAAACAATTAGTATCCTCATACCCTCATACAAATACTTTAAAATATGCAAAATAACTGAATATATTGCTAAATAAAAATCAGAATATAAAAATTTCTCTTTCTTAGACAACAAAATAATAGTTGATTAAACAACTTCAGATTATGACAGTCATCTACTATTAATTTAAAAATCCAGATTGAAGCACAAACTCTCAAAGTACTATTTAAACTGTGATAAGCTTAATAATTTTAAAAAAGTATTTTGTTGAAAGCTAAACTCAATATAATCAAATTGAGTTAGTACTTTTAATTAAATTTAAGTAAAGGAGAATTTTTTAGCATCATCTAATTTCTCATTTCTTTTTTCCTCATATGATCATTGTATATATACCTTATTCTCTTAGTTCTTTTTTTAAAACTTCATAATTTTGTCAAGTTTTTCTACATTTGTATTCTTCATATTTGTTGGTAATGATAGATTTCATTACATTTTGCCCATTTATCTCATCATTTCCCACATTTGAAAATTATTTCAATTTTTTGCAATTTTGTATAGAATCCATTAAATCAGTTCACTACTGTTCATTCCATAGGGTTTGTTTGTATATATAACACAAAGAGAAATCTATGCAATGTAAAAACAATAAAAATATACTTTAAAACCAATTAAGCATTGTAATTACCTACTCTATTCCAGGCACTGTAGTAGGTGCTATAAAATACAAAATGATAACAAAATTGTTAGAGAGAGAAGACACCAACAGATGGAAGAATCAGGAAAAGCTTCCTATTAAAGTGATACTTGAGTTGCATCTTAACCTATGAAGCAGAGATTAGGAAGGAACATATTCTAAATATGAAAATAGCCTAAACAAAGGCACAGACATAGGTTGTAGAGTATTATATGTGAGAAACAACAAAGAAAGTCAGTTTGACAAGACTATAGAATGTGGAAATGTAATGAGGCTGGAAAGGAAGGTTGAGTTAAAGTTTTCATTTCCAAACTATATAATGATTAAACAACTTCAAATTATAAGATAGTCAAATTTACTATTAAAACCCAGGTTGAAGCACAAATTCTCTATTTAAATTGTGATGAAGTTAATAATTTTTAATTATTTTGTTAAAACCATAACCCTGTTGTGCAGCAAGATAATTGTATAAATATGTATGCCTATATTGGATTTAACATATATTTTTACCATGTTTAACATATATTGGATTACTTGCATATAGGGAGGGAAGGTAAGGTGGGGGAAAATTAGAACACAAGGTTTTACAAGGGTCAATGTTGAAAAATTATCCAAGCATATGTGTTGAAAATAAAAAGCTTCAATTAAAAAAACCCCACCTTAACTCTGAATCTTAATACAATCAAAATCATCTTTGTAACTTAATAAGAACCATTTCTCAAGAGATAAATGGCCACATGCACAAGTAGTTTCCAATATAAGAAATTCAAACTATTAACAAATGTAATAGAAAAATGCTTCAAATTTTTAAAATAAGAGAAATGAAATTAAAACAACTCCAAGGTAACACCTCATACTAATCAGATTGGTAAAGATGACCAAAAAAAAAAAAAAAAAAAAGGAATAACAAAAGAAAGGGCAGTGGGGAAAATGGGCACATTTCTGAACTGCTGATGGTGACAGAAATTGGCAGTCATTCTGTCAAGCAATTTAGAATTATAACCCCCTAAAATTATTAAACATTGTACCCTCTGATCCAACAATACTGCTACTAGACCCAAAGAGAGGAAACTCCCATATGTGCAAAAATATTTATTTAATTCAATAAACAAGTAACTATTATGTGCCGTAAATGCAACTAAAAAGGGAAGACAATATATAAGGAGGCTGAAAAGAAGGAGGGAGGCCCACCATCAAGGGTGGAATTGAAGTCAGACCAAACTGCTAATGAAAAGTGGAGTGAGCAGAAGTTCCCATCTTTGCCCTCTATGAAGGAAAGCTTTAGCTCTCTGCTTTCCAGCCCTCCAATTAGAAGGAAAAGAAAGCTAAAAGAGATGTCCTTTTTTAGTAGCCAAAATATGGTTGCTCATTAATTGGGGAATGACTAAACAAACTGTGGTATATGACTGTAACATAATATTACTACTACACCATGAGAAGTGAAAAATGGGATGGTTTCAATGAAACCCAGTAGACACGTATAAACTGGTGCAAAATAAAGTGAGCAGAATAAGGAGATTGATTTATTCAATAACACTATAAAAACAAAGAACATGAAAGACTTAATAACTATCCATGATTCTAGAAGTGTGATAAAGCATGCCCCCCCCACTTCCTGACAAAATGAAGGAGATATAAATTTTCTTGGATGTGGTCAAAGCAGAAATTTATTTTGCTTGACTATACTTGTTACCAGGATTTTTTTGGTTTTGTTTTGTTTTGTTTTATGGAGGGGAAAGGAGAAAGAGGGAAAAAAAAAAAAAAAAAAAAAAAAAACTAACTTAAAAGCCCTTTCTGTGGTGGCAAGGAACTGGAGAATGGCTGAATAAGTTATGGTATATGAATGTAAGGGAATATTATTGTTTTATAAAAAAAAAATTAGGAGGATGATTTCAGAGAGCCCCGGAGAGACTTACATGAACTGATGCTAAGTGAAGTGAGCAGAACCAGGAGATCATTATACATGGCAACAACAAGACCATACAATGATAAATAGATATGATGATAGATGGGCATGGCTTTCTTCTACAATGAGATAGCTGATTCAGGCCAGTTCCAATGGTCTTATGTGATGAAGAGAGCTATCTCTATCCAGAGATGGGACTATAAGGACTGAGTATGGATCACAACACAATATTTTCACCTTTTTTGTCATTTGCTTGGTTTTTTTCTCATTTATTTTTGATCTGATTTTTCTTGTGCAACATGATAAATGTAAAAATATGATTAGAAGAATTGTACATGTTTAACACATATTGAATTACTTGCTATTTAAGGGAAGGGGTGAAAGAAGGGAGGAAGAAAAATTTCTAACACAAAGTTTTGCATGAGTGAATGTTGAAAACTGAAAAACTATCTTTGCATATTATTTTGAAAACAAAAAGCTATTTCTAAAAAGAAGCAAGGGGCAGCTAGGTGGTACAGTGGATAGAGCACTAGCCCTGTAGTCCGGAGGACCTGAGTTGAAATCTGGCCTCAGACACTTAACACTTCCTGGCTATGTGACCCTGGGCAAGTCACTTAACCCCAATTGCCTCAGCATTTAAAAAAAAAAAAAAAAGGGGGGGGCAATATGACAATAATGGCATAGTAAAGTAAGTAGTGAACTGAATCCAAATTATACATGTTACTAAGATTACGATTTAAATACATGGATAACCTTTGCTAAATCCAAAAAAAAAAAAAAAAAAAAAAAGATCTATTCCCAAGATCACCTTCATGACATTAGAGGCAGAAATTTCTTGAAAGAATCATGACCATATTAATTGGCTAGTATCCTGTATGACTACGTAGTTTAAATTGTCTGTTTTCTTTCATTTTCATTCTTGAAACTATTTCCTCCCTGGATGTGGGAAAACTGGGACACTGACACATTATTGGTGGAACTGTGAATACATCCAGCCATTCTGAAGAGCAATTTGGAACTATGCTCAAAAAGTTATCAAGCCATACATACCTTTTGATCCAGCAATGTTACTACTGGGCTTATATCCCAAAGAGATCTTAAAGAAGGGAAAGGTATCTATATGTGCAAGAATATTTGTGGCAGCTTTCTTTGTAGTGGCCAGAAACTGGAAAGTGAGTGGATGCCCATCAATTGGAGAATGGCTGAATAAATTGTGGTATATGAATATTACGGAATATTATTGTTCTGTAAGAAATGACCAGCAGGATGATTTCAGAAAGACCTGGAGAGATTTACATGAACTGATGTTGAGTGAAATGAGCAGGACCAGGAGATCATTATGTACTTCAACAACAATACTATATGATGATCAATTCTGATGGAAGTGGCCCTCGTCAACAATGAAATGAACCAAATCAGTTCCAATAGAGCAGTAATGAACTGAACCAGCTACACCCAGCGAAAAAACTCTGGGAGATGACTATAAACCACTACATATTATTCCCTGCATTTTTTATTTCTTTTACAGGTTAATTGTACACTATTTCAAAGTCTGCTTTTTTTTGTACAGCAAAATAACTGATGGACATGTATACATATATTGTATTTAACTTCTTCTATAACATATTTAACATGTATTGGTCAATCTGCCATCTGGGAGAGGCGGTGGGGGGGAAGGAGGGGAAAATTTGGAACAAAAGGTTTTACAATTGTCAATGCTGAAAAACTGCCCATGCACATATCTTGTAAATAAAAAGTATTTAAAAAAAAGTTTTTTAAATAAAAAAAGAAACTATTTCCTCCTATTTTCCCAACTTTAAATTCAAACGTAAATATATGTGTGGTCTTGAATAAACCCCATAGTACTTCAGATCAGAACTACGGTTTTCCATATCATCTTTCTTAGACAAGTTTAAATAGATCAGGAAACATTCCAATCACACATTCTCATTCTCCCCACCACACTGTGCTCAAAGATCCCAAAGCATAAATCTAAAAGTGAAGATAACAGGTACATCTTGTTCTATACACTAAAGTAGAACATTCCTAAAAGGAAAGAGCATCTCTATTACATATTGGAGATGAGACATTTCATTTACAAAAAAAAGAATGCAAGGAAGCCATCTTTGAGAAAGCCGATACACCACCATGCCAATTTGGATGCAAATCTGAAGGACTACAACACCCTTTTTCTCAATTCCAATTTGCTATAAAGAATTCCCTTGATAAATTTCTTTTGGAAACAACTTGTGCATTTTTCCTTCTACAGAGCAGATGTTGAATTATTACAGGATGATTCATTTGGAGAGGCTTAGTTGTTAAATGTAGAAATTGAAATGGTTAAGAAAAACTAATCAAGTCTCATTTTAAAGCTTTTTAAACTCAGAAAAGAAACCTCATTTAAACTGCCAGTGGTCCTAATTTACAATTGTATATAGTGCTATAAAAATCCTGAGAATGTTGCTTGTTTGTTTTCAATAATACTTTCAGCATATATTCCCAATAATGGAATTATTGGATTAGAGAATAGGATTTCTGAGGGGATAACTTTTACTACATATTGACAGACATCCCTAAAAACATGCTCTAAGTTTGCAATTAGACTAGTAATAAATAAAATGTACTTGCTTCTCCTCAACTCAAACAACATCGAATTTCATGGGTTTTAATTATTTTTGTCAATTTGATAAGTGAATGGTAGTACTTCCAAAAATGTTTGAATTTCTGAAAACTTGAGAATTTATACTTTTTAAAGTAATTATTAACAATTTGTGTTTCAGTTCTTGGAAATTTTCAATTTGTATCCCTTTACCCTTCAACCATTGTGGATTTATCAACTTTTGACAATTTCTCAATATATCATTTTATCAATAACTGTTTTTACAGCACATTCATTTGTAAATGATGCTATCAGATTGATCTTCCTAAACCACAGAACTGACCACATCAGCTTTCTCCCTAAAACTATTTTAAAAGCTTCCTATTACCTCCCCAAACCCTCTGCTTGGCCTTTAAAACCCTTTATAATCTGGCCCCTTCATGCTTTTCCAATCTTCTTACATCCATGTACTCTACAAGACAGTAAACATGGGACACTATAATATTCCTTGTACATAACATTTCATCCCCTAACTCTATGCATTTTCACCAGTTACCTGGAATGTTTTCTCCTATTTCTCCAGCTCCTGACATCACTGGCTTCCTTCAAATCTCAGCTAAAATCCCATTTTCTACAAAAAATCTTTATGGTTCCTTCTTAATGCTAGTACATAACCCTAAGTGACAGAGGCACTCCTTAACAACATCAGAACTCAATTTCTTTGTGTCCAAATCTGTTGAGCTCACTACCACACTATGCTGAATTTCAAGGAATCTACTGTGAATTAGATCTATTGCCAGGCTTAAAACCTTAGGAGTGACTGCCATTTAGAATTAGAGCAAGTTGGAACATCTAGGTAGGGCAGTGGATAAAGCACCAGCCCTGAAGTCAGGAGGACCTGAGGTTCAAATCTGACCTTAGTCACTTAACACTTCCTAGTTGTGTGACCCTGGGCAAGTCACTTAACCCCAATTGCCCGGGGCGGGGGGGGGGGGGGGAGGGGGGGAGGGAAGAATTAGAGCAAGTCACTTCCCCTTTGAATTTCTAATGAGAACTCTGAAGTAGATGATTTCTAATATTGTTTCCAGTGATCATACCCTATAATCCTAAATATTTCCCTTGAAAGAATAGCCTAAGAATCTCTATGGGAACTTAATCTACTACTTTTGTCTGTATGTTACTATTCATTCCTTGGGGTGAAAAAAATATAGAAAACTTTCCATCTCTAATGAAAGAGCAATATCAAATCAAAGGCATGTTTGGCTTTTAGAAACTCTTTGCTTGCTTAGGGTCATTCTTATGTGATGGAGACACCATTAAAGGAAACAGATTTATGTTAATTTATGTGATTTTTTTAAAGTCACATATTTTTAATATCTCACACATTTCTTACTGCTTTCTGAGTAATCTCTATTATAATAAAAATGTTCGACAGAAATTTTCAATTAAAAACAATAAATTGCCTTCATTTTCCTGAAGTCAGATCAATTTTACTATGACTTTTAAAAAAAAAAATCAGTCTAAAATGATTCTTTTGATGAATTAATAAGTGTTCAACATTCAATGAATATTCAATCTCAATGCAAACTACACAAGTGATTTTAACTGCCAACTTAATGCACCAGCATGAGAATAAAAACTTAGCAGCTGTTAAGAGTTAAAACTTACAGCACAAATGTAACTTATGGTGATTTCTAAATTTGCCTCTAAACAATCTCAATGTTACTAAAATGCTAACTATTAATTTGAATAGCAATAGGAATACCATATCAAGTACAATATTTCACAATTTTAAAACACTATATAAAAGCTAAATACTATAATATTTTGTATTTGTTATTTTTAGACTTCCTGTTATTAAATAAATATAATTAATTATAACATTAAATAATGTTAATAGTTAAACTATTTTAATTTTTTTTTTTTTAAGCCTCCATTTCCAAACCTTTATCAGAATTTACTACCAATTGTTGACTGTACCTGGCCTTGCAAATCTTGTCTTCCAGGATATGTGCTAGGATATGGAGTCCTGGTTGGGGCAGCAGAATTCCAGTAGCTGGATCCATAGCTAGGATAAGGCGACTGCTCCTGAAGAAAAAAATAATCCGTCTTTAAATAAAATCCTTAAAATATTGATTCATTTGATAAAGAGATAGATATAGATAAATCTTTAATTTCCAGACCAAAGAGATAAAACCTAATCTTAAACAATATGACTATCATACCTACTAAAATAAGGCAACTAAGTAGAGCAAATGTATAGAGCAAAGGCCTGATATAAGTGACTATGATGAAAACGATATGCTTATATCAAGACTAGATCATAGTACTAAATGATCAAAAGAAACAATTTAGGCTCCTTCTAGGCCACCAAAAAAATCAGAATTGTTTATTCAGGGTAGAAATTATAGTTCCTTTTCCAACATCTAAGAAGGCTAGCTGTAGTATCAAATATTGTGAAACCTATTGACATTAGTCAGTCCTTAAGTTTTGTTTAAAACACAAAGCAAACCTCTCCATAGTCACCATCTAGTTCCTTTTGCCTTATTTTAGATTTTCAATATTCCTGATGCTTGCTGCTATGTGATTTGCTGCTGGCTGATCACAACGTTTAATGTCAGGAACTGATGTGGAACAAAGGGCATGCTTTGCTCCACATGTACACGTGGGCAATAGCAGAAGCCACAATAATACTTCCAACAGGTATCAGTTGTATAGTTCACAATGAACACAAACTACTAAATAATTGATTAGATGATTTATCCGATATAAGACTGTCACTTATTCCTTCCCTATCCCAAAGTTTCTCTGAACAGTTAATGTAGTTTTTATTTCAAGACAGGCTCTACCATGACCAAAAACTTTTGTTTCCAGGATTTGGACTGGATGGATCTGTGATTCAATTGGTATAGCAAACTCAGTACAAATTCCTTCTAAGACGATTAGTCACTTATCTAACACAGTGTGAAAGAATGACCCAAGTGCCAAGAGGTTAAATTAGCTTATCGGTAGTCACTCAGCTAATGGTGTCAGACAGGCCTTAAATGGAGGACTCACTTTCTACCAGATCGGTATTTTCTCCAGTACCCATTGCTATTGCCTCTGATCATAGTTTTATAATGAACTACTAACATCTTGGTAGAAGTGCAATACTTGACATTCAGATAATACTTTGCTTACAAAGTGTCCTGTGATAAGGCATTCATTATACCATGTGACATTGCTGTTCTTCATTCACATCCTTCTCTGCTTTTCTCTATGGATGTAGCAATAAAACTTGAGAAAGGATGTAATCCCATCAATGCAAAAAGCTCCGAGTCCAAATAGCAGAGTGACAGAAGGAATATACACATTCAATGAAATTCAACAACCATTGATTAAGCCCCCTAGCCAGCAAGGCACAGTGCCTTCAAGGCAGAAGAAAAGTTTAATACAAAGATGCAAGTTGCCTCCTTTTAGGAACCTACAATAGAAAAGAGTAAAGAAAAAGGCACAAAAATACGTATGATACAAGGTATGAGAGAAGGATAAAAAGAGATGCAAACAAAATGATTTAGGGTGAAGAGGGTGAGACTTTTTGACTCAGTCTTTTGACTTTGCCTTTTGACATAAGGCAAAGATGCAATAGGGAGAAAATACATGATCTCAGCCTTTAAATAAGTAAAGGACTGCTTGCTCAAAGTGAAATGGAGAAGGAGGGAGTGTATTCCAGGCAGGTTGAAGACTAGCACAAATGTACAGAGATTTGAAGAATAACCAAGAGTCCAAATTAACTATCAATGGGAATAGTAAGAAATGAGACTGAGAAATAGGAGAGTAGAAGGTTTTAAAGAAGAGACAAAGAAAGGAGTTTTATTACATAGTTAACAGAGAGCCATTGGGGATTTTTGAAGTGACAAAGTCAGATATGAGGTGGATTTCTGAAGCAATATGAAGAATCCGAAAGAAAAGACTACAAACAAAAACAAACAAACAAACAAAAAAGACTACAAACATAGAGACCAATCCTCTGTTTCTAAGGATCAGCCTAGGAATTTCAAAGTAGCTCATTACCAATAGGTTGGCCACCAGGTGAAATTTCTAAAATGTTCGTTATTATTATCATCATCATCATCTTAGCAAAAGCAATTTAAGAAGACCATTTTAAAGTACGACAATAATATCTCTAAGTAGAAAAGGTATCCATACTGATCTTCTGAAAATTAACTTTAAGACTGAAAATAATTCCCCTAAATATAGAAACAATTCACAAAAAAGCACAAATTTCAGAAGAAAACCTCAGATTTAAATACTTGACATCCATCCATTAAAGAAAGTCTCATGACAAGAATTAAGGATTTCACAGAACATTCAACATTTTCAGTGATTTAATACAATATGTGGTTTGGTAAAGCAAAATATGAGCTAAGAGTGTAAAGTTCTACTTTTGTAATATTCTGGGGAGGGAATAAAAAGAAAATTAAGAAATTGGACTACTTATAAGACTTTAATATCACTAATAAAACAGTATTATGAACTTTTCAGATGATACGTAATCTAAAAGGCTTTGTTAATGCTACTCTCAATTATTAGTATAGTGGATAGAGCACTGAGGCTTAGTTCAAATCCAACTTCAAACACTTAGTTGGTATGTGTTCCTAGGCAAGTCACTTCGGCCTTTGCCTTCATTTCCTCATCAGTAAAATGAAGGTAACAGCACCTACTTCTCAGAGTTTCCATGATGATCAAATAAAATAATTGTATAGCACAGTGCCTGATACACAGTGAGCACTACATAAATGTTAACTACTGTCACTATTCTTACTTGGTGTATATTTTACATTTTATATACAAGAAAATGTAATCTCCCTGAAGATAGGAACTGGTTTGTTTCACTTTTGAATCCTAGGCACTGAACAGTGTCTTCCAAATATTGTGTACTTCATCTTTACTGAAAGGCACACAATTTATATAACAGCCCAGAAGACATCTCTAAAAGTTTTAGGCACAACTGTATAGTGCTAGTAGGACACATGAGAGAAGGGTCTAAAAGAATACTTAAAATGTCAAAACTACCAAAGTTAAAGTTTTAATATTATCCTAGTCAAACTATTAAAGGACACTTTATAAAACTTGATGAAATAATCCAGGGAAGAATGAAGGGGAATATCACTTCTAACCCATAAATTATATTACAAAGCAATAAACTATCAAGACTATTTGGTATTGGCTAAAAAAGATAATAAATAATAAAATATAATAAGTAAGAATCAGAAATAAGGGAACTCCATAACTATTCATTAAACATAAATTACTATAGAAAGAACTCCCTATTTAATAAGAACTGTAAGGAAATTGGAAAATAATTGGCAGAAATTAGGCTTATACCAACATCTTATATCATATTCCTTTCTCTCGCTCTGCTGAGGCAACTGGGGTTAAGTGACTTGCCCAGGGTCACACAACTAGGAGGTATTAAGTGTTTGAGACCAGATTTGAACTCAGGTCTTCCTGATTTCAAGATTGATGCTCTACCTAGCTGTCCCTTATCATATTCCATAATGAATTCAAAATGGCTAAGTAAACTGAATATTAAATATATCACATAAAAGTAAGAAGAAAAGACTCAAATCTAAAAGTACAAGATGTATTTTTAATCAAAGGATAGAAAACAATTACAAAATATAAACCAGGTAATTTTGATTATATGAAATTGAAATGTTTTTGTACAAATAAAATTAAGGATTCTTATTTTTATCTAGGCCAAGACAGGAGGTAGTTGAATGGGGAAAAAATGTTCTAGTCAAATTTCTCAGCTGTAACATAAATATCAAATAGACATAAACATAGCATTTCCACACTTCAAATTATATCATAAAGCAAGACATATCAAAACTAGCTGGTACTGGTTAAGAAATAAAGCTGTATCTATGGAACATACTAGTCAAAGGAAGAAATAGAAACAATGGACCTCAATAACTCAAACAAATTACCTATGAAAAAATTCCTCATTTGATAAAAACTGCTGGAAAAACTGGAAAACAATCTGGCTGAAATTAGATTTATACTAACACTTTATGTCATATTCCACAATACATTCTAAAGGATGAGGTCTTAATATTAAAGGTCAAACTATTAGAAATTTAGAAGAGAAGCAAGTCAGATATGCCTGTCACAGCTTTGTGTAAGAGATACATATATTTTTAATAATAGCATTTTATTTTCAAAGCATATGCAAATATGATTTTCAATATTCATCCTTGCAAAACATTGCATTCCAATTTTTTCTCCCTTCCTTCTCTCCACTCCCTCCCCTAGACAGCAAGGAATTCAATATCTTAAACATGTACAATGGAGACAGATTTTTAACCAAAAAAGAATTGAGACAATTACAAAAAAAAGATAATTTTGATTACATGAAACTGAAAAACTTTTGCAAAGACAAAATCAATGCACCTAGGATAAGATAACCAGTCAAATAGGAACAAAATAGAGGACTTTCAAACATAAAAAAGTAAAAGAAAAAAATATGAAAAAAGCTAAGGAACTAAACAAGGATAAACTGTTTCCAATCCATTATCAAAAGATAATGCTTATCACCTTTGAACCCAAAGGCTCAGAGAGGCCTATGTATAGTTCTGTAATGGCTAGATCTTAAAAGAATGGAGAAGCAACAAGATATAAAGATGTATAGAGTGTGGAAGGAGTGAAAGGAAAGTTTGGGGAAATTATCTCAAATAATCTGGGTGCTCAAGTAGAGGTCTATTCAAATGGGAATATGAACTTCAATATCATATGAACTGGGACAAGGAGAGAAGAATAAATGCCTGTAGTTGGGTACATTAACATATTTCACTCAACAGAGAAACAGAAGGGAGAAGAAGGAAAGGAGGAATTAGAGATTGGTAAAATTAAGAGAAGGGATTAGTCTTTAGCACAGCAAACACTAATTCCAGAATAGTTGAACAAGTTGGTGTGTGTGATACAATACTATTCTCCTATTAAATTATGAAGAGGATAATTTCAAAGAAATATTGGACGACTTATAAAGTACTAATATAAAATTGAGTGAAAAGAACCAAGGAAAAAATTTATAGAAGAATGTCTTAGGGATACTAATCAGTGCAATGGCCAACCATAATTCCAGAGGACTAATGATGAAACATGACACCTCCTGTTAGAGAAATAGTGGAGAATTAGACATACATATGGAACATATATCTATATATGTATATAGACATACATTTTTTTTCCTTTTGTACATGAAGAATGTAGAATTTTTTTCTCTTGATTTTATGTTTGTAAAAAGGGTTTTGTTTTTCTTTTATTCTCAATTGTGGTATGGGAGAGGGAGGGAAGGAGAAAAGGTAGATTTCTGCCCCATTAAAAATAAAATTAAATAAAAAAAAAACCCATAACGAACAAATATTGCCCCAAATCAAAGAATTATGAGATGTCATAAGTATGAGATGTCCCACTCTTTTGCAGAAGTGGGACACCAATAGGAGGGGACACTGTCAACATTTTCAATTTTTTTCTTTAATATACTGATTTCTAATAATTGTTTTTTCTAGTCTTTCCCCTTTTCCTTTTATACTTAAAATTATTCTATGGGATAGCTCTCTGAGAGGGGGAGGTAGGGATAAGGTATAAGGGAGAAATTTAGATGACATGAAATTAAAAAACAATTTTTTTCACTTTTATACTTTTTATTTTCAAAATATATGCATAATTTTCAACATTCATCCTTGCAAAACTTGTGTTCCAGATTTATTCTCTCTCCCTTTCCCCAACTCCTCCCTTAGACAGCAAGTAATCCAATATATAAAAGCAGTAATTTTAAAAATAAAAAAAAAAACATGGAACAAAAAAATTATTACTAGTAAAAGTATTTTTGTCTAGACCAATAAAAATGGAGTACTAGACAGTTTCTTCAATCCTCTCATTTCTCCAATAGGAATTATCAGAAATAAAGCAATTTCAGTTGTTTCCACATTTAGAACATCAAGAACCTAAATAAGATAAAAAGTTGAAACACAGACAACACTAATCCCTAATCCCTAAAGCAAAGCTCTCTTCAACATCCCCTGCCCCCACAACAATCCTGGAAAGAGGGCTAGTACATCCACACCTTAGTTTACAAGAAAACCCAAATGAATCCCGATGGCCCCAAATACACAATATGGATCTGAACTCCCAATGCCAATTACTTGCTCAGGGCACACAAGCAGTGTAACAACACTATCAGAGAAGGGAGGAAGAGATAGAGTGTGGATGTTGAAGACCCACATGCAAGCAGTATTCTACTAAGTCAGGAAACGTTCCCAGAATTTGCTGGGATTCAATTTTGTCTTCCTAGAAATCCCCTGATACAGAGACCTGAGATTGGTGAAAAGTGAATTGTAGGAGAAGACTTAGCCTTGAGATACAAATCCCATGGAAACCACAAGAGAAGGAAATCAGAAGGCAAGAAATAGAAAAAGGTAAAGAGGGGGGAGGGGGGAAGGGACCAAAGATCTCAGGAAGAAAACTTAAAAGACCTGAAGCACAGATAGATAAACAAAAAGGAGGGTACTAAAAAGCAGACAAACTATAGTCCCCTAGATACACTAAGAGTTCCAGCATCTGTAAATATGTATTTTGAGACAAAGGGAAATGAACTGACACCTAATGAGATAGAAAACTCTTTGGATTTCCAAAAGAGTATGGAATTATAGCAGGATGTTCCTGAATGATTTAAAAGAGAAATAAGAATTTTGAAAATGAACTTAGAAATGGCAGAACAGAAAAACCTGACTCTACAGTGGCAAGTCTCATCAAAGAAACAAATGAGGATAAATGATTGGAAATATAAATAAATGGGAATAAAGAATAATCTAGAAGTAGAGGGGGAAAAAATAATATTAAAAGAAAGAAAATTGCCGTGAACTTCTGAACAATGAAAAAATTAAAATTAAAAGAATTGACTTCAGAAAAGAAAAAAAAAAAAAAAAAAAACACTCAAGATACAAATTCCAAGACATTAAATGTCCACTGACTTAGAACAAATTCCAGAAGTGATCAGAAGAAAAACTTTCAAATATAAAGGAAAGTAAATTAAAATAAGACAGTATTTTCTGGTCCGGGTTGTAAAAGTACATAAACTTCTTATTTATAACAGATGATGCTGTTCATATAGTGTATCTTAGTTTTAGCAAAATATTGATCAATTATCTCATCATTCCTATGAAAAAAATTAAGATGTGGGCAGATTAACAGCATAATTATATGGATTCATTGCTAGTTGACCAAATCAAAAAATAGTTATCCAGAATTTGGTGCTAGTTTGATAAAAGGTCTTCAGTAGAGTGCTAATGTGTGAATGAAATATATGTAGATAAAGATGGAGATGATCTGCTTTTTCAAATTAGCACACAAAAAAGTTAAGATGGATATTTTGCATTTATAATAAGAGTCAGGATCCAAAAAATAGCCTGATTGCTTTAACTTTAGGTTGAATTTAATAAGATAAAATTTTAAAGAGATAACTTACATTTGAGTTCAAAATATCACCTTCAAAAATAAATGAAGAAACCACTGGACAGCTTCTGACTTAAAAAAGATCTGGGAATTTTAGAGTCAACAACAGTGTGACATGATAGCCAAAAAAGCTAAAATGATCTTTTCCTTTATGGAGAGGCATAAAATCCATAGATACAGAGATAATGATATCACTATCCTCTTCTCTGATCAGGACACATCTGGAATACTTCTAGAACTTGTGCTTCATGCAACTTCCAAAGCAATCAATGGTGATATTAGAGAAGCATTTCTGAAAAATGAGTGTAAAAGACAGGAAATGTAATATAATTTATAGGAATCAGAATAATTTCCTGATATTCATTTTTAGTAGTTTGGTAATAAGACAAATGAAATCTGTTGCTATAGGCTAATTCACAATACTGAAAATGTTATTTGGGATAAATAGTTTAAATTTAGAGAAAAAGTTATCAATATCATGAATATGGACTATCTATAATTCCTATAACAGATGGAAAAAAGAATTCTTGGGGGAGGGAGTAACGAAAATTGGATTTCACTGAAGTCAAGAGACTTGATTTTAAAAATTGTACTGATGCTTGGTAACCATATGAACATGGACAATATTTAAGCTCACTTGAGTTGTAATCTATTCATCTATAAAACATAAATAAAACACTATTGTACTGTTGTTGATCAAGTCTTATATAATTAACAGTATAAACGTTGATTGCTCAAGATTAATAACTTTGTTAATATATTCTATTGGCTAATAATTGCTTTGGCATCTCCATTCACTAAATTGGTATATTCTTTTCTTTTCTTTCTTTCTTTCTTTCTTTTTTTTTTTTTTTTTGGTATTCTTTTTACTTGGTTTTAAAACCAATACCATATTTACCTCATAAAAGATTCTAGACAATGTTTTCTTCTTTCTTTATAAACAACCTGTGTAATTTAACAAAAACAGATTCATGGAAAAATTTAAAGTATTTTGCTGCAAAATCATCTAGGGCAAGTACTTGGGGGTTGTTGGGGATTCTTTATGCCTTTGTAATTCTTTGATGTCATTACAAAAGTCTTATTTCTTCCTATGATTGTTATTCAAGTTTGTAATACTTCTCTATAACTTCAATCAACACAGAATTTCAGTGCTTTTAATTATTTTTGATAATATGAGAGGAAGGTGATACTTATAGACTGTCTTAATTTCTATTCCCTTAATGTTGGAATTTGGTTTTTCAAGTATTCATGTTTTTTATAAAGGGTTTTTGTTTTTCTTTTTTTTCCCCTAAAGACAAAGATGAAAAAACAAGATGGATTTTTATTAATTGAAAAAATAAAGTTTAAGAAAAGAAAAAGTTCTGAATCTTTACTAATTATATTCTGAGGGTTTTAAGAGAGGGGGAATATACTAGCTTAGAAAGAAGGAAGTAGAACTTTCAATTTCCAATAATGGAATGTTTATTTCCATAAACATATAGGAAAAGAATGGGCATAAAATGAATTTCCCTCTTTAATGAAAAGGAGAAGGGGATATAGCATAGCAACAGAAACTCAGATGTAAACAAGGTGATATAGTAATACATCAAAATCAGAGAAATAAGCAGGGATAATTGGAGGGGGGGAACTTGAGAGAAAATAATACTGGGGAAGAAATAGCTGCAAAACAAACTCCATTTTAATGGGAAATTTAAAAAAAATAAGAAAACCAAAGAACTAGAATTTAAGGGAATATCCATTCAATTAGGTGATGGCTGAATAAAATGTAGTCCTATATCAGAATTATACTGATGGGCCAATTCCAATGGTCTTGTGATGAAAAGAGCCATCTGCACCCAGAGAGAGGACTGTGGGAACTGAGTATGGTTCACAATATATTTTCATTCTTTTTGTTATTTGCTTGCATTTTGTTTTCTTTCTCATTTTGTTTTCCTTTTTGATCTGATTTTTTCTTGTGCAGCATATTTGTGGAAATATGTATAGAAGAATTGCACATATTTAACATTTATTAGATTACTCATCTATCTAGGGAAGGAGGTAGGAGGAAGGGAGGGAAAAAATCTGGAACACAAGGTTTTGCAAAGGTGAATGTTGAAAATTATTCATACATATATTTTAAAAATAAAAAGCTTTAATTAAAAAAATAATTATACTGATGGTTTTAGAACACTCTGGGTAGTATGAACTGATACAGAGTTAAATGAACAGAACTAGAAGAACTAATAAGGAAAACAATTCTACAGGATTTGAGAATAAAGCAATGACTATAATTTCAGAAGTTCTATATTGAAGCTTACATTACATGCTACAGACTGTACAAGCTCCTTGAAAGTAAGGACCATCTTTTCCTCTTTTTTTTTTTTATCTTCAGCACTTAACATAGTGCTTGACACATAGCAGAAATTATTAATAATTGCTGGTCAGTTATACCTGACTCTCTAGGATCCATGGACCATGCTGTCTGAAGTTTTCCTGGCAAAAATACTGGAGTGGTTTGCCATTTCTTTCTCCAGTGGATTACTACAAAAGTTAAGTGGTATAAAAGTGGTTAGCTTTTGATATAGCTTGCTAAAATTTCCTCTCTTTCATCCCATCTCAATTAAAAAACTGAAAGAAAAAACTCATAAAACAAATAAGCATAATTAAGCAATATGAAGTTAAGTGACTTGCCCAGGGTCACATAGCTAATAATTAAGACAGAATGTGAACTCAGGTCTTCTTGACTCCAGACCCTCCACTGCCTCCTCAATAATTAATAAGTATTGGGGCAGCTAGGTGGCGCAGTGGATAGAGCACCAGCTCTGAATTCAGGAGGGCCAGAGTTCAAATCTGGTCTCAGACACTTAACACTTCCTAAGCTGTGTGACCCTGGGCAAGTCACTTAAGCCCAGCCTCAAAAAAAAAAAAAAAAAAAAAAAAATTAAAATAATAATAATAATAATAATAATAAGTATTTACTGACTGATTGCTAGATTCAAGATGCAGAATAAGATATACATTTTTAATATCATTATAGATTCACATTGCTTAATTATGCTGTTTTATGAGGTTTTTTTCCTTTCAATTTTTTAATAGAGAGAAGGAAGAGGGATTTATACCCCCCCCACAAAAAACAGGCTATTGAAACCATTTTTGAAATGCACAAAGAAAAAAGAACAGAAAAACAAGTTTAGAAGGAAGCACAAAATAAAAAATCAGTTTCAAAAGCAATATGTGCAATTAGATTCTTTTAAAAAGTAAGCAGAGAACAGCATAGGGATCAACTAAGTGGTACAATAGAGAGCTACCAGAGTTCAAATTTGGCCTTAGACACTTGACACATTTATGTGTGTGACCCTGAGGTAAATCACTTAACCCAAAAATACATAAGCCAAATACCAAGCAATATGGAAATTTAGTTTCATTTACAAATCTCTTTTTTGGGTGTTTTGCAATGTATACAGAATTTTTTTTTACATTGAATAAAAATTTAAAAATAACTTTTAAAATAAAAATGTACATGGACCCACACTTAACACCACATACCAAGATAAGATCAAAATGGGTCCATGATTTAGGCATAAAGAATGAAATAATAAATAAATTAGAGGAACATAGGATAGTTTACCTCTCAGACTTGTGGAGGAGGAAGGAATTTGTGACCAAAGGAGAATTAAAGATCATTATTGACCACAAAATAGAAAATTTTGATTACAATCAAATTAAAAAGCTTTTGTACAAACAAAACTAAAGCAAACAAGATTAGAAGGGAAGTAACAAACTGGGAAAATATTTTTATAGTTAAAGGTTCTGATAAAGGCCTCATTTCCAAAATATATAGAGAACTGACTCTAATTTATAAGAAATCAAGCCATTCTCCAATTGATAAATGGTCAAAGGATATGAACAGACAATTTTCAGATGATGAAATTAAAACTATTTTCACACATATGAAAGAGTGTTCCAAATCACCATTGATCAGAGAAATGCAAATTAAGACAACTTTGAGATACCACTACACACCTGTCAGATTGGCTAAGATGACAGGAACAAATAACGATGAATGTTGGAAGGCTGTGGGAAAACTGGGATACTGATGCATTGTTGGTGGAGTTGTGAAAGAATCCAACCATTCTGGAGAGCAATCTGGAATTCTGCCCAAAAAGTTATCAAAATGTGCATACCCTTTGACCCAGAAGTGCTACTACTGGCCTTATATCCCAAGGAAATACTAAAGAAGGGAAAGGGACCTGTATGTGCCAAAATGTTTGTGGCAGCCCTTTTTGTAGTGGCTAGAAACTGGAAAATGAATGGATACCCATCAATTGGAGAATGGTTGGGTAAATTATGGTATAAGAATGTTATGGAATATTATTGTTCTGTAAGAAATGACCAACAGGAGGAATACAGAGAGGCTTGGAGAGACTTACATCAACTGATGCTGAGTGAAAGGAGCAGAAACTAGGAGATCATTATACACTTCAACAATGATACTGTATGAGGATGTATTCTGATGGAAGTGGAAATCTTCAACATAGAGAAGAGCTAATCCAATTCCAATTGATCAATGATGGACAGAATCAGCTACACCCAGAAAAGGAACACTGGGAAATGAGTGTAAACTGTGAGCATTTTTTTTGTTTTGTTTCTCTTCCCAGATTAATTTTACCTTGCGAATACAATCCTTCCTTTGCAACAACAACAACAAAATTCGGTTCTGCACATATATATTGTACCTAGGATATACTATAACATAATTTAATATGTATGGGAATGCCTGCCATCTAGGGGAGATGGTGGAGGGAAGGAGGGGAAAAAATTCGGAACAGAAGGGAGTACAAGGGATAATGTTGTAAAAATAAATTACCTATGCATATGTACTGTCAAAAAAAGTTATAATTATAAAATTAATTTAAAAAAAGAAAAAAAGATGGGATTTTAGCTAAGAACTTGAAGAAAGCCAGAGAAAGGAAACAGTAAAGATATAGAAAAGAATTGGGGGACAGTCAGAGAATACATGGAAGTGAACGATTGAATATCTTACTATAAGGATAAGAAAGGAAACCATTGTCACTTAAAAGCACCTTTAAGGGAATCAGGTTATAAAAAAGTAGAAAGTAAGAAGAGATCCTACTAGAAAAGTAGGAAAAGGTCAAGTTATGAAGAATTTTGGTAAGCTAAGTAGAAGATAGGCTAGCATGAGATGTCTTACGAGGCAGGAAGACCAACAAGGGGGCTATTTTTAATAGTTCAAGCATGAGGTGATGTACATCTGCACCAAGATGATGGCAGTGTAAGAGGAGAAAAGGGAATAAATGTATATGAGATTAAAAAAGAATAGATAGGACTAAGAAATAATTTAGATATGGATGGTAAAATAAACAAGAGAAGGGCAGGACTAAAGGGCTGGGGGTGGAAAAAGAGGGAACTGAAGGAGATAACTTTCAGTTTTGGCCTCACTGTTTAAAATATCTATGGAACAACCAATCAAGGGCTAGACAAGCATGAGAACCATCAGCACAGAGATAACTGAATTCTTAGGAACCGATGTGATCACCAAGTGAAATAGTGTAAACCACTCAGGACAGAGACCTGGAAAATATCCATATTTAGTGAGGATGACCTAAATGAAGATCCAGCTTTAAAGAAGACAGAAAGAGCAGTGAGATAGGCACTAAGAAGGGTAGTGTCCTAAAAACTGGGACAGAAAGTATCAAGTAGGAGGTGATCAAAACTGTCAAAGGCTGAGGTCAAGAAAAATAAGAATGAGAAAAGGCCATTAAATTTGGCAAATAAGAGATTACTGGTAACTGGAGAGGAATTTCAATTGAATAAAATTAGAAGCAAACTATAGAGTCAAGATAGTGAAGAAAGAAAGCATAGGCACTGATTGCATAAGGATTTTTTAAGGAATTTAGCTACAAAAAGAGAGCAATGGGAGAGCACTAAAGGGGAAGGATCAAATGAGGGTTTTGTGAAGATGGGGAAGGACATGAGCATGGAGGGAAGCAGCCGATTGAAAGTTGGCAACTGAAAATCAATGAGAGAATGGGGATGATAGAGGTGTCAATCTACTGGAAAAAGGGAAAGGAGTGAGATCATTTGTACACATGTGCTATCTAAGCAAGAAGGACCACCTCTTCCCATGAGATAGCTGGGTGATGTGAGATGAGGAGAAAAGAGGGACCATTCGATTAATTACTTCAATTTTTTCTTCAGTACAATGAGGCAAGGTTCTCAGCTGAAAAGGTGAGGAGAGATTAAGTCAATTAAAAAGGTATAAAATTATCATCTTGGTGCACTGAGGTTGCAATTGAGATAATGTAACAAATTTATAGTGAATCCAATTAAAACACTTGATTTTCTTCTTCTTTGTCTGGGAGAACTAGAGTATTAGAGACAGCAGCAAATGGCGGGAGCAACTCAAGACATTATTAGGAGGACAAGATGGGATAGAGGATAGGGAGAGGCTTTGAGTGAAGAGGTCATTGTAGATTTGAACTGGTTCACCAAAAGGTGAAGTTGGAGAGATGAGCACTAACCAACATAGGGGGCAGAAGGTAAGGAAAGCGTTCAAGGGAAGGCAAAGAAGAAAATTAATAAGAGTTGAAAGGCAAGAGGGAAATTACTCCGGAGATTATAATCAGAGAAGGGAATTTCAGAGGCCATCTAGATAAGGCAAGTTCAGGAGTATCACCTTGTGGAGGGGGGGGGGGGTAATTTGAGTAAATTGAAGAAGTAGGAGATTAAGATTAGCATATTTAATGAAGTATCAATATGTGGAATGATGCCCTCTAGAATTAATGCAGAAGTTGTAATGCAGAGAAAAACTATGAGCCAAGCACAGAATTCACTAAGAAGTATCTTAAGACTAATGGCAATGACAAATGACAGCTACCAAAATTTGGTGGTAAAAAGGAATGTGAGTCAACCTCAAAGGAGAAGAGTGATGGTAACAAAGGGAGAACATGGAGTGATCAGGAAAGTTGTGTGTTGTGTGAGAGCCAGACTTCTGAAAAATGCCAGAAGATGAAAATGAGAAAGGAAAAAATTAAAATAAAAGCAAAATAATGATCATAGGAAGCTCTAGAGTAGGGAGGTCCAGAAAAAAAAATCCAATAGTTCAAGTAGAGTGAATACTGTTCTGGAATGGAGAATGGCTGAATAAGTTATGGGATATAGGGGGCAATGGATAGAGCACCAGCCCTGAAGTCAAAAGGACCCGAGTTCAAATCTAGCTTTAGACACCTAACTTTGCCTAGCTGTGTGACCCTGGGCAAGTCACTTAACCCCAATTGCCTCAGCAAAAAAATTTAAAAAGAAATAAAAAAGAAAAAAGAAATGATCAGCAGAATGATTTCAGAGAGGCCCAGACTTACATGAACTGATGGTAAATGAAATAAGGCAGAACCAGGAGATCATTATACACAGCAACAAGATTATGACAATCAATTCTGATGAACATGACTCTTTCCTACAATGAGATGATTGAGGCCAGTTCCAATGGTCTTGTGATGGAGAGAGCCCTCTACACCCAGAGAGAAACTATGGGAACTGAATGTAGATCACAACATAGTCTTTTCACTTTATCTGCTTTCATTTTGTTTTCTTTCTCATTTTTTTCTTTTTGATCTGATTTTTCTTGTGCAGCATGATAATTATGAAAACATATATAGAAGAACTGCACATGTTTAGCATATTGAATTACTTGCAATCTAGGGGAGAGGGTGGGGGGAAAAGAAGGGAAAAAAATCTGGAACACAAGGTTTTGAAAATTACTCATGATTATGAACGGATTAAACCATTCTGGAGAGCAATTTAGAGTTATCAAACTATACATATCTGGGTCAAAACTGACCCAGTTTGCCTATTGGGCTTATAATCCAAAGAGATCTTAAAGGAGGAAAAGAGACCTACATGTGCAAAAATGTTTGTGGCAGCCCTTTTCATAGTGGCAAGAAACTAGAAACTGAGTGGATGCCCATCAGTTGGGAAATGGCTGAATAAGTTATGGTAGATGAATGTTATGGAATGTTATTGTTCTGTCAGAAACGACCAGCAGAATGATTTCAAAGAAGTTTGGACAAACTTATATGAACTGGTGCTAAGTGAAGTGAGCAGAACCAGGAGATCACTGTACACGGCAATAAGATTAGTCAATGATCAAGTCGGATGGACATGGCTTTCTTCAAACAATGAGATGATTCAGACCAGTTCCAATGGTCTTGTGATGAATAGAGCCATCTACACCCAGAGAGAGGCGTAGGAACTGAGTGTGGTTCACAACATAGCATTTTCACTTTTTGTTGTTTGTTTGCATTTTATTTTCTTTCTCATTTTTTTCCCTTTTTGATCTGATTTTTCTTGTGTATCATGATAACTGTGGAAATACGTATAGAAGAATTGCACATGTTTTAACATATTTTGGATTACTAGAGGAAGGGGGAAAGGAAAGAAAAAAATTTGGAACACAAGGTTTTTGCAAGGATGAATGTTGAAAACTATGCATGTTTTAAAAACAAAAAGCTTTAAAATAAAAACACTAAATAGTTATTCCTCTGATCAAATGCTCAAAAAGCTTAACTGACTCTAAAATAAAATGCAGGCTCCCCTGTAATCTTTCCATTGAATCTTCTTAGATCCAGCTAAACTAGTCTTTCTTAATTGTCCCTGGCAAGTGACACTCCACTTTCTGCCCCTTTACCTTTGTACAAGCAATCATCCACACTTGGAATTCACTCTTCAAGAGTCATTTCCTGCATCCTCTAACTCCCCTTGGAAACACCTCGTATTTATTTCATCAAAACTTTGTACATACACACACATGTGAGAGTGCACACACATCCCTTGTTTCTCCTAAAATACTATAAACTCAGTGAGAGGGCAGGGAAGGCGTTTTGTCTTTATGTCCTCAGCATCTTGCAGATGATTCCCTGGTATATAGTTGGCACATAACAAATGCCTTTTAATTGGTTTATTGATTTTTATCTCTTTTTGTTATTTAGTCAACAATATTACTTTTTTTTTTAAATGTTTTACATTGTTGTCAGTTTTCAGTCAGTAATTTTAAAAACAAAACCACTCTGTATGGAAAGAAATACATAATAGAATGGTCACTCCCAAGCCCAGCATTGGCCAATTAACTTTATCTCTTCTTGTAGTCTTCAAGCCTATTTGATTTCCCATACATGACTTCTGTACCAATCGTTAATCCTTTCTACATGCCAGTTTTTTGGGTTGTATTCATGCATATTTCCAATGATGACCTTTGCTTAGTAACTGGCATAAGTGATATCACTGAAAACATGCATACTGATAAAAGGAGACGACCGGTCATGTGGCATGCTGAAACAATTACAGACAGCTTTACCACTCAGCTAATATACCAAAAATGTAATAGAAATCTAGAGGAAGGCTTTTAGTCCATTGGGTGGATCCTATGGTGGATCTATGGAAGAACATGGAAAAGAATTGCATGGGATAAGAAAGCATGGAGGGACAAGATTACACACATTAAGAAATAAAATTATCTATCAAAAAAAGAAACAAGCTGACTTCAGAGATGGTAGAATTCTCCATTCTCCCTTAAAAGACACTGATTTCAGCCCAGCTCTAAGGAGTACAGACATACAATCCAAAGCCTAGACAGAGTTCCACCTGCTGGTCACATCAAGTCTGAAGAATTCATGGGTGACTCAATCAGTCAAAATGCTGTGTAATAAGGATGGTTCCTCCAGGCCTACGCTTACTTGAATACATCCCTCCCCGTCTCCCACTTTTCTCCAAGCCAAGCAATCATTTAACACAGAATTTAAGATACCAGCTGTAAAATTGAACCAGTTCTTTAAAACATAATTTTCCAATTCCTAAAATCTACCTTGAAAGAGTCAGTCAAGACCAAGTTCTCTGACCATCTTTTAACCTCACTATACACACACACACACACACACACACACACACACACACACACACACACTCTCTCTCTCTCTCTCTCTCTCTCTCTCTCTCTCTCTCTCTCTCTCTTTGTCTCTGTTTCTCTCTCTCTCTCTGTCTCTCTCTCTTTCTGTCTCTCTCTATGAGATCATGGTAGTAAGAGATGAAACAATCAATCAAAGCTGTCCCATTTTTTCTCACTAGGCTATTTCTAGACCCAGCCAATAAATATATGGGACTTTTATCTGCCTAAGTAGCAGACGGGCTTAAATAGACCGTCTAACAGAGATCGCAGAGCTGACTGATGAACATCTGAATGGGAAGTGAAATGGGATGCTGCAGCGATGCCCCTCAGAAACATGCACTAGCAGAGGCACGCTTTGAGGTTAGTAGGTGAGCAATAAAAATAAAGAAAGAAGTAGTTGGCAGCCTCCTGTGTGGCAGGTTGGCATATTAAACGACTCAGATCCCAAAACGAAGGTCCCAACATGTAGGAGGGGCTGCTGAGCGAAAGCTGCCAACAGAGTCGTCACCGCCTTCAGGGAAGGGGGAAGACGAGGGGGAGGGGGCGGAAAGGGGAGCAAAATCTACTAGCCCTGTGGGCAACAGCCTGGGATCCACTCCAGGCCGCCCCGTCTCCTCACTGCCTTCCGATGCCTCCTCTGGGCAACCTCACTGTTACTCAGAAATGTGTGCAGAGTGAAAGGCTGCAATAAACAATTTCTGGGGTTTTTTAAGACTGCTTTTCCCCCAGTCCCTGCTCGGTGAAACATCACCACTCAGGCCACAAATCTTGTCTTTCCTCCCACCTTCCAGGAATAGGAGACTAATGAAGCTAGGATCCGTTAGAAGCCCTCAAACAGTGACTCATGCCGGCGTCCTCCGGCTCCGCACAGCGACCCCCGGGCCGCACCTCCCTGGAGAGCAGTCCTGGGGTCTCCTCCACATCAACCCTCCCGGAGCACGGACGACCCCGGTGACCCCAAGGGTGAGCCACACCGGGATTACCTGGTGGCCTCCGGCCCGGCACGGGTCTGCCCAAGCAGCTCCAGCGGCGTAGTAGCCCCCGCCGCCTCCGCAGGCACCGCAAGCACCGCTGCCTTCTCCGGGCCACACAGCCTCCGCCGGGCCGCCTCCGCGCATCCTCCAGGGCCCAGGAGGCGGAGGGGGAGGCGGCTCGGGCCGCGATGAGGCGGGGGGCCCAGACGGTGGCACATCTCCAATGTTGGGTCCGGGTCCGGGCCCAGCTCCGTAATAGCGGCTGTAGCCCGGGCCATCGCTGGGGCCATATCCCGATCTCCTCAGGGTAGACATTGGCTCCGCTAACCCGCCGCACTTCCCGCTCCCCCCACTCCAAGCCCACTGCGCAGGCGCCCGCAGAATGCGAGGAACTAGCCTGGGAAAAGGAGGCGGAGCAAAAGCGGCCAATCGCCTCCCCGGCTCCTCCCCCGCGGGAATACAGCTCATGGTCCACATGTCGACCTATGAGACCGAAGAGGTGAGGGTTTGTGAAGCTGTGCTAGTTTGGGCCGACCTTCGTGAAACGAGATGGGGAGCGGAGAAACGGGATCCGCAGCTTTTCCTCAGCCTAAAAGGGAACAAGACGCGTTCTCCACTACCTAGCGTGGTTCACGTTACATCTCTTTCCTTTCTCTTTCCTTAGGGACCTGCGCCGTACAACCCGCTCCTAGAAGGGGAACCCACGTGATACCGGAAGTGGGCGGGGTCTAGGAGGAACTTCCGGTAACCCCTCCGCGGCTCAGCCGCGGAGGGCCTGCCGGTACCGGCCCTGCGGAGGAGACGAAGCGGCTGGAGAAGGACGCGGCTGGTTCGCCCCTCCTCTCCTCACCGCTCCTCAGCTCAGCTCCTCCTCCCAGTTCAAGATGAACTATATGCCGGGTACCGCCAGCCTCATCGAGGACATTGACAGTGAGTGGCCGCCGGTCTAGTTCCCTTCCTTCGCCGTTCCGCTTGTTCCCTCAGGCTCGGGTAGGGCGGAGGCCGCGGTCGGGATGCGACTCCGGGCCGTGGCCCAGCCCTCGGGAGAGGGGCGTTCTCTGAGCATGGACAGCCTGGGGTTGAGGCGGCGTTTCCCAATCACACAGTGTTCCCTTTTCGCCCGTTTATCTGAAGAAGGCAGTGGAGGTCATTCAGAGGCTCCCAAACCGCCCTCCTGATTCTGAGTCCCTGCCGTTTGCGTGGCGTGTCCTCGGAAGCCTGGACTAAGGGGGGAATCACGTAGGCCATGGCAACTCGGGAAGACCCCTTACTAAACTACGGGAGCGCGGTTTTATGGTCTGGCGCCCATAGTTAAAAACAAGAAACTTGGAGAAATAGCGAGCCGTGTCCTAGGCCCTGGGCAAAGTGCTCAAGAGATGGGCCCATAGTGAGGAGACACATAACTGACAGAAACGAGGTATATGATATAATTTTCAAGAAGAATGGAGCCCACTCTGTTCTCGAAGTTGTTGCAAACGTTTATTTTTCTATCCAATCTCCCAGCCCCTATTTCAATTCAGCCAATATTTCAGTGCCACAGTACCCACTCCACCCCAAAAAGTTATCCCTGGAATTTATGGTTCTTGAAGCTATCACAGAGTATATATGCTAAATTTTATCTTAGCCCAAATAGGTTGAGAGATAATTAGCAAAGTAATTTCACTAGGGAAAGGGAAAGGAGAGATCAGGCCTAGTCTGAAATAGAAGGTGCTACCAGACGTGTGATTTCTTATGTAAAGTTACAGTGATAGAAGAGGGGATGCTGTGTAACAGGAACGGCTTTAGGACCAGTTGGAATGGAATAGCGTTCATGAAGAAAAATAATGTGACTGGAAGTGCCTTAAAAACCAGACCGTGGAGCTTCTTAAATGTCAGGCTGAGGATTCTGTATTTTATGCTAAAGGCCATTAGGGAGCTACTCAGATGTCTCATTGTGGGGGTGGGGTGTAACATTCAGAGATATGCTTCTGGAATATCAATTTGGCAGCTTTGTTGGAGGATAATTGGAGAAAGGACAGACTGGACCAGTTAGGCTAGTGGTACTCTAGGTTTGCACTTCATATCTGCTATATAAAATGGAGAAATAGAGGTAGAATCCCTTCATGCTATCATTTCATACTTAAATACTCTTTTTCACAGCCAAATTCCTAAGGGGAAAAAATTGAATATATTCATGTCTCCTTTTCTCCCCTCACTTTTTAACAAACCCTTTGCAGTGGAGCTTCCTACTTCATAACTCAATCAGTTCTGTCCTGTTGGTGATGATCTATTGTTGGTGATCTCTTAATTGTCCAATCTAGTGGCCTCTTCTCTGTGTTCGTAGCTTTTGACAGGCCATTCTCTTCCCGGATTCTCTCTTCTATAAGTTTTTAATGGCACTGCTCTCCTGTCTGTCTGTCAATTTCATCTGTTTTGCAGTATCATCTTCCATATTCTGCCCTCTAATAGAATGTATCCTAGACCCTCTAGGTATGCTTTTAGTATTCTCATCAGCTTTTCAATATATATTCAGTTATTTCTATGCAGATATTTCGCAGAGCTATAAATACATCCCTAGTTGTTTTTACAGAATCCCACATCACCAGCTGTCTCTTAGACATTTCCAACTGGATATCCCTTAAGCATTTCAAACTCAACATGTCCAAAACTGAACTCATTATCTTTCCTTCCCATACTCACCTCTGCTAACTTCTCTATTTCTATATCCTCCTCATCTAAATTTTGAACCAGTGAGTCATCCTCAACTCCTAACTTTCCCTTCTTTTCAAGTTTTATCAATCCTACTGCTAAGATCTCTCTCAGTTACCCCTCTGACTCAAGCCCATATCACCTTTCATCTAGACCAGGGGTGGGAGCTTTTTTTCTGCCAAGGGCCATTTGGATATTTAAAACTTAATTCAAAAGCCAGACAAAATTAACACCTTAAAAACTTAAGCAGTAATCCCTAGCTTTCAGCTCATCATTGCCTACAGTTGCCTTGGCCAGGCCATACCACATTGTTTCCCAGGCCTTATGTGGCTTGCAGGCTAAATGTTCCCCATCTCTGATCTAGATTACCAAATAACTATTTTTAATTAGTCTTTTTTTCTCTAGTCTCTGTAACCTCCACATAACTGCCAAATTGGTGTTCCTAAAATACAGATCTTTCCCTGTTAAGTCCCTGCTCAAGAAGTTTTAGTGGCTCCATATTGCTTCTGCCTGCCATTTAAAGTATTTCATTTTTATCTTACTCCATCTTTTTTTCCCAGATTTATTAAATGTTGTTTCCCACATATGTACTATGTTCTAGCTAAACTGACCTGCTTATCTTTTCTCATATGCTAGTCCATTTCCTGCCTCTCCTGTGTCTTCAGTTAGGCTGTTCCCTATTCCTAGAAGACATTCCCTCAGAATCCCTAGCTTTCTTCAAAGTTCTACTCAAGCACTGTTTCATACAGGTCTTTCCTGGTTGCCTACAGTTTCTAGTACCACCCACTGTCCTCCAAATTACCTTGTATATATAACTTTATATATATATATATATATTTTTTTTTTCTATGTTAACATACACTCTATGTATCATTTTCCCCATCTCCTCAAAACTGCTTCAAGCTTTCCTTAAGGAACATGTCCTTGCATCCTGAATACCTAGCAGAATGTTTGTTACTGCCTAGATGGATTTGAGGATAATTATGAGTTCTATTTTGGACATGTTTGCTTTGAGATATGCAAGCAGCATCCAAGTAAAGCCGTGTAGCAGATTGTTGGGTAACACCAAACGAATTCAGGAGCAAGATTAGGGATGAGCATATAGATTTGGTAGTTATCTGCATAATATGATCATTGGACCCAAAGAAACAGATGAGTTGTTCGAGGGAAAGACTACAAAGAACATGGCCAAGGACAGAACTTGGGAGAATACCCACATTTAGTGGACCAAAGGGGAAGCCAGCAAAGAGGGCCAAGAGCAGAATGTCCACAGCAGTGGTCCTCAAACTTTTTAAATAGGGGGCCAGTTCACTGTCCCTCAGATTGTTGGAGGGCCGGACTATAGTAAAAACAAAAACTCACACTGTCTCCGCCCCTCAGCCCATTTGCCATAACCAGGCAGGCCACATAAACATCCTCAGCAGCCACGTCTGGCCCTCCGGCTGTAGTTTGAGCACCCCTGGTCCACAGTGACAAAAGTCAAATAGTAAATCTGAGGAAGGGCCATTGGATTTAGCAAATTGGGATTTAGATCATAGCCTCCCCCAATTGGCATACTAACACTAGGCCCAGACAGAAGAGAACCAGGTGAAGTTAGAGATGGTAATAGGGAAGTTTGAAAACTTCATGAAAAATATGCAACATAGTTAAAGGAGGAATAAGAGTAGCCATCTTCCATTGCATTTGAGATGAGTAGTTTGAAAAAAATTCTGGTGGGGAATAATCATAACTAACCTTTAGTGAAATTTTCCAAAGAAAACTTCTAAAAATCTTTCAAGTTAGCTTGCTAGAAGAAAGGAACCCTGGATTTGGAGACAGCCCCTAATTTCCAATTCCAGGTCTAGTCATTTAACTGGTTAAATATGTACCTGGCTGAACCACTTGACAGAACTAAAAGCCAACTCCCTTATCTATCAAATGGGGTTAATAAACAAGTTATTTGATTGAACAGTATAATATAAGATTAAATATCATGAATATAATACATTTGTAACCATAAAATGTTAGATGTCATAATTTTCTGGAAACATACACCAGAAGATAGTTTCCACATTGCTCCTTTTTAAAGATGTTATAGACTTTTAATCACGTTTGATGTCTACTTCATAATTATGCCATCTTTTTCTGTTGCTTTAAAATGGTTCCATTGTTAACTAAGTTCCCTTTTTCATTTTGTTTTTGCTTAGTTCAGTGCTTTTCTAAGTCAGGCCAATTATAGTTCTGTTAGAGTCTTTTCTTCAAAAATTTTAGATGCTTATTTCTCCTCATGCTTTATTTTCACTTTAACTTTTCAGTCATAAAGTTGATTTAATTAGGCATAGTTCTAAACAGGTGTAGCAATGTCACAGTTTATATAATTCAGATGGTGTCTTGTTAACCAATCTTCAGGTCCATTTTTATGTTGCCTGAGGGTCTTTAAAAAAAGGGGGGGGGGGCATTTTGGAATGATAGTGTGAATGTTTAAAAAGTACCCTTAGAGATTTTATAGTGAAACCACCACATTTTACAGAAGAAACTGCCCCATCATTGTGAAATTCAAGTTTTAGCTTTAACTTTAGGATACCAGTTTCATTCTCTCTCTTTTTTTTCTTTTTTTTTTTAAGTTACTCATTTGTATCTGAATGTTTGTGACCCTGGGATTTTCTTGGCCAAGATACTGGAATGGTTGCCATTTCCTTCTCCCTTTCATTAAGGCAAACAAAGATGAAGTGGCTCACCAGGATCACCCAATACTAAGTTTCAGAGGAGGAATTTGAACTCAGGTCTTCCTGACTCCAGACCCAGACCTCTCTCCCTTAAGCTACCCTCCCTGCCTCTGTCATTCTTTTACCTTACATTTTTAAGAAAACCAGAGATATATGTAGTGAGAAATGAAAGTAATGTTTAAAAAATAAAAAAGAAAGAAAGAAAAAGAAAAATATGAACAATTGATAATTTCCTGAATTCCTTTCCCCCCCCCCCATAATTCTTGAACATGCTTTTCATAGAAAGGTGTTCTGAGTTGTTATAATAAGTGTTCTGAGTGAATCTTTTTCGAATGGAATAGATTAGCCTTTTAGAAGTGAAAGTACCTTTGAGATCAGAACCCTTTTATTATGGGTAAGAAAACCTAAGTGATTTTCATAAGGACACAGTAAATCTTTGCCATAGTTAAAATGAGCTTCTAAATCCCCAACTGCCAGAACATTGCTTTTCCTACTACACTATGTTGCTTTGATACCATTGACAGTTTATCATGCCTACATCCTGACTCGACTTCTCAATTGAACTTAGCCTTAAAACACTGAGGAGGATATAACCCATTTCAGAGCTCACTTTAGGACATCTAAATTTATGTGCTGTTGTACCACTGCAAGATCTATGGAACTATTGGTCCTCATTTTAAAAATCCTCTTTTTCAGAGAAACACTTGGTGCTCCTTCGAGACGGTAGGACTCTTATAGGCTATTTGCGAAGCATTGATCAATTTGGTATGTATTAGTTAGGATCTTGAACTTAAATTCATTATAGCAACAGCTTTTCATCAATTTCTGTTTTTAACCCTTTCCACTATTTCCTTTTATGAATAACTTTTTGTTTTATAAATATCTTCTCCTCCCCCAAAACATGGTTTTAAGTCAGCAATTTGTGCATTGCTCTTCTTTGACTAAGTTTAAAAAAACCAAACATATGTTTGGATCTATCCATATACATGGAGGCACACAAGCTTGATTATCAAAATTAATTTTCCCCAAGTTCTGAATTTTTCTTTCACCATTAGGTGGAGCTAAATATCTTAAGTCCCTATACCAAATTTGAGGCTGTTCATTAGCATGTAGGTATTGCTGCAATAACTACTTAAGCAGATCCTGCCCCGAAGGAAGTCATGTACTGGTCTAGATCTTTGTTTTTAAACCTACAGGGTTAAGGACTATTCCTTTTATTTTAGTTTGGCTTTTTGTTTTTGTTTTTGTAAGGTGATCAGAGTTAAGTGACTTACACTGGGCCATATCACTTACAAGGGATGCTATTTCTAATTTTTTTTTTCTTTTAGGATCCTTAGATTTATGCTTAGAATACCACATATGCATATACAACATTTATTAAATTTCAACTACAAAATTGTGACAATAGGCACTAATAGAGTTTGATGACTGGAATGTTGCTAACAAAGAAAAAAAATTAGGAAACTTTTTTCTTTTTCTTTTTTTTTTTTTTCTCTTTTTTTTTCAGATAATAAGCTTTTCTTAAGTTGTGTATGGATCACTGTGCTTGTTCTAAGAAGGTAAAATGTAGGTAATTTCTTGGCTCCTTGGAGTTCACAGTTAGAAAGGGGATAAGATGCCGAGATAACTCACATGCAATCATATAAGTGCGTCAGGATGTTTAAAAAAAACTCTAGACAAGGCCTGAGCAGAAAGATTATTATCTAACAAGGCAATTAAAGAATGCATTTTAAAGAAGAGTGCCTTTGAATGAGACTGTCAAAGGTTAGGTAAGGAATTTTAGCAGGTGAAGAGAAGCATAGAAAGACTGGTGACTTTGAAGACAGAAGACTTCAGTTTTATCATTGGCCCTGAAACCTGTGTGACCTTACGCAAATCCCTTCACTGCTCTAATCCAAAGTTTCCTTATGTAAGATGAAGGGACTAAACTAGTTGATTTCTAAACTTCTCCCTCTCTCCCGTGATGTGGCTTGTTTCCACATCTTTCCTCCACAGAGTATGCTTTCTCTCATGTTTGCACCCACTCATTGTTCCTAGTGGGGGAGTCACAATTCTCCTTGTTCACCAGTACCATTTCCAAGCTTTCCCTCTTACCACTTTCACTAACTAGCTTCTCCTCTGAGGGTCACACTATCTAGATTTTTATCACCCAGAAGATGGCTTTTGACATCCAAGACATTATCCTTCCTTGTTCAATGAGTTCACAGTACCTAAGTTTTGAAGTTCTTCTCTCCTCAAATACTAGAGACTTTAGTATACCTCTTGATGCTTCCTAAAGGAATTCACTTAAGCAGTGATCTGGATCTACTACAAGTTTGTTACCTGATTTCACCTGGGCCATGCAAATGTTTAATTTTCCCTAATTAATTCACTATCCCACTCTTCACAGCTGATGTTCCAAGCCTCCTCTCCTCAAGATTTTCCCTCCCTTCATCTTCTTAACTGAAGATCTTGCTTTATACTTCATTGGAATAATAGAGGCATTTGCTAAATGCTCTCTTTTCTCCCCCCACCTCATCTGACTTTATTCAGACTGCTTCCCTCATTATGTCCACCAGGTGAAGGTTATCCTACTTGCTAAAACTAACCTCTTCAGATTCAGGCTTGATTCCATCCTTTCCTGTCTTCAACAAACAGCCTCCACTGTCATCCCTGGTCTCTTAATATCTCCACATCTATTGTCAACTTCCTTGTTACATCCCCACTGGGCTAGTCCTGTATATCTCCTCAGCTGTGTAGTATAAATACCTCCAGTTCTCTTGTCAAATTTCCTATGCCCTTGGCACTCTGTTTTCTGACCTAACAGTTAACTGAAATAGCTTTGCCCAAAGTTACCAGTGATCTTTTAATTGCCAAATCTAATGGCCTTTTGGAAGTACCCATGTTTTTTAATAATTACTTTTTCCTTGATATTCTCTTTTTCCCTAGAATTTCTTTACTGTTTTATCTTTTATATCCACTAACATTGAATGTCCCTCAGGGCTCTGCATGAGGTCCTTTTCTCCCTATAACTTTCTCACCTGGTGATCTCATCAGTTCCCAAAAGTTGTTACTATATCTGTGCAGATGTACATCTTATGAGTTAGTCTTAACTATGCCTTTTGGACTTCTCAAATTCATATATCCAAAATAGCATTCTTTCTTTTTTTCCTTGAACTTTCCTCTCATCTAGATTTCCTAATTACTAATTACTATCAGATCCCTTCCAAAAATATCCTACCAACCTCAGTGTCCTGTTCAGCTTCCCATTGTTGCTTAGTACATTTGTCCAAGTTATCCATTGTCTATCTTCACAACAAAGTCCCATCTCTGCTCACACAACTACAACACTATCCCAGGCCTTCAGTACCTTTTGCTTATACTATTATTATAGCCATCTCACTGGTCTCCCCTGCCTTAATTTTCTTCCCATTCAGGCTATTTTCCACTCAAGTTCCAAGATAATTCTTCTAAATCATAGGTATAACCATGTTACTTCCCTCCTCATTAAGCTCCATTGGTTCTCTATCTCCAGGATCATGTAATAACTGCTCAGCTTGCCATTTAATCTGGCTCTTTCCTACTTTTCTTGTCTTCTTATACTTCTTATGTTTGATATACATTTGTGATCTGTCTTCACTAGCCCACTTGCAGTTCTTCTGCATCTTCTGTCCCCATGCCTTTGACACTGTTTGTCCCTTATATTGGAATGCTCTGCTCTCCCCCTTCCATTTTAGTTTCCTTTAACTCCTTCAAGACTAACCTCAAATTTCACCTTTAGGAGGGATGGGGAATGGAATAAGCATTTATATAGTGCCTGTTATGTTCTAGGAACTGTGTTAAGTGCTTTATAAATATTGTAATTTGATCCTTACAGTAAACCTGGGAGGTAGGTGCTATTATCCCAATTTTGAAGAAACTGAAGTGATTGAAAGGATAGAGCTAAAGTGATTTGAATTGGGTCACACAGCTAGGTGTGTAAGGCCATATTTGAAATTGGGTCTTTCCTGACACCAGGCCCAGTGCTCTATCCATTCTGCTATCAGCTACCTCAGGAATCCTTTCTCAGTTTCCCTCAGCTATTCATGCCGCCTTCTTTCAGATTATCTATGCTCTGCTCTGTTTGTGTCTTGTATGGATGGACTTCTTATCTTTCCCATTAGGATATAAGCTCTTGGAAAGTAGAAACAGTTTTTGCCTCTTCTCTATTCCCAGAGTTTAGCACAGTGCCTACTTACTTGAATGACTAAAAAATCCCTTCCAATCCCAAATCTTTAATTCTATGGCAATTTAAGCATAGAGAATAAATAACTGAATCAAAGATTCAGAGGTACATGAGAACCCAGTTGATTGGGGTAGATTTTTCCCACTTGGAGCATAGGGTATATAGAGGATAGTAATATGAGAAGAGGTATATTTGTATCTCGAAGTCATTTAATATCAAAGATCTAGTTTTCTTTCTGAGTATTTTATGAATTAAAAGTTATGAAATGAAATTAACTGAATAGCACCTGACAGTGAAATAATGAAGGTCAATTCCTTGAGTAATAATCCATGTGACATACAGTTGTTTGATGATGGTAGTGAGATGCAGTGAATAATCAAAGGTTAGGCATGAAAGTGAATCAAAGGTGAAAGCATGGCCTTTTGCCTTGCCATTATAAGTTAAGGAATAAGGTTGTATTAACTTCATCAAGTTCAAAAATAAACTGAATAGAAAAGTACTTCTAAAAACCACATCAATAGGTTAAAAAATTAAATTAAAAAAAAAATTAAACCACCAGCTATATATCAAGTGTGGGGATACAGATAAGAAAAGAAAGGCAGCCCTTACCCTCAAGGAGCGCATAGTCTAATGAAGGGAGATTCATAAAAGAAGGAGGAGAAGAAAAGCCAGGGAGGGAATAGTGAAGTGATCAAGTATACCCTTCCTTGACTTTCTGGTAGAAAATAGACTTCTATAGTCTGTTCCCTCCTTAAAAGGAAATGAAGAAATTCGTAGCTTGCCCTTCCTATCAGTGACAAAGGGTAGTGAGAAAGTAAGAATATTAAGGCTGATATGATCCTAGAGAATGATGAGATTCCCACCCATGAGGTGCAAAGAAATCCAAAATGAATACAACTGGATAGGGTTGTTCACAGTTATTGTAATATAAATTACTAATGTGAGAAAATTATTTAACAATAAAGTTTGATGAATGTCAGTTTGATTAAATCTTAGGCATATACTATGCTAGGAACTGAGGATACAAAGAAAAATGAAATAATCCCTACCCTCAAGCAGTTGACATCTCATTGGAGAGGTACATTAATATTTTCCCATGGTCCTGTGGCTCTGTCTTCTCAAGGTCTAAGGACATGCCCTCTCTTCAGCTGACAGGATGTTCTTTTAATCTAAGCATCCTAAGAAGCTTCCCTGAAATGTATTAGGTCTTTTATTCAAGGGAGACTTATTAGGCCTTGGAGACCAAAAGCTTACTTCCTAATTTTGATAACTCAATTGAAGTTTTAATACTATATGCTTTCATGGGACATATCTGGAAATACCATTGTTATTTGAATCTCCTAATTTAAACAGAGACTTACCTTCAAATATACATATATACTAAATGGGCTTTGCATACTTATACTCAGGAATTTAAAACTAAATCTCTCTTCCCTCTCTCTCCTGACATACTTACAGCTAATTTAGTGTTACACCAGACTGTGGAACGTATTCATGTGGGCAAAAAATATGGCGATATTCCTCGAGGGATTTTTGTTGTCCGAGGAGAAAATGTGGTCCTCCTTGGAGAAATAGTAAGTAAAGAACTATGGTTGAGTTGGGTGCCACATCTTTCCAGTAATGTATAAGTTTTTTTCTTCTTTATTTCCTTGAGCAACTCACTTAGAACCAGAGAATCATTTGGTAAGGCCCCTGGCACAGTGACTAGAACACTCATGCTACTGAGCTGGCTCAGCTCGTGGCTGTCTCAGTGTGTGATTTTGGCCAAGGCAGTTACTTCTCTGGGTCTTCATCCAAGGGAACTTTGTAGAATAAAGTCATTGGATTCAGTAACTTGCAGTTGACAAGATGATTGCTTTTAAATTTGTTTAAAAACAAAGTTGCTTAGTTTTGTCCAACACTTCATGACCTCACTTTAAGTTTTCTTGGCAACTATACTGGAGTGACTTGCTATTTCCTTATCCAACTTATTCTACAAATGAGGAAACTGAACCAAACAAGATTAAGTGACTTGTCCAGGATCACATAGCTAGTAGGATTCTGAGGCTGGATTTGAACTTAAGTCTTCTTGACTCCAGGCCTATCCTCTGCACCAGCTCTAGGTCCCCTTTAAACCTAGACATTCTAGTTAAACATCATTGTACCTGACCTGTCATGAAATGCTGTCCTGTGCTTTTATAGAAATAAATGCAGTAAATTTATTAGAACAGGCACTGAGAATGCTCTGGGTATGTGAGGAAATAGAATGAGTCTAGAACAAAATTTGCTAAATGATAATCTCTTCTTTATGGGAGAAATGTCAAGTTCCTTAACTTATCTATGTGCTGCAGGCTTTTAATAATGCTGTAATGAGAAACAAAGATTAAGAATGATGTCATGTTATTATGTAGAAACTTTTGCTTGAAGACTTTATGTAATAGTCCTAAAGAGAGTTAAGAACATGCAAAATCAAGAAGATTTTACAAATGATAATAAGCAATCACTAAATTCTTCAAGGACACCACACTTGACTTTAAATAATATAGCCTTTGATTGCAAGAGAACAGCAACATAAATGTATTGGATTAGATAAATATGTTGGGCAGATAAGGAGCCAGGAACATGATCATTCCCATCTAGCTGCCATTGATGGTAACTGAAGGAGAAACTGTGCTGTAGGGAAGAGCTACAGGTCACATCAATGTTTTCAGCCATACTTACATACTGGTACAGCAAAAATATTTTTGGATATGAGTGAGAATAGATGTTTTGATATCTTCTTGCTTATGTCCCTGGGGTGAGATCATTTATGGAATTAGCTTCTGCTCTCTTAATCTCTTTTCATATTCCAGATCAGATTCCCATCTCTGATACATATAGCATTCCCCAAAGTACTGTGAGGTAACTGAAATTAGTATCTAGTTATTGTGCATAACACCCAGAGTAACTGTGCCTCTCTTTTTCTGAAATCACATGTTAGCAAACAGAAAGATATGTTCAGTGAGAGAATAAGCTGACCCCTCCCCCAAAAGATTATCCGACTGAGTGGTCTCTTAAGAGATTATTACTTTATTGAGTCCTTCCCCCAGACTAAGAAAAGAATACAGAATATATTTACTTCATATCTTCAAAAACCCCTCACATTTAGAAGAAAAAAGATTGTGTATCTTTTACATACATGAAACAATTCTAATGTTTCTGTCCCCATAAGTAATTCATCAGATCTTTCATGAGAAAATATATAAAGGCATCTCAGGTAGAAATGGGAAGGTAAGGAGAAATATTGCTAATACATAATAATTTAAATTTGCTTAGGAAAATTTATAGGCTTGAAAAGGAATGATTTAGAATTCAGCCTAATTATACCCTCAAACCTCAAACCACTGAGGGAGTTTAAGATAGTCAACCTTAGACTGGAAATACCTCCAAAACCAAAGCTATAATCTTCCTGAATGTACAAAAAAGAAGCATATTTTCATATTAAAAAAAGTCTTAATACTGATGGGGTCCTAGTGACCGAAAGTTGTGGAAATTCCCTTTTGGTCGGAGGCGCAGTTTCTTCATGAACTCAAAAAGTTTTAGGTGGCAAAAATGGAAGTTTATTGTTGGATGAGAAGTCAGCTTTGCTAGAAAAACTGACTTCTTTAGTGGCAAAATCCTTTTAGGGAAATGGAGGCCGGCATTGAGAAGAGAATGCCTTCTCAGCTGGCAGGGCCCTTGTAGCTATACCAAAAAGACAGAGCATGCTACTTTTAATCTTCTGCAAAGAAATGAGTAAACAGAAACCTATTATATAAGCAGATAGGGGAAGGGAATGCAGTTTGAGCTGATCAGACCAGGATCTCCCAAATGAAATTGCTTTGAAGGCTTTTTCAGCCTGAATTTGAGTGGAGATCTGGCTATCTTTGGAGGTGATTTGCCTTAGAAAAGACCCAGTCAGGAGGATATGCTCTCATAGACTCTCTAGAGTCTGGGGAGGCAGGAATCAAAGGGGACAGAATTTTAAGAGTGTTCATTCACTCCCCATCAATATGAATTAATGTGCTTTATTAAGATATTTAATATATAATAGATTTGACTGAATGGATACAAATGACTTGAACCAAAAGATTTACTAAATCTGCCTCAATAGTTTTTTTATTTAAAAAAAAATCATACAGGTCTCTGACAAATGGAAATATAATTTCTTCAGCAGTCCACTTGATATTAGTGAATATCCTTTTTTTTCCCCCCTGAGGCTGGGGTTAAGTGACTTGCCCAGGGTCACACAGCTAGGAAATGTTAAGTGTCTGAGACCAGATTTGAACTCTGGTCCTCCTGAATTCAGAGCTGGTGCTCTATCCACTGCGCTACCTAGCTGCCCCTTAAGTTTTTTTTTTTTTGTTGTTGTTGTTTTTTTTTTTTTTTTTTTTTTTTTTTTTTAGTGAATATCAACTGAGGTATTAAGCAGGAAGAGAAATGAGTTTTTGCATGTTATAAACATGCATATATGTATTTGTGTTTACTCAAAACATTTGGGTATCTAAGAAGATGTTCTGTGTAAAGTACAAACTAAAAAGTCTTAGAAATGATCCAGTCCCAAGATACTTTATTAGTTGCCCCAAAATACTGCTCATCCCCAGGAAAATGAATAGCTGTAACAGGAAAAGAGATAAGTCTTAACCTCCCATGCTGAAGAAATACAAGTTTGTATTCCATACCTAATGCCTAGTGACTGAACTAGCCCAAGGGAAGGCTGAAAGGAATTGGGACTACGTTATATTTAAGATGAGAGAAAGTAAACCAGAGTACTTATTGCCACAAAAGCACATGTCTTTTAAGACCAATCCTCTTGCAGTGATCTTTTGTAGCTGTAAAAACTAGAATCTCAGAATGATTAAAATTACTAAAACCCATAATAGGACAATCTTACTTAGGTATAAGTAGACTTCTCCTTAAGAGTATTCTACTAGCTATTTTTGAGGAAATAGATTAGCAGAAAATTTGGTTCAGTTATCAGCTCAAGTAGTAAAATGTTGCCTTGGAGAAAATAAAAGATAGAAGAAAAAGCTCATAGTGCCTTTCATAGATGTTCTATGAAAGATGTTATGAAAAAGCATGAAAACACATCACATGATGTGAGAAGATAAGGGAAGGGGTTGTTATCTTCACTGTTAAAGAGTATCCCAGTATTGGTGAAATCCTTCTCTCTGCTCAGGAATTAACCTTTAGGTCACTATCACCAGATGGTTTATTTCACATCTTTGCAATTATATAACAGTGGCTTCTTTCTCTTTAAATAGGTTCTCTGCCTTCTTAGGAGCTACTTTCTGCCTATACTCCCTCTTTACCCACATTTAGGATTACTTATTCTACCTATTCTCATCCTCTTTCTCTTTCAAATTATGTTTTTAACACCATTGTTTTCCAGGATCTGGAGAAGGAAAGTGATACTCCCCTTCAGCAAGTGTCTATTGAGGAAATCCTAGAAGAACAAAGAGTGGAACAGCAGACTAAGCAGGAAGCAGAAAAACTGAAAGTCCAAGCTCTCAAGGAAAGGGGCCTCTCTATTCCCCGTGCTGATACTCTGGATGAGTACTAGATGTTCTGCTCTGAAACTTGCACTCCGAGCAGCAGAATTTGTCACTGGAGTTTTAGTGACACAATGGTTACTCTTTACATTGAACTGAAGACTATAGAGTTTTGGAAAATGGTTTTATTTTGGATTCAGTTTCACAATTATGCCATGAAGAAATCATGTGGCCTTAATTTTTTCTTAACAGAATCATTGTATAAAGGAGCATGGAATTTTTCACACATGGCTGTGGAGCCAACAGATTACTTTCACTAGGCTTTATAGAGGAACTTATTCACTTGTAAATAAAATATGAATCTCAAAACCAACTTATTCCCCACATCGAAGCCCACATCTGTACCAGGTATTGGATTAAGGAGCAGCCTATCACAAAAATAATAAGTATTACTATTGAGGTTGGGAAGGGGAGCCCCCAAAAGTTTGGGTTCATAGACCGATGTCTGTGAAGTATTTCAAAAAAATTTGCAGGCTTGAATCCATTTCCTATTCAAGGGGCAAAGTTTATCATAATTGTCATGCCATTACAAAGCAGGCTAAATTTCCAAAAGAAATTAGCAAAAAAACAGAAGCAAAGAGACACAATTATCCACTGTTCTATCATTGACATGCTAATTCTGTAGCTGTTATAAATAGAACTGAGTAGTCGTCTCTGGAATTTGGTTATCACTGACCAACAGATTATTTTATCTGTCAGCAAAGAACTGAGTAGTGGTCTTATTTACTATTGTATCTGGATATTTGATCTGTGGGACTATTCTGAGGTCAGAAGCTATCTGATTGAGGACTAGTCTATTCAGAATCAGACAGATTGGGCATAGGAATTTCCTGAGGCAATCTCCAAAGCCAGAAGATTTAGGATTACTGATTTAACAGAAATTGCCCCTAAAATCAGAGGACCACAAAATCATATTACATCATTACTATAGTGAGAAATAGCTGTATTAGACTTGAGAGGGGCAAAATTAAAAGTCCATTTTATTGTGCAACTGTAGCAATGGGTGTCTCATAGCATAGGCACTCTTGGAATCAAACATGACTTTTTATACCCTGTTATCCAAAACAAGATCCTCCCCTGATTCCCCATTGGCTGGGTGATAGAGATTACAATGTGTCCAAAGCACCTAATTTCCCTCCAGAATTCTCTACTCCATCACATCTTCCTTACACTTGTGACCCCACATATTTGTTTACCTAACTATTCCTCTTGGCATTTGCCTCATTTGAACATAATTCAGGCCCTCCTCTGATTCCTCTTTGGCTGGATATCAGAGGTTATAGTCTATCTGAAAAGCCTAATTTCCCCAGGTGATTTTCTACCTTGATTACATATTCCCTCCACTTAAGTGTGAGTTCTTATCCCAGATTACATCTCATTTTTTCTTTATGGTTTCTTGTGAAGACCTAGTTAGCTTCCTGGATACCTTAGAATCAGCTGGAGTCAGGATAAGCAAAAGTCCTTGGTCTTTAGGGGTAGGAGTGAATTGGATGGACACAATCTCCTCAACCTCTCCTCTTCGTTTCCTGCCCAGAAAGTGACTTTGGTTAGTCTTACTCCACCTCCTAGTCCCTCCTACAATTCTCTGTATACACCCAAATGATTGAGTCAGCACAGAATAGTGGGAAGGGCCATTTTCCAAGCATATTCTTATAGAGCATTGTCCAATTAGTAATTAGCCTTAAGTGCTCAATTGTTGAACTCAGTGCATGAGTTTCAGCCCTTTACAGTTTCTCTCCATAAGTTTTGTTTGCCTTTGTCAACCAAACTTTAGTTTCTGTTTCTTAGGTTTCAATTTCTTTAGATTACATTTCCCTTAAGTTTTGTAACTATGTGGAAATGAAATCCTCATCCAAATCTAAGAATACAAATCATATGTGGCTCACTTAAGGCATATTTCTGAGTCATGTATTGAGTTCCCCTTCTCATTTTTGTTATTGCTAAACAGTAAAAACTACCCAGCACAGCTGTATTTTGATTAGGAGGGGAGAAACTTGAGTAAGGTGAATGCTCCCCAAAACTTGTCACAATAGGTATAGATGTCACAAGTTCAAGCATCCACACAACTGCCATGGCCCACTATGTCTTGTAACAGTTTTCTCACTGGATGATGAGATAAATAATAGATTGTTCTTGTATCAGCTGTTTCAACTTTTCCATCTGTTAGGAACTAGCTACTGTCCTTCTACAGTGTGGGTTTTTTAATTGCCATTTTTGGATTTTAATCAGCTTTTTCCCCCAGACTATCCAGAAGCTTAAAAAGCTAGGGAAAGGTTCTGTAAAACTAAGTCATACCTCTGCCAAGTATGACTTTTAATTTTCTTACCCATAGTGCTTCATCCTTGTAAATAAGAGTGGGAGATGCATTTTTCTGATATTCTTGGGATCAAACAATTTTAAATTTGTGATTTGGGGTTTCAGGTTTTAGCGCTTATTTGTATATTTTTTCAGGTTCCGCTTCATACTGAAGCGGTTCATAAATTTTTTCTCCATGCTTCTATTAATTCTTCATATTTGTCATTGCCTAGGGTTAGAATATTTTTTGCACCACAATTAGCGATTCCCCCTTGATGGACACTCATTTTCTTGACAATTATTACAAAAAGTGCTGCTGAAGTGGTAAAGTAGGCACTAGGAATGGTTTTAGGAGGAGATAATTATAAAAGATAAGAAAAAAGATAACCTGATGGCAGACTACCTCACAAGCAGAAAGAAGAAGTTATTAAAGAAATGAGATGAGAGAGTGTACCCCCACCGCAGGCTTAATCCTGAACAGGAGTTAGGGAAGATCTATACCTTAAGCAGACTGTTTATAGGGGAAACAAAGCTTTCTGATAAAATAAGTAAATATGGGTTTTATAGAGACTGCTACTTAGGACGGGACTGTGAAGTCCACTTGAAGGAAAGACCTACTTTGAAACAAAAGGCTCACTTAGGATGGATTATCCCTACAGTGCCCTTCCCTGCTTGCTTCAGGGAATATTAAAATCCTATCAGTGCTTCAGACTTTCTGTCAGCACCCACCTAGCTACCCAGGAAGTCACTGCTATGAATGTTTCAAAGAATCTGAGACTTTTCTATATTTTACCTCCTTTGGTTATGTAAGATGTAATATGTGCTTGGGTCAAAAGGTATCCAGCAAAGCTATTTAAACCTGAGCTTTTCTTTACACTTTTTTCTATTCTCTTCCCTTTCCTCCCTTTCCCACCCAAAATCCAAGAAGCAGTCTGCTGTGGTGAATGGAAAACTGGCTTGTCCTTGGCCTCCAAGGACACAGGTTCAGCTGCTTTTTCTGATAAAACATACTTTATGATCCAGAGGAAGTTGATGCTCAAAAAAAATTGAATATTTTAAGCTGCAAAGAAGGAACAATGTCTAGCTTGGTAGAGGAGGTCACTAGATGTTTCCTACCCTGATTAAATCAACAGGCTCTGTGTATGTATTTGCCCGTGTTTTCTCTGCATTCCAGTTGAGGTATAAGAGCCCCCTTACTTTGAGATAATACAGATAAAAACTTCAAAGGGTACTCATGGCTTCCAATTTTATGTAATCAGTTTTTTTGCATGCCTACCAATGACTAATGAAATCTAGTCAAAAAGAAAAGCTAATAACCTGTGAGCATACTTGACTAGTACATACTAATCAAGTTCCTATCCGTTTAGCATTTTTTGTCTCCTTGTTCTATGGATATTAGTAGCCTAACCAAACCTTAGCCCTGAATTATTCCCACCTCATCTGCATCTATTCCCTGAGTAAACCCAGCTAAAAAAGATCCAGGTAATTCAGTCACAAGTGCATGACAAATTTATGTTATCTACTCTTAATTAGGTCAGTAGCAAGACAATCTTTACACTTCTGACTTATTCTCCATAATAGAGTACTATGTCAAATCTTTTCCTCAGTCAGTCAATAAGTAGGTAATCATGAGGCACTGTGCTAAGTTCCAGATTCTTTTCTCTTCAGAGCCTCCCATGCCACCGGGCCTTGATGATGCAGTGTGCTTCCTTATCAACAAAGGCCAACCTCACTAGAGATAATATGGATCCCATCCGCTCCTGTCTTGCCCCCACTCCTAGACTTTCCATTAGTCCCTTCTCTGATGCCCACAAGTCTCCCTGTCCTTAAAAACCAACCCCTCCCTAGATCCTACCATTGTTAGAGCTATTATCTTTTATCTTTGCTTCCCTTTTCCATTAAGGCTTTTGAGAAAGCAGTCTTGACTATCCTTCATTCTCTCCTCACTATACCCTCTACCATCTGGCTTCTAACCTCATTATCCAGCTAAAACTGCTTTCCAAACACCAATAATCTCTTCATTGTCAAATATAATAAGTTTCTTACTACTCATCCTTCCTGACCTCTGCAGCCTTAGACACAACTAAATGCCCTCTCTTCTTGGTTGTGCTCTCACACACATAATAGATGCTATTCTCTTTGATTCCACATTAATGTTTGATAACTTCTCAGTCTCCTTTCTTTGCTGAATTATCATTCATATCATGCCGTCTAAATTGTGTATCCCAATACACTGTCTTGTACTCTTTTCTTCACATTTGGTGTGTTCAGTGTCTCCTTTGATTTAGTTATCATCTCTAAGCAAATGTTTCCCAAAGCTATGTGGCCAGCCCTAGACTCTCTTGTACTCAAATTGTACATCCCCAACTGAACATTTTAAACTTGGTTTCATGTAGTATCTCAAAATCTTATCTTGTCCAAAACAACTCATTTTTCCTCTCAAACCCACCCTTCTCGTAAATTTCCTTATTTCTGTCAAGGATACCACCATCTTTCAATACCCTAGTGGTAGAGAATTGATGTAAGAATCTCCCCTCTGGTCAGCGCACAGGTCCTACATGAAAGAATTCACAAACCCGAAAAGTCTGAAAGGCAAAAGGGATTTTATTGACACTGAGAAGCCAGCTTTTCTAGGAAGACAGACTCCTCAGTGGCAAGAGGTGCTGTTAGGGAAATAATAAAGGTTATCATTGAGAAGAGAATGTCTTCACAGCAGGCAAAAGTCCTGTCAGGCAGCTGTGACAAGAAGAGAGCTCCCTTGGCAAAACATACTCCTGCTTTGGACTTCTGCAGAGATTTGGAGTTCAGAATTGTCTTTTATTGGCAGACTGAGGCTTGGTTCCAGTTGAAAGAGAGTCAATGCCCCCAGGCCTAGATACTTGGGAGTTTCAAGCTACTCAATAGGAATAACAAGCCCAGATCTCCAACTGAATAAAATCATTTTGAATGCTTTTTCCCAGAACCTAGAATTTCCCAAAGAGGATCAGCACCCCCAGAAGATCAGTGGAGGGTGATTTGACCAAGATCTTCAATTGAATGACGCCACTTAACTTGGAAAAGGCTTGTCTGGGAAAGTATGCTTTTCCCCACACTTTTCAGTGTCTGAGATCCTGACTGTCCCTTATTTTATAGATTAAAAGGAACAGTTTCAGAGTTCACCCCCATCACTAGGATCTCAGTCTTGAGCCAGGGAGAAGCAATATATCAAGAACTCCACTGACTCATGGACAAATGCAGAAAAGATGTATTTTACATTCTTGCAAGAATGGGTTGCCTAGGTTAGTAAAACACCTTTGAAATAACAAAGGCAATCTTTTATTTCCTGTCCTGAAAGGCAAGTCCCTCCCCTGGTTTGCATTAATTCTCCCTATCTGAACAGATGTTACAGAAGGTGCACAATGCAAATTGCCACCCCTCATTACATAGCCAGTTTCTGCCCTCTAGGAGTTTACATTCTAGTAGGGTGAAGATTAATACTGGAGGGCTAGTTTTTGTTTTTTAATCTCTGGCCACTACCCTTGATTACAAAACTCAGTTCTTGCCCCAAAGAGCTCACATTCTTACATCCTTTTGAGGAAGATAATATCCATTCTTGATTATTCTTTGATGTCCTTGTGTTTCAGCTTTCTAATTTAAGTTTCATTTTTCCAATTTAATTTTCATAACTGGAAAATAAATGCCCACACATTTCTCACAAGCCTCTCTCCTCACTTTCCCTCATACCACATGTCCAATCAGTAGCCAAATCTTGCCATTGCTACCTTTGTAATATTTAATATACATCTCTCTCCCTCTCTCTCTTTTCAACTAGGCATGTTATTATTTACCCTTCATTTTTGAAAAGGACCACTGACATGATGGGATTGTGTGGGACAGGTGCTAGATCCCTTCCCCAAATTAACTAATCAGAGACATCTTCAGGTACAAAGAGAAGGCATTTATTTAGTCCCTGCAGGGAGCAGCCCAGACACACCTAGGAGCCATCCCAACTCCACCGTGTGCTCCTGAACCCGATCAGCTGGAAGTAGAACACCTGTCTAAGTAGGAAAAGTGTTTTCGTTGGATAGACTAAAAGGACATAACCATCATTGACCAATGGTCATCAGTGTTGTCTGCTTCCCACAGGTCATGTCACTTCCTGCAACTTCACTAATTTCCTGCATCCCATGGTTCAAGACTAGGATCATGTGACAGTCTCAATACTGAGAGATGCTTCATCCCATCAGTCCCATTCAGGGTGATGGCTTAACTAGTGCAAATTGGATTGAAGGGAAGCAGAGGGACACCACATTGTCAGCCTCCCTCTCCCACTTTCTCTCTCGACCTGGGATGTGATGGATGATCTCAGCTTCTTCTATGACTAACCAAATTCTAAGTATTTCATAGACCCTGTTTCAGCTGCCTTCGTGATACTGGAACAGATTGTTCTCATTCCCAGGGAATTCTACCAGGGAAAGTCTTCACATGTTTGGAGTAGACACCGACCCCCCTAACGCACTGATGGTGAGTTTGAGATCCATTGCTTATTCTCCACATGATTTTAACCTATCTGCCAGTGATTCTGATGTGGCTGTAGCACTATGCATACTACAGCTTCTTGGAACCACAGCCCAGAGCTGGAGAGTAACTGGACACAAAAAGTGGGTGTGCAGCAAACCCTCACCAGAGATTCCAGGCCTCCTTGAACACCCATACACCCCTGGCAAGTTCCCACCCTAATACAGATTTTATCTTCCTTTTTTCCATGCTACAGCAATAATATCTTCATTTATCTCCCTAATTCTCAAGTCTCCTCTGGTCCATCCTCAAAGCATCTGCTAAAGTGATTTTCACAAAGCTCAGGTCTGATCTTATTACTTCCCTATTCAATAAGTCCCAATGCTGCCAAAAGCAACTAAGTCTCTGGGATAATGTTGTTACTTTTGAAGGAAAAACTAGTTATGTGAGAATGGATTAGGATGTTGCTCTTACCACAAAGCCATTAAGGAATTTTAAATATCAAAACAAAGATTCTGTATTTGATCCTAGAGGTAATAGGAAACCACTAGAATTTATTGATCAAAAAAGTGACATAATTGGTCTACTTGCCATCTGGGGGAGAGAGTGGGGGAAGGAGGGGAAAAATTGGAACAAAAGGTTTTGCAATTGTCAATTCTGAAAAATTACTCATAAATAGATCTTGCAAACAAAAAGCTATAATAAAAAAGAAAAGTGACATTGATGAGGAAAATTAATGTAAACTGACCTCCTGATCTTTGGGGAAGGGGTGGACCTGGGTTAGAGAAACCCTAAAATCTCAACCCCTGAGCTTTCTGAGAGGCCCCACCCATCTGTTCCTAGAGGAAACTACGTAGCAATCTCCACCTACAATTCAATTGGAGATCTTGGCCTGGGGCATAATCATCACCCTTTATTGAATTGGAAATTAGTCCCTCAAATTCATCTGGAGATTGAGCTCTAGCCCTGGGGCCACAAAAACTCAATATAATCAAAAGCTGAACTCCAAACCTTTGCTAATTGCTAATCAGGAAAGCCCACTGAGTTGTTCCTCTGTGTAAACCCATCTTTTCTAAAAATCTACCTTTGCTAATTCCTTTTGGAAGAGCCCTCTGAGAAGTTGTTTCTCAGTGTAATAAACCAATTTTTGCCACAAACCTCACCTGCATCCAGGACTTCAAATTCTTTCACAAGAACCTGCAACACTGCCTTGGGGATCTCTCACCCTCATATCTCACACCTCAACAAATAGAACCAAGTGATTTGTCCAGGGTCACATAGAGAGTAAGTATTTGAGGCCAACTTGGGTTTGCTTGGGTTTGAACTTGGGTTCAAAGCCTTCTTCACTTCTAGATTAGAACATTGCTTCCTAACTTTTTGTTCTCTGGACCTCTACACACTCTTAAAAATTACTGAGGACTTTTCAAAGTCTTTTATGTGAATTATATTTATTGATATTCAACATATTAGAAATTAAAATGTCTTAAAATTATTACAAACAGTTTTGACTTCATGGGCTCTCTCAAAGAGTTTGGGATCCCTAAACCACAATTTGAGAACTACTGGCTTAGATTACAATAGCCTTCTATTTGCTTTCTCTGTTTAAAAACTCTTCACTCTAGGACATTGGCCAAACAGCTGTCAAAGTGATTTTGTTGAGGTGTGAGAAATGAGGGTGAGAGATCTCCAACCCAATATCTTTCCAATGTCCCGAATGTAGTCAACATTTGTGGAAAAAAAAAAATTAGGTTTATTACACTGAGAAACAACTTCTTCAGTGGACCAAATCCTGAAAGGATTTTTATCAAAGATGGGTTTACACACCTACCAACTTTATCTATGTCTATAGATCACACACTCCTAATCACCAAGAATCAAAATGAGTTGGTTTTTTTTGTGTGTAATGACATTTTGCTATTTATTATAATTTACTTCCATTCAATTAAAAAATTGAATTAAATTAAACTGAGAAATAACTGTGGCTTTTCCTGATTAGCAAAGGTCTGGGGTTCAGCCTTTAATTATATTGGGTTTTATGGCCCAGGGCTAGAGAGCAATCTCTAGAGATTTTGAGGGACTAATTTTCAATTCAATAAAGAATGGTGATTTTGTCCTAGGCCAAGATCTCCAATTGAATTGTAGGTGGAGATTACTATGGGAGATTCCCTTAGGAACAGGAGGGTGGGGCCCCTCCTAGACTGGAGGTATTGAGATTTTAGGGTTCCTCTAACCCAGGTCCACCTCCCACCAAAGATTAAGGAGACACAGTTTACCTCATATTATCTCCAAAAATAAAAAGGTAGCTTGAAGAGATGGCTAGGTAAAAAGGAAGATGAAGACCTCTTGCCTAACAACTAAGAAAATAGAAATGACATTTGCTCTTACTATCCCTTCACATCCATCACTCCATCTCTCAGCTACATACCTTTGCATTATCAAATTACATATCTGGTAGGCATGCCCTCATAGGACACTTAGTTGCTTTCAAAACTAAGGGATATAGTAGGTGTTGGGAGTAGGTTTGTGAATTTTAAGAGGAAATTAAGAAGGAACTGCCAAACAAGTAGGGAGAGGAACTGGACAGCAGCTCTAAAAGGAGGGGCTAATTAGCAATGTCACTAATGAACTTTCTGAGGATAATAAAGACTACTGGATTTGGCAGTTGAAGCCATTGGTGAATAACAGAATTAGAGTGGGGAGAGAAGGTGATTGCTGGGAGAATTTGCAGAGTGCTTGAAGTAGGTAGGGAGGAAATCATGGTCAATGTAGAGAACTCATTTTAGAATTTTAGAAACAAAAGGGAGGCAAGATACAGGGTGATAAGACCCCAGAAAAAGATCATATTCCTGCTAGCAATCCAGAGTCTAGGTGAACCTTAGAGAGGGACAGAAGCAGTTAAGGCTAGGAAAGCCAAACTACTCCAGGGCAAGTTGGCATTATCAGGATTATCTAGACGCAGTGGTCCTCAAACTTTTTATATAAGGGACCAGTTCACTGTCCCTCAGACTGTGGGAGGGTTGGACTATAGTAAAATCAATAACTTACACTTTGTCTCCGCCCTTCAGCCCATTTGCCATAACCCTTAGTTTGAGAACCCTGATCTAGTCCTTAAATAGGCTTTTTGTTAAATGGGCCTTTATTTGCATTAGGCCCTTATTGAATCCCTAGCATTCTTTGCAGAGTCTTGACCCCAGTTACTGTATCCACTCTGAAGGCCAAATTGCAGATGTCAGCCCCCAGTTATTTTTCTCCTATAAAAGAACCTACTTGCCCCATGCCTCTTTTCGGGTTCTATGTAGGAACTACGTAGCTTATGGCAGCAAGTTCTCTAGGAGCTTTGCCACCTAAGCGCGAACTTGCCCCAACCTATTGGCATTTTCCCTCTGTTAACAGTGAGTTCTGCTAGGGAACTTAACCTGAGTCTTTCCCTTGTTAATCCTTAAGCTCCCTTTTGGAAATTAACTTGTAATCAGCAGCTTAATAGAGAGTTTGCCTCTTGATTTAGAGATAGTCTAAACCTATAGATTCTTTTGACACACCTTGCAACACAAACCCCAATACATTTTGGGGGTTCAGTCCCAACAGGTTGATGGTGTGATAGGATAGAAGAAAAGTGTTTTGAATTTTTTTGTTTATTATTATTTTAGTGCTGGCAATTTGAATATTTGTAGGCCATCAGGAAGGAGCAAGTAGAAAGGGAGAAATTGAAGACCTACGAGGAAGAGAATTGTTTTTGGTTGTTTGATCATAATTTTCTATTGTTTCTGATTGTCTGCTGATTCTTTGTGACCACTTTTGGGGTTTTCTTGACAAATATACTAGAGCATTTGCCTTTGCTTCTCCAGTTCCAGATATAAGCTCTCTAGCTTTTACCTCAGAAAACTGAGGCAAACAGGGTGATTTGCCAAAGGTCACACTGCTACTAAGTGCCTGAAGCTGGACTTCATTTACCGTGCAACCTACCTGCTCATTCATAATTTAGCAAACATTAAATAAAATTAGCATTTCCACAGATATTGTAGAAAAGAAGACTGTGGATGAAAGTATGAATCTATTGTGTTGAGCTTTCTACTTTTCCATAATAGTATTAATGTCAATGGAAAATGTCATTCACATTCAGAGAGAACTATGGAGACTGACTGTGGATTGAAACAGTGTTTTCACCCTTTTTTCCTCATGGTTTTTTCCCTTTTGGTGTGATTTTTGTTCTAACAGAACAAATATGGGAAAATGTTTAAAAAGATTACACCTATATAACCTATATTAGACTGATGTCCTCTTGGAGAGAGGAAATGAAGAAGGGAAGGGAAAAAATTTGGAACATAAAATTCTTACAAAAATGAATGTTAATATTATCTTTCCATGTATTAGAAAAATTAGAATATCGAAAATACAAAAACAAAACAAAAAACCTTAACCTTAACATATAACTTTCACAGCTATCTGATTTGTCTTTCTGACCTTCCTTCTATTCTTATCTGGGTTAGTGGACAGAGGGTGTTAGACAGAGAAAGAGAGGAGACATATCCCCTCTCTTCCTCCCTGGAATTATCATTAGAGCAAGGTCCCAGAAAAAACAGAACCTTGAAACTAAGATATCCTTTTAGTAAGATATTTTATGTGGCACTTGTGTTTAAAGAGGGGAAGGAAATGACCATTTATATAATATTTATTCTGTGCTAAATACTTTACAAATATTACCTCATTTGGTCTTCATGACAACCCTGAAAAAAATAGGTGCTGTTATTATCCCCACTTTATAACTGAGGAAACTGAGGCAATAGAGTTTAAATGATTTTCTTAGGGTCACACAGCTAATAATCATCTGAGGCCAGATTTTAACTCAGATTTTTTTAGCTTCACTAAAATAGGTTAAGTATACTTCATATTTAGGATTGCTTTCAAACTATTTTCCATTTTCTTTGGAAGAATATTCCAGCTTTTAGTACTGGCCAAAGATATGAAGTGTAGGATTATGGATAGTTCCAAGTGGAAAGAAATCATATATGTGGTCAATTATTTTATCAAGAGCAGGACAGATCATCAAGCTTGAATAATAATTTTTTTAATGAAGAAAACAAAACCAGGAGAATAATTTATTTATAAAATTGCTAGAGTGCTGTAGAAATAAATAGATCTGAAAGACTCTTATGAATGACGTGATCAGTTGTGATTCCTGAAAACCAAAGATGAAGAATGTTTACCTCCTAATAGAAAAATCATATTTTTGGATATGGTCAATGTGGGAATTTATTTTTTTCTTTTTCTTTTTCTTTTTTTTTTTTTTTTAATTGAAGCTTTTTATTTTCAAAACATGCAAGGATAATTTTTCACCACTGATCTTTGCAAAACTTCGTGTTCCAATTCCCCTCCCTTCCCCCCACCTTCTTTCCTTGATGGCATATAATCCAGTATATGTTCCAATACAGGCATATGTGTTTATACAATTATCTTGCTGCACAAGAAGAGTCCTATCAAAAAGGGAAAATAAATGAGAAAGAAAATGAAATGCAAGCTTGAATAATATTGTAAAAAACAAAATATCTTACCAAGAACTCCACTGACTCATTGATGAAGCAGGCAAGATTTATTTTACAATCTTGCAAGAATGAGTGCCTAGTGGAGTAGATACACTTTTGGAACTGAAAAGGCAATGTTTTATTTCCTATCCTGAAGAACTAGTCCCTCTCCCATTCTCCCTTAATTGGATGTTACAGAAGTCATAGAATGTGAATCTTTACCTCTCATTTCACAGCCATTCTCTGCCCCCAAGGAGCTTACATTCTTAAGGTTATCTTAAGATAACCCAAAATGCCAAGGGCAAAGAACAACAGATTTCTGGCCACTGCTCCTAATTACAAAAATATTTTCACAATTATAATAGCCAACAAATATTTTAGGTTACAAAGTGCACTCTTCCTCTGGCCTTTGGATTGTAAAGAATGGTACAATCCCCCTTTTCTGGATTTGGCCAGTCAATAAAATGCCAAGAAGAGTGCCAGGAGACAGAAAAGGAACAATATCTGCTTTCAAGGCCCTTACATTCTATCAGTGACTCTGATAAGCAAATACAGAGAATATGAAATAAATTTGAGTTGGGGAGGGGGGTGGATGAGGATGGAGGCGGGGATAAGGGGGGACAGAACTGACTAATGCAGGAATTAGGTAAATCCTTCAATATGAGTAAGTGCCTGAGCTGAGCCTGGAAGAAACCCAGGGGTGAGAAAGGTTTTAATTTTGACTTTAGGATTGTTGAGGTGGAAAACACCCCAAAGATATTAGGGTCCCCAGGTCAACGTTTGGGGTTAGTTTAAGATTTATTATGCAGGCTAAGTTCCAAAAGGTACTTTATGGGTAAAGAGTTTATTATTTACTAGTATTCTTTTGTTTCTGGGATAGATTTCTGTCTGTTTAGAGTGTAAGCCTGTACTCCTCAGCAAAGGGAGAAAAGGGGTCATATAGTCGTGTGTTTTGCAGTTTGTGCTTTGTACTCCTTTACTGATGACAACTTGTCTGTTAGGAGTTGCCCTTTCCCTTGAGATTGTAATAAATCCTTTTTTTGTTTTTTATCTTGAGAGTCTGTGATTTTAATTTGGGTTGGAGTCATAGCTGTTCCACACAATAAATAATAAACTTGTAATAATATGTAACATATAGTAATATAATAATAAATAGATGAGAAGTAATATGTTATAATGAATAGCTAAAGTTAGGAAGAAGTTTTCAAGTCTTGCTTCTGATAAAACGCTGGCTGAATGACTGGATAATGATAAAAAATGACTTGGTGCCCTAGGTTTTCAGCAGGAGATTTCAGAGAAGATATTAATTTATATATGGTTGAAATAATTTCCTTGTCTGGGAATTTTCTATATCATTGAAATGACAGATATATTTTTTTAATATTCTGACATCTATATAGTGCTTTAAAGTTTACAAAGTGCTTTATAGCTATAATCAATTCTAAGCTTCATAAAAAACCCTGAAATAGGTGTTATGATTTTTCCAATTTTACAGATGGAAAAAATATAATTTCCTCATGACGAAACTTAGCCTGAGAGAGGTTAAATAACTTATCCTGAGTAATAGTATTCTAACCTATTTTCCTGCCTCCAACCCCATAGCTCTATGCTCTACAATTGATGTATCTCAGTAAAATAATTTTTAAATAATTTAATTGGGATGTCATTGAATATAGGTAAAACTTCTGTTTTTAGAATTACATTGGTTTCAACTACCATAGTTGATGAATATTTCTCTAATTATTTAAATTTAACTTTTTTTGTAAAAAAAAAAAACAAAAAACAAAAAACAAACAAACAAAACAATTTTATGTTTATCTTCACATAGTTCCCATGTCTGTTTGGCAGGTATGCTTTCAGATTTTTCTACTATGTAGTTATATTAAAGATCCAAAGTGATATTGAATCACATTGGTGACAATGTTTTCTTATTTTTATCTTTTAATTAAAACTATTTTAACTTTAACTTTGAGATCATGATTACTATCTCTATTTTTTTTTATATAATAAATTCTACTTCAGCTTTTTAATTTTATTTCTGTGTTTCATTTTTATTGTGTTTCCTAAAAGCAGCATATTGTTGAATTCAGATTTTTAATTCATCCTGCTATCCATTTTCATTTTATGGATAAATACATCTAATTTACATTCTAAATGATTATTTGTGTATTTATTTATCTCCGTCCTATTTTTTCTCATTATCCATCTCTGTTTCTATTTACTTCTACTCTAATATGTCTTCCTATTTCTTAATGTACCCACTTCTGTAAGAGTCCCTTCCTTATGCTCTCCTCTTAACATCCACCTTAATCTATTTATCTTTCTAAGAGTTTCTCCTTTATCCCCTCTGGACTCCTGATTTTTAATGTGCACAACCTTCTAAAAAATCCCTTATTCATGTCCTATCCCCTCACTCTCACTTCTTCCTAAATTTTTAAGACTTTTATGCTCTTCTAGATGCATATATTACATCTCTTTAATCCATTTCTGATGAGAGTTAAGTTCTAGCACTACTAGTCCTTCCCCCTTCACTTGATTCTTCCTTTCATGCCTTATTTGTATGAAGTAATTACTCCATTTTATCTTGGTTTAAATTTTTTTTATTTTTTTTCTAGAATCACCCCCATCATACACAACTCAGACCAAACCTTTCTTTCTAACTACCCAAACGATGACAATCATAAGAGTATTGATATTATTTTCTTCTGGAACTCTGTCTCCCCAGAAATCAGATGGAGTCAGGATTATCAAAAATCTTTATTCTTGGTCTTTTGAGGTCACAGTCAGGGGATTAGATCTAGCAATCTCCACACTTCCTCTCTTTCCACCGCCAGGAGAATGCCTCAATTTCCTCCTCCTATTCTACCCACACCTGTCACTTCCCCTGCTTTGTCCACCCCCCCCCCCATCCAGCCAGCACCGAATAGTTGGGGAGGGTCATCCTTCAAACATGTCAAGAGAATTGTCCAATTGGCAATTAGTCTCAAGTGCTCCATTATCCAAGTGCATTTGCTCAGGTCTAGCCCTTTACAATTTTCATATGTAAGAAGGAAAGAGTTTGATCTTATTGAGTCCCTTATAATTGATCTATAATGTTTACTTTCTATTTCTCCTGGATCTTATCAATTGAATTTTTCCATTCAAGGTTTGTTGGATAAGTTAGCCTGGGTTGCAACTTTAGTTCATTTGCTCTATGAAATATAATTGTTCTAAAACCTTTGGTCCTTCAATGAAATAGCTACTAGATCTTGTTCAATCCTGATTGTAGCTCCATGATATTTAAATTGTTTTTAAATTGATATTGGCAATATTTTTTCCTTAATCTGGGAGTTTTTAAACTTGGCCAGGATATTCCTATAAGTTTTCTTTTTGAGATTTTTTTCAATTTTTTTTCAATCTTTTTTCATTTTTAAAAAAATTTATTTTAGGTTATACATGTACATTCATTTTTTATATATTTCTATATGAGTTGTGTTGGGAGAAAAAATTAGAACAAAAGGAAAAAAAACATGAAAAAAAATAATGAAAATAGTATGCTTCCATCTGCATTCAGTCTCCATAGTTCTTTCTCTAGATGCAGATGGAATTTTCTAATTCCAACTGGAATTGCCTTGGATCACTAAATTGATGAGAAGAGCCAAGGCTATCATAGTTGATCATCATACGAACATGTTGTTGCTATGTACAATGTTTTCCTGGTTCTGCTTGCTTTATTCAGCCAGTTCATAATTTTTTATAGAACAATAATATTTCATTATTGTTGGATGCTTTTAGAGAGGCCTGGGGAGATTTACATGAACTGATGATAAGTGAAATGAGCAGAAGCAGGAGATCATTGTTCATGGCAACAACATGATTGTATGATGATCAATTCTGATGAATGTGGCTCTTTTCAACAATGAGATGATCCAGGCCAGTTTCATCTCGTGATGAAGAGAGCCATCTATACCCAGATAGAGAACTGTGAGAACTGAGTGTGGATCATATCATAACATTTTCAATCTTTTTGTTGTTCGTTTCCATTTTGTTTTCTTATTCATTTTCTTTCCTTTTTGATCTGAACTTTCTTGTGTAGCAAGATAATTGTACAAATATGTTTACATATATTGTATTTAACATATATTTTCACAGGAGATTACTTGCCATCTAGGGGAGGGGTTGGGGGGAAGAGGGGGAAAATTTGAAACAAAAAGCTATGCAAGGATCAATGTTGAAAAATTATCTGTGCATGTTTTGAAAATAAAAAGCTTTAATAAATTAAAAAAATAATATTCCATTACTTTCATATAACTTATTCAGCCATCTGGGATTTCTTTCAAGTGATTGGTGGATTTATTTTTTCTATTTCTGTTTTATTTTCTCATTCTAAAACTTCAGGGAAATTTTTCTTAATGATTTCTTATATTATGCCAAGATTCTTTTTTTTTTTTAAATCATAACTTTCAGGTATTCTCACTATTCTTATGTTATGTCTTATGTTACTCTTATATTATCTGTTCTCTAGATCAGTTGTTTTTCTGATAAGATGTTTCACATTCTCTATTCTTTTCTTTTGTCTTATTTCTTGATGTCTTATAGCATCATTAGCTTTCCTTTGACCAATTCTAGCTTTCAAGGAATTATTTTCTTTCTTACATTTTTGATTTTCTATTTCCAGTTGGTTGACTCTTTTCATATTTTTCTTGATTTACTTGGATTGCTCTCCCCCCCCCCTTATTTTTCCTTAATTTTTCTTATTTGATTTGTTAAAGTTCTTCCAAGAGCTCTTTTTGTGCTTGTGACCATTTGAAGTTTCTCATTGAAAAAGGGGCAGCACTGGATAGAGCACCAATCCTGAAGTCAGGAGGACCTGGGTTCAAATCTGACCTCAGATATTTAACATTTCCTAGCTAAGTGACTCTGGGTAAATCACTTAACCCCAAATGCCTCAGGAAAAAAAAAAAAAAAAAAAAAAGTTTTTTTTTTTTTTTTTTTTTATACTCCACAATCTTACACTAAATATGAACCCAGATCTTCTCTGTTCCCAGTAACTATTTTAATTTTATTGCATTTTACAGTTTGTTATTATAATCAAGTTCTAGTGTGGTATGGGCAATTATTTTCTGAGCTTTATCCCAGGGCCCAACCTTAGTCACTGCTTTTCAGGATAAACCATTAGTAGGTCCCCAGCTACACTGTCCTATAAATGTTCCTGCTCCCTATGGACCATTCTGCAGTGGCTGCAAACTTTAGCTGCCCTCTCTGCCCTAGGACTGAAACCAGGGATTCCCTCTCCCGCAAGTGCCCACAACCAGCTCCTTCTCCCCGCATCTGGTCGGCATCCTTCAGTCTTCTACTGGGCCTTCCCAATCCCCTACTGTCTATGAGGTGCCTCCTCAGCCAGCAGCCTCCCACACTGGTTGGGAACTGAGCCAGAGATATTTGTATTTGGCTGAAGCTCTGTCCCTGGAGGATCAGGTCCATCTTAGAGTCTTCCCAAGCTACTTTACCCTGATTTCTGTTCACTTCTGCTATTCCACATTCATCTTTTTTTTTTTTTTGGGAGGAAATTTGGAGAACCTCAAGTTTTCTGACCTCCTCCACCATCTTTCCACATCCTCACCTGTGGGCTGCCATTGAGCATCACAATTAATGCATCTATATAATTTGATGTAGAAGGCAGAGAGGTGGCTCAGTGGATAGCGCAGTCAGGAAGACCCGAGTTCAATTAGCTGGGTAACCCTGTGGTCTGCCATAATCCAATAGAGAAGGAAATGTCGAACTACTCCAGGATTTTTCCCAAAAAAACCCCACGGACATGGGGTCATAAAGAACTGGTCGTGACAAACAACACATTTTGATAAACCGCATTTCGTTGCAATATTTTGCCATATTTGGAATGATTACAGCAAAAGAGCAGGGCCACATTACACCCCGCTTTTTGAAAAAGGGCAAAGCACAGTTCTTTTTTTTTTTTTTTTTTTTTATAATTATAACATTTTTTGACAGTACATATGCATGGGTAATTTTTTACAACATTATCCCTTGCACTTACTTCTATTCAGATTTTTTCCCTTCCTCCCCCAAACCCCTCCCCCAGATGGCAAGCAGTCTTATATATGTTAAATATATTACAGTATAATTTAGATACAATATATGTGTGTAGAACCGAATTTTTTGTTGCACAGGAAGAATTGGATTCAGAAGGTAAAAATAACAGTTTACATTCATTTCCCATTGTTCCTTTTCTGGATGTAGCTGGTTCTTTCCATCATTAATCAATTGGAATTGGATTAGCTCTTCTCTATGTTGAAGAAATCCACTTCCATCAGCATACATCCTCGTACAGTATCATTGTTGAAGTGTATAATGATCTTCTGGTTCTGCTCGTTTCACTCAGCATCAGTTGATGTAAGTCTCTCCAAGCCTCTCTATATTTCTCCTGTTGGTCATTTCTTATAGAACAATAATATTCCATAACATTCATATACCATAGTTTACCCAACCATTCTCCAATTGATGGACATCCATTCATCTTCCAGCTTCTAGCCACTATGAAAAGGGCTGCCACAAACATTTTGGCACATACAGGACCCTTTCCCTTCTCTAGTAGTTCCTTGGGGTATAAGCCCAGTAGTAGTATGGCTGGGTCAAAGGGTATGCACATTTTGATAACTTTTGGGGCATAATTCCAGATTGCTCTCCAGAATGGTTGGATTCTTTCACAACTCCACCAACAATGCATCAGTGTCCCAGTTTTCCCACAGCCTTTCCAACATTCATCATTATTTGTTCCTGTCATCTTAGCCAATCTGACAGGTGTGTAATGATATCTCAGAGTTGCCTTAATTTGCATTTCTCTGATCAATAGTGATTTGGAACACTCTTTCATATGAGTGGAAATAGTTTTAATTTCATCATCTGAAAATTGTCTGTTCATATCCTTTGACCATTTATCAATTGGAGAATGGCTTGATTTCTTATAGATTAAAGTCAATTCTCTGTATATTTTGGAGATGAGGCCTTTATCAGAACCTTTAACTGTAAAAATTTTTTCCCAATTTGTTACTTCCCTTCTAATCTTGTTTGCATTAGTTTTGTTTGTGCAGAAACTTTTTAATTTGGTGTAATCAAAATGTTCTATTTTGTGATCAATAATGATCTCTAGTTCTCCCTTGGACACAAACTCCTTCCTCCTCCACAAGTCTGAGAGGTAAACCATCCCATGTTCCTCCAATTTATTTATGATTTCGTTCTTTATGCCTAAATCTTGGACCCATTTTGATCTAATCTTAGTATGTGGTGTTAAATGTGGGTCCATGCCTAGTTTCTGCCATACTAATTTCCAGTTTTCCCAGCAGTTTTTGTCAAATAATGAATTCTTATCCCAAAATTTGGGATCTTTGGGTTTGTCAAAGATTAGATTGCTATTTTTATTCACTATCTTGTCCTGTGAACCTAACCTATGCCACTGATCAACTAGTCTATTTCTTAGCCAATACCAAATGGTTTTGGTGACCAAAGCACAGTTCTTATCCCCAATTTGTCATTTACACATAAAGCCAGCACTAGACAGAGGCTATATTTAGATGAAATTTGTAAAACATGCACGTCCGCTACAGCAGTGACTTTCCACTGTAATGGAGTCTAAATGAACTGAGCAGTTGTGTGCCCTTACTTCCCCCTTCCAAAGACACTTTCGCGGGTTGTAGCCGGGCTGGGACGGCACTATTCCCAGCGAGGGACAAGGCGCGGAGAGACCTGCATTTCACGGCGATTCCAGGCAGAAGCTACAGTCCCGGACCGCCTGGCGAGCCCGCCGTCAGGTGTGGCTGCGTCAGTTTTCAGGCGCCGCACCGCGGGACTCAGCGCGGAGGCGGCGAGAGCACAAGCTGGGCGAGGAGCTGCCGAGAACGGCGGCGGTGCTCCAGCCCTGCAGACTGGCTGGGCTCTGAGCAGGGTGGCGCCCCAGGCTGACCGCACTCCTGAAGATGCCGCTTGGGCGCTTCCTTCGCCAGCGCCGTTCCTGGCGCTCTCTCATCCTCTCACTTCAGTTGGGCCCCGCTTCGGTTTAACGCTTTGGAGATGTACCCATCGGTGGCGCAGGGCCAGACCATGTAAGGATGCTTATTCCGGGGGGGCGGGCGCGGCCCAGCTGTCCGCAGTTCAAATCCAAGTATAAAAGCGGTAGGTAAAGTTCCCCATCATTCAGTTCCCCTAGAATGCGCCTCGGGGTTAGCTTTTTAAAGTTCCCCTCGGAGCCAGCGTCCTCGGTTCTTCCCTCAGAGAAAAGTGGCATAGAACTGCGGTTCTCTTCTCTTCCTCCCTCGCCGCTGCCCAAGCTCAGCTGCTCTGCAGCGCGGTCTCTTAGGAGCCTCTTAATGTAGGTGAGCACCGGCAGGTAACTGCCCCAGGACCGCTGCTCTTCCCCCTCCCCTTATGTTCCCCCTCAGTAACCTGGGAACATCTCCTCTAAGGGGCAATAGCAGCCCCCTTCCCCCCAGCCTTGTCCGAGGGTCAGCCCAGAGAGGAACTGCAGACCGCGGAGGCGTACGGGGGCTGACAGGTGGCCGGCTCCGAGAAGGTGGAGAGGACTCGGGCATCAGGGAAGAGCCGGCGGGGCGGTCTCCGAGGCGCGGCCTCAGAACGCCTGGGGGGGAGCGCTGGCTCCGCCCGCGAGGTCCGGCGCGCCGGGCGGGGAGGAGGGGTGGAAGGTGGCCTCCTCGTTCTCCTCGCGGAGCTGGGCGCCGGCGGGCCCGGGGCCGCAGCGGCCGCAGCACAGGGAGAACAGGAAGGCCAGCACGTAGAGCAGACACACCAGGCCGAAGACGGCTATGGCCACCACGGCCGGGAGCTCCCACCCTGTGGCCCGCGGCTCGCCGGGGAGGTTCATGATAACCGGGCCTTCCCGCAGGAGCGAGGGCTTCAGATGGCCGGGGGCGGGTGAACCCGGTGCCTGCGGAGAGAAAGCACTCGTGGCAAAGGCCCGTTTCGTTGTACTTCCCCTCCCCCCTCCCCGCCACCCCTGACCCCTCAGGCTGAGAGGCCCACTGTGGTCCTGGACTCTGCGTCCTCCCTCGTGACCTTTATGAACTGGGGACTCCCTATTTCACGATGTGTTATGGTACCAACTCCACGTTATTTGTTTCCCTCAAGAACCCTTTGCTTCTCAGCAAATAAACAACAACCTGGACTCTGTTTTTGTTTTTTCACTATTGCTTTTTGTTTTTAAAATATTATAAAATGTTTTCAACATTCACCCTTGCAAAACCTTGTGTTCCAGAATTTTCTCCCTCCTCTTTCCCAACTCCCTCCCCTTTTCAGTAAGCAGTCCAATATGTGCTAAACATGTGCAGTTCCTCTACACATATTTCTACCTTTATCATCCTGCATAAAAAAAAAAAAAAAAAAATCAGATCAAGAAGAAAAAAAAAAGAGAGAGAAAGAAAAAAAAAAAAAGCCAACAAACAAAAAGTGAAAATGCTATGTTGTGGTCCACACTCAGTTTCTACACCTCTCTCTAGGTGTAGATGGCTCTCTTCATCACAAGATCATTGGAACGGGCCTGAACCACCTCATTGATGAGAGCCATGAATCTGGATTCCTATACTCCTGAAATTCTAGAGCTAGAAGGGACCTTCAGGAAGTGGCTGTGGGCAGTAGATGGAATGCCAGGTTTGGAATCAGAAGGCCTGGGTTTCAGTTATGACTCTCCTATGTGAGTTTGGGCAAGTCACTTAGTGTCTCTGGGTCTCCATTTTGTTACCCATAAAAATGTGGATAATGTTAATGAAGAGGGGACCCCGGAATTCTGAAAATCCTTGAAGGAGGAAATCTCCTTCAACTCTGCCTCAGGGAGGGACCCCACCCCGAGGGACAAACAGTTTCATCTTTGTTATCTAGGTGGGGTTTGGCTCAGTCCTGAAACTCACTGAATTCAATTCAAATTCTTGCTCAAAGCTGGAACCCAGCCACGAGCCAATCTGGGACACTACCCACGAGCCCCCTTCAGCTTGTAGCCAAAGCTCCCATTATAAAAGAGCCAAACTAAAACCCTCTCTTTGCAGAGGTTCCAAGCATGCCAGCCCTATGCTTGGCATGCCAAGGGCCTCTGTCCACTGGAATACTCTTTTCCAGTGCCATCCTCTCTTTACCCTCACCTATTTCCTTAACCAGACTTTAACCTTACTTCCAATCCCCATAATAAACTTCTTTTATCAATTTAGGTTTTCCGGTCTGTAAATTCTTTTACAGAGAACCTCCACACCGCCAGAAGGGAGTCCCTAAAACTCCCTACCCTTGCGCCAAATGCCAAGGGGGTGCAGGAACCTCTCCATTTGGCTCTCTGAATCCCAAATCTACCACTAGACCTTATCATTTAACTTCCTGACCACCAGAAATCCTAATTTCATTTTGGTTCCCTAAATCTAAACCTCATCACTAATACTACTCATATCTCATGGATCTGTTGTATTAAATGAGATAATAGATATAAATCACTCTATAATCCAAAAAGAGTTCTATAACTATCCACTATTACATAGTCCAGTGTCTTCTTTTGGTGATCAAAGATTCAGGGAATTTGATTTCCCCAAAGGTTTAAGTGGCAAAATCAAAGCTAGAACTCGTGTCCCTTGTTTCCCAGGCAGGGGTTCTTTCAGCCAAACTGTGGTGACAACAGACAAGCTGGATCTGCATCTCCTTAGATCTTGTAGAAAGCTTCAGACTAGTGGCTGCACGGCTTGCTAATCTCCCAGTTACTTTCCAGCTTTTTGGCTCTGTCATTCTCTGGCTGCCCTTAAGAATGCCTGGTTGGAAACATTTCCTAAATCCAGAGCTGGCAGAGAGATATTCTGATGGCAGCCAACCCTGCTCCTAACTAGGAGATGATGTCAGAAGAGAATTTTCTTGAGCTCTCCTTCAAACCAGAAAGGATAGAGCTAGACTCTCACCCTTCACCAAAATGTCAGCCCCTATCTGTGTGCATGGTACTCCGACCTGCATCTAATATTGGTAAGGAGCGATCACAATGACTCATTTTCATAGCACCTTAAGGTTACCCAGTACTTCTGTACAAGATCCTAAGTGGCTCAGTAGACAACAGGGAAACCATCAGAGAAGAGATCAAACACAAGTCGTTTCTCCCCCCTCCCCCCCCAACAAGTCTCTCTGAACTGCACAGCACTGACAGCTATCCTCTGCTGTGGAATAAACACTACAAATCATAATAGTTGGCTCTAACTTATATGGTGCTTTAAAGCACTTTATAAATATTATCTTATTTGATCCTCACAACAACTCTAGGAAGGAGTGGCTATTATTATTCTCATTTTACAGATAAGAAAACTGATGTGTAGAAAGGTCAAGGGATCATACAGCCCCTATCTGAGGTAGTATTTGAATTCAGGTCTTTTTAATTCCAAATCTGGTATTCTGATCTACATCCCCTCACTGCCTATACAGATTTCACTGAAGTAGTGACAAGCCCATACCTATCCTCCCATCCACCATTCCTAGGTAGTGCCCTGGTCTCCTTATGTCAAGCAAAGGCTAAAAATGGGGATCAAGGGAGTATGCAATAGTTGTAGTTGGAGAGTGCAGGATGACACGGTCTGCCCACCTACAGCATATAGCCGGTGGGTGCTTAATCAATGTTAGTTATTATTATTAGTTCCTTATATAACAGCACAACTAGGAGGTGGACGAATCCCCTCGCTACATAATGGGAAATGGACTGGGACTCTCTCCTTTGAATGACCCTTCCCAAACCATTAGATAGCCCCCCATCCCTGGCTGCAGCCCCAACCGCATCCTCAGATATTTCTCTTTCCCATTCTCAAACCCTCTTGCCCTCCCTGGTCAGAGGAGAGTGGGATGAAGGGTCTGGAGTTGTGTTTAATTGCTGGAAACAGAGACGGGGCCCAGTCCTTTGCCCCATCTGTTTAACGCTATGGGACAAAAAGCAATTAATTAATTAATTAATTGACCCTCTAGCCCCTACTCTCCCAGTCCCGAAGCCTGAAGAATTAGCCTGTTCTGTTGGAGAAAGCAGCTTATTTAGGGCTTCCCTACCTGTTCGGGCTCCTCCTCACAGTAGAACAGTCCAGAAGCAAACAGGGATCTCCTTCAGGCTCATTCTCCTCAGAGTCTACTTGAGCAGCCCTCCTCTTGCTTCTTCCGATCTGTTGACTTTTCCTTTGCCTTTTCCTCCTTTCTTTCCCTCTTTTTTTCTGATCTCATTCATTCGGAGGTACTTCTTGCCTGCTAGGCTGGCAGCCCCAGGGGACAGTGAGGGGATTTTGATTACTGTTGCTCTGGAAACCCTGTGAATTGAGGCTAGGTTCCCTGTGGCTAGCAGCCAGAGCTTTGAGGGAGCATCATAAGATCAGAAATTTAAGAGATTTAAAGCTGAAAAGGAACTTGGGTGTCATCTAGACCAGTGGGGTCAAACTCAGAAATGATGGTTGCTGGCCATAAATTGATTTAGAAAACCACAAATTAACATTATCTATGTTGTGCTGCATTTTTTAATAATAGCTTTTTATTTTTCAAAATACATACAAAAATCGTTTTCAACATTAACCTTTGCAAAACCTTGTGCTGTAATCCTCCTTTTCCCCTACCCCCTCTCCTAGATGGCATGTAATCCAATATATGTTAAGCATGGTAAAAAATATATATGTTAAATCCACTACATACATACATATTTATACAATTATCTTGCTGCACAAGAAAAATTAAATAAAAAGGAAAAAAAACTGAGAAAAATGTAAGCAAACAACAAAAAGAGTGAAAATACTATGTTGTGATCCACACTCTGTTCCTACAGTCCTCTCTCTGGGTGTGGATGGATCTTTTCATCACAAAATCACTGGAACTGGACTGAATCATCTCATTGTTGAAAAGAGCCCGTCCATCAGAATTGATTATTGTATAATTTTGTTGTTGCTGTGTATAATGATCTCCTGGTCCTGTTCATTTCACTCAGCATCAGTTCATATAAGTCTCTCCAGGCCTTTCTGAAACCATCCTGTTGGTCATTTCTTACAGAACAATAATATTCCATAATATTCATATACCACAACTTATTCAGCCATTCTCCAACTGATGGCCATCCACTCAGTTTCCAGTTTCTGGCCACTACAAAGAGGACTGCCACAAACATTTTTGCACATGTGGGTTGAAACCTTATTCTCTACCAAGCCAAGCCAGCATCTTAAAGACATTGCTGATAATGAGATTTGATTTTCTCCTCAATCTTATTACTCACATCTAGATGAGGAAGCCCCTAGTGTTCTACTCAGGTTTGAATGGGGATAAATTCTTTTTTTTTAAATTTTTTTATTAACTTTTATAATTATAACATTTTCTTTGACAGTACATATTCATAGGTAATTTTTTTTTTTTTTTTACATTATCCCTTGTACTCCCTTCTGTTCCAAATTTTTCCCCTCCTTCCCTCCACCCCCTCCTCTAGATGGCAGGCATTCCCATACATATTAAATATCTTATAGTATACCCTAGGTACAATATATATGTGCAGAACCGAATTTTGTTGTTGTTGTTGTTGCAAAGGAAGAATTGTATTCAGAAGGTAAAAATAATCTGGGAAGAAAAACAAACAAATAAACAAACAAAAAAAAATGCTCAGAGTTTACATTCATTTCCCAGTATTCCTTTTCTGGATGTAGCTGATTCTGTCCATCATTGATCAATTGGAATTGGATTAGCTCTTCTCTATGTTGAAGATATCCACTTCCATCAGAATACATCCTCATACAGTATCACTGTTGAAGTGTATAATGATCCCCTAGTTCTGCTTGTTTCACTCAGCATCAGTTGATGTAAGTCTCTCCAAGCCTCTCTGTATTCCTCCTGTTGGTCATTTCTTACAGAACAATAATATTCTATAACATTCATATACCATAATTTACCCAACCATTCTCCAATTGATGGACATCCATTCATTTTCCAGCTTCTAGCCACTACAAAAAGGGCTGCCACAAACATTTTGGCACATACAGGTCCCTTTCCCTTCTTTAGTATTTCCTTGGGATATAAGGCCAGTAGTAGCACTTCTGGGCCAAAGGGTATGCACATTTTGATAACTTTTGGGGCATAATTCCAGATTGCTCTCCAGAATGGTTGGATTCTTTCACAACTCCACCAACAATGCATCAGTGTCCCAGTTTTCCCACAGCCTTTCCAACATTCATCATTATTTGTTCCTGTCATCTTAGCCAATCTGACAGGTGTGTAATGATATCTCAGAGTTGCCTTAATTTGCATTTCTCTGATCAGTAGTGATTTGGAACACTCTTTCATATGAATGGAAATAGTTTCAATTTCATCATCTGAAAATTGTCTGTTCATATCCTTTGACCATTTATCAATTGGAGAATGGCTTGATTTCTTATAAATTAAAGTCAATTCTCTGTATATTTTGGAGATGAGGCCTTTATCAGAACCTTTAACTATAAAAATGTTTTCCCAGTTTGTTACTTCCCTTCTAATCTTGTTTGCATTAGTTTTGTTTGTGCAGAAACTTTTTAATTTAATGTAATCAAAATGTTCTATTTTGTGATCAATAATGGTCTCTAGTTCTTCCTTGGACACAAACTCCTTCCTCCTCCACAAGTCTGAGAGGTAAACCATCCCATGTTCCTCCAATTTATTTATGATTTCGTTCTTTATGCCTAAATCTTGGACCCATTTTGATCTAATCTTAGTATGTGGTGTTAAATGTGGGTCCATGCCTAGTTTCTGCCATCCTAATTTCCAGTTTTCCCAGCAGTTTTTGTAAAATAATGAATTCTTATCCCAAAAGTTGGGATGTTTGGGTTTGTCAAACACTAGATTGCTATTTTTATTCACTATCTTGCCCTGTGAACCTAACCTATTCCACTGATCAACTAGTCTATTTCTTTGCCAATACCAAATGGTTTTGGTGACTGTTGCTTTATAATATAGTTCTAGATCAGGTACAGCTAGACCACCTTCATTTAATTTTTTTTTTCATTACTTCCCTTGAAATTCTCCACCTTTTGTTGTTCCATATGAATTCTGTTGTTATTTTTTCTAGGTCATTAAAATAGTTTCTTGGGAGTCTGATTGGTATAGCACTAAATAAATAGATTAGTTTGGGGAGTATTGTCATCTTGATTATATTCGCTCAGCCTATCCAAGAGCACTTAATATCTTTCCAATTATTTAAATCTGACTTTATTTTTGTGGCAAGTGTTTTGTAGTTTTGCTCATATAATTCCTGACTTTCCTTTGGTAGATATATTCCCAAATATTTTATACTATCGACCGTTATTTTGAATGGAATTTCTCTTTGTATCTCTTGCTGTTGGATTGTGTTGGTAATGTATAAAAATGCTGAGGATTTATGTGGATTTATTTTGTATCCTGCAACTTTGCTATAATTCTGAATTATTTCTAATAGCTTTTTAGCAGAGTCTTTGGGGTTCTCTAAGTATACCATCATGTCATTGGGATAAATTCTTTAATTAGATTTTGCCCAGGGTAATTTGGAAGTAAATGACTTGATCAAGTCCCATCTCCCAGTGCCTCAATAGAATAAGTCCACCTGTCATTATAATATTCATTCTTCTCATTGATTGTTTACCAATCAGAGTTGTCTGATGGAACACCCACTCTTCTAAGGGCTTTTAAACATCCAGAAGCAGTCATAATTCCTCTTTGATCTTTGAGAGGCCAAAGAGCCCTTTTTGTTAAGCAATTGCAAGTTATGGTTGATTTAATTGATTATAATTTAGCCAGAAACTGTCTTTCAGAAGAATTTTTTATTTTTATTCACCACACACCCACCATATTAACATCCTGCAATCTGGCTTCCATCCTGACCACCCTACTGAAAAAGCCTTCTCCAACATCACTGAAATTCTAAATCCAACAAGAGCCTTTTAAATTATCTGTATCTTCTTGTGGCACTCAGTGACATTGGATGCTGTAGACCAACTACCCCTTCTTGAAACTCTGCTGCCTTGGCATCTGAGACACTGTACCTTCATAGTTATCTTACTTAATGATCCTTCTCTCTCTGTTTAACTGACTTCTGATCCTTATTTCAGCCCCATTTCTACCTTCCATCAATCAGATTTGATCCTTTTTCTCTTTTCTTTCCAAACTTCTTTCTTTGGTGATATTCTCTCCTGTGATTTTAATTATCACTTCTAGGTAAGCAACTCATATCTTTATCTCTACTCTAGTTTTCCCTCCAGAGTTCCAATCCCAAATTTTAGAGTCCTTTGTGCTTCTGTAGAAATTTTATCAAATGCCCTGGATGTGGTGACAATTTGTACCAGAAAAGTCTATTCTTAGAACCTTTCCTTTCAGTGAACACTCTGCCCCAGGCTGTCATTTCCAATTTCTGTGGGGGGCCTATGTACAGACTCAAACTTCCCAACCCCCAGTGCCTGCTGGTTTAGTCTTCTGAAAAAAAAAAAAAAAAAAAAAAAAAAAAAAAAAAAAAAAAACCAAAGAAAAATCCAGAATAGGCAATTATTCTTTTTTGTAGACCAGAGAAGAGGCTATACCAGAAGACCCTCTCCCTGAATCTCAGTCAGTCAATTATCAAAGAGCAATCAGGACCCTTGGAGCCAATCAGTTTTCCTGTCCTCTCAACAAAGGCATATTCAGACACCTCCCATTCAAATTCTGTTGCCTAGAGTTCCATGAAGTTCACTAAGGAATCCATCAAATTGGTTGGAGGGAATCCCCCTGCAATATCTTGGAGTTGTGCAAAAGAAATGAGCTTTGTGAGGTCAGTAGTGTTCCATCACCTGAGGTCTTTAAGCAGAAGCTGAATGAGGTGATAATCATAGAGGGGAGTCTTCTTCAAACAGGAATTGGAATTCTGAGGTAGTTTTGAACTCTAAGATTCTATGAAAAAGCTCTTGGCGTATTTTCCTGATTTCTCCCAGTTTCTCACTGACTTCCAAATATATAAAATAACAATCATGATCATTATTTAGTGCAGATTTTTTAAGGAAGAAAAATATATCAGTGAAATAGATACAAGTCAATTACTCTCTTGTTTCATAAACCTAACTATCTAAATCATTTGGGAAAATGAGGAAAAATTTTCTATCCCCCCTAAAAAAACCTAGAAAAATAGGAAATCAACTTGGCTACAAATAGTTTTTTTTTAATAATTTTTTATTATATATTTTTTTATAATATTATCCCTTGTATTCACTTTTCCAAATTACCCCCCTCCCTCTACTCCCTCCCCCCGATGACAGGCAATCCCATACATTTTACATGTGTTACAATATAACCTAGATACAATACATGTGTGTAAATACCATTTTCTTGTTGCACAATAAGCATTAGATTCCAAAGGTACATGTAACCTGGGCAGACAGATATTAGTGCTAACAATTTACATTCTCTTCCCAGTGTTTCTTCTCTGGTTGTAGCTACCTCTGTCCATCATTGATCAACTGGAAGTGAGTTGGCTCTTCTTTATGTTGAAGATTTCCACTTCCATCAGAATACATCCTCATACAATATTGTTGTTGAAGTGTACAGTGATCTTCTGGTTCTGCTCATTTCACTCAGCATCAGTTGATGTAAGTCTCTCCAGGCCTCTCTGTATTCCTCCTGCTGGTCATTTCTTACAGAGCAATAATATTCCATAACCTTCATATACCACAATTTACCCAACCATTCTCCAACTGATGGACATCCATTCATCTTCCAGTTTCTAGCCACAACAAAAAGAGCTGCCACAAACATTTTGGCACATATATGTCTCTTTCCGCTCTTTAGTATTTCTTTGGGATATAAGCCCAGTAGTGGCTACAAATAGTTTTGAACCAGCATTTGTACATTATGTCATAATAAGTTCCAAGTAGGTATACAATTTTTGTTTTAAAAGTCACATCAAAAATAATTGATGGAAAATGGATGAAGCTAACTTTCACAATCATGACTGGGACAAAATTCTTTATCAAAAGTTACGAGATATGAAGAGAAAAACAGACAATTTATTATTATTATTTTACTGAAGCAATTGGAGTTAAATGACTTGCCCAGGGTCACACAACTAGGAAGTATTAAGTGTCTGAGGCCATATTTGAACTCAGGGCCTCCTGACTTCAGAGGTGGTGCTCTATCCACTGTACCACCTAGCCCAAACAGACTAATTTTTATTACATGAAACTGAAAATCTTCAGTTTCAGTGAGAATTGAAAAACTGTTCAGTGGGAAAACATCATTATTTCAAATATTCCTAGTAAAGATCTAATTATTAAAATATCTGGGAAATTAGCACAAACAGAATAAGAGTCATTCCCCAATTAAAAAAAAAAAAGTTGTCAAAGGATATGAACAAACAGATCTCAAAGGAATTATTGTAAATTATTAACAACCATATTAAAGATTCCTCCAAATCAATAAAAATAATAGGAATGAAGTTTAAAAACAATTCTGAGTTTTTGTCTAATATAACAAACTGGCAAGGATGGAAAAAGATGGGATTCTGATAATGGAATAATCAGTGTTGCAAGGACTATGGAAGACAGGCTCACTACTAGACAATTGGAGGAGCTATGTATTAGTCTAAATATTCTGGAAAATGATTTGGAATTATGAGAAAAATAACTAAGAGGTAGAGCCATAGATGCAAGTTCTATCTTCCATCCAAGGAGGAAAAGATCAGAAATCTCCCATATATGCCACAAAATTCATAAATTCAGCACTTTTTGTGGTAATGAAGCAGATAACCTCTGATAGGGGGATGACTGAACTAACTATAGCCCTCCACATACTTTGAATGGTGGAAATTCTATTATATTTATTTTTATTACATCAGTCCTTTCTAGAAAGAACATCTGCAAATGATTCCATGTGGGCTGCTGCACAAATTCTAAGGTTGAGGCTACCATTGGCAAGGATCCTATTATGATAGAAAGAATAGCTGTAAAGATGCCCAATAACTCACAGAAGACAAGGACCAAAAAAAGAGCCAGAAATAAAAACTATGACCTTGCCTTTTAAGTTATGATAGTAGTTTCAGGAATAAAAAATGAGGGAATTTTTAACTTAAAAAAAAAACACAATAAAAAGCCAATCAGTTAATAAACATTTAGTGCTTACTATGTGCCAAGCACCAAGATGTCTATTCACAAATGCACAAAGCATCAATAACAAGCAAAGATAAACTTAAATTTCACAGGTATAACTGAGACTTGATGATTTGGAAACCATGACTAAAATATGACTCTGGAAGATTTTACCATTAGGAAAAAAAAAAAAAAATAAAGAAAGAAACCGAATGGATATATGTGAAGAAGAGCAGAGAAGAGAGAACTTGAATCTTATCAAGGTTGATAATTCTTCCATTGGTCCTTCTCTCTTATGACCCATCCATGAATTCTCCTTATATTCAATTCTTCCTGCTCCAAAAAACATCCATAGTTAGAACTTTTCTCTAGGTCTTTGGAGTTCTGTGTTTTGATCTAAGCACCATCCTTTAAGAAGGAAGGGTCTTGATAAGCTGGAGAATGTTGAAGGAAAAGTAAGCAGAATGACAAATAGCCTTGAGTTTATGCCAGATGATGTATTGATAATTGTGATTATGGTTTTTTATTGTGGGGGGGGTTAAGTTTAAAATTTCTAAAAAAAAAAAATTAAAATTAAAAACTTTAAAAACATTTCTTAATTCCTCAGGAATAGCAATGTTCTCCTTCCCCCAAATTAAAAAAACAACAACCCAACATCCAAAAACACAACAAAACTAGATCTGCTTCCAGTCCAGTTCCTATAGTTATCACTTAGAGAAGAAATCAATGTGGAAAAGGGGGCCCACCTTCCTTATGACTACCAGCAACAATTACTGCCCAACTGCCACCAATAGTCAGATGGGTATAGGAACCCTCAGAGTGGCTAAACTTCCCAGAGCACTTGTCTTGCTTCCTGGACAGCCTTCAATGCCATCATGTAAGACAGAGGTGTCAAACATGTAGCCTATGGGTCAAATCAAATTAAAATGCAGTTTCCATTTGATTTTAATGTGTTGGTATGTGAATAAAAAAACAAATATATATAAACATGTGGTTTTCTAAGTCAATATGTGTCCCACAGGGATCCTTATGTGTGTTGTAAAAGCCTGTTTTCTATTTGAATTTGACACCATTAATCTAGCCAGTCAGCTCCTGTAGAGAAGGGTCAACCATCCCCAAAAGCCAGCCACAGGGCAAAAAAAGACAGTCTAGCTGAAGCAACAAGACTCCTAAGGGAGAGGAAGCAATATATGCCGGGCAGATCAAACCACTACCACCTTAACTTCCTTTTCCTCTCAGATCTGATGGAGACAACCAGAATCTCTGAACCCAAGAACCTTGAGAACAGCAATGCTGGAAAAAATAATAGCAAAATTCATATGAAAGAAGAAAAAAATCAGGAACTTCAATGAAATAAGAGGAAAAATTATGTAAAGCTCTTATAATATAATTTAATAAGCATAAATTGTAAATTAGTAAGTATAAAATGGATAATTTCAATTATTTTAAATTAAAATTTTCTTGTAGACAAGAATAGAATGTGGGGGGAGAAACTTTTCATAGTTAATCTCTTAAATAGGATATGATCAGGTGAAATGAAGCGTGATGTAAGAAATGATGAGCTGCTTTTCAACACTGAGGTTATTCAAGCCATTCCCAATGGACTTGTGAAGAAGAGAGCCATCTGCACCCAGAGAGAGGACTGTGGAGATTGAATGTGGATCACAAAATAGCATTTTCACTCTTTTTGTTGTTGTTGTTTGCTTGCGTTTTGTTTTCTTTCTCATTTCCTTTGTGCACCATGATAATTGTGGAAATATATATGTTTTGTTTTCTTTCTCATTTTTTCCTTTGTGCACCATGATAATTGTGGAAATATATATGTAAGAATTGCACATGTTTAACATATTGGGTTACTTGCCATTTAGGAAAGGGAATAAGGGGAAGGGAAGGGGGAAAAAAAACTTGGAACACAAGTTTTTGCAAAGGTGAATGTTGAAAATTATCTATACATATCTTGAAAAGAAACAATTTTAATTAAAAAAGATAATGTCATTAAAGAAAGGAAATCATGAGCTGATTTAGAAAAACATGGACAGGGGCAGCTGGGTGGCGCAGTGGATAGATCACCAGCCTTGAATTCAGGAGGACCAGAGTTCAAATCTAGTCTCAGAAACTTAACACTTCCTAGCTGTGTGACCCTGGGTAAGTCACTTAACCCCAGCCTCAGGGAAAAAAAAATAGAAAAACATGGACAGACTTGAATTAATAAAGGAAGATGCTATGTACTTTCAGAGAAATAGATGAGGAGTGAGTGAAAATAAGTATAGTATGATTTTACATATTTGTGTATGATTGTATGTGTAAGTATGTTTTTGTTTATAAATATTTTTGTGTGTGAGTATGTATATATAGCTTAATTATAGCCTTCTTTGTGGAAAAGGGAAGTAAAAAAATATAATAAAAAATGTAGAGTAGAAAACAAAAGAAAAACAACAAGGGCAGCTTTGAAAACAATGTGTAGTTATTTATTACTTTTCTTGAAATGGAAATTTTTTATTTTACACTGAATCCTTTCTTATGTTCTGCTGTGTACATGGCAGTTTTCTCCTCATTTTGTATTTAAGTTAAAAATAAATTCTAAAATTTATTAAAAAGAGAGAGTCAGAGATAAAAAGAGACAAAGAAACAGAGGGACAGAGAGAAAGAAAAGCAATACTTTTAGCCCAGTGCCTTCAGCTAGCATCCTAGGAAGCAATAAACCTTTATAAAAACGCATCCTGGGAAATATTCCTGCAGCCACAGCTACTGAAAATCCATAAAACAAAGTTCTTAGCACCAAAGTTACTACCATTGTTAAATGCTTCAATGTCAGAAACTAATATTTCTTTATTAGTGGAAATGACAATTAAAGAAGAGACAATTGTGTCTCTGCATTCTAAGGACCATGGACACCTCCACCTAACTTGTAGCAGAAACTTTCTGTATATATTTTTTCTCCCATTGAAATGCGAGATCCTTGAGAGTGGGGACCAGCTTGCTTTCTCTAATTGTAGTCTCTCAACTCTTAGCAAGTATTTTGTACACAGTAAGCACTTAATAAATGTCAGTAATAAAAATGTAAGACAAATAATGTCTTAATAAATGTCATGAGAATCAGTTGAAGGAATAGCATGATGCAAGGATGTGATAGTCATCATGTTGCGTGGAAGAAGTATGGCTATGTGACTCAGTGGACAGAGGGCTGGACCTAGACTCAGGAGGACCTGATTCTACTCTCGCCTCTGACACTTACAAGTTGTATGACTCAGAACAAGTTCCTTAATCTCTGCTTCCTTAGTTTTTTTAATCTATTAAATGAACATAAAAATATCCCCAGTCTTCCAGATTTGTAAGGATTACCTAAAGTAAAATATATAAAGCACTCAGTAGAGTACATGGAACATAGTAGGTGCTATAGATTAGTTATTATTAAGGATTGCTCTTGTTAAATTTGGCCCTTTAGAACAGAACAAAGAGCAATGAGTGAAAGTTACAAAAAAAGGCAGATTTAGGCTTGATGTCAGGAAAATTTCCCTATCCGTTATAGTAATTCAAAAGTAGAGTCTCTTGTAAATAGAGTTTACCTCCACTTGTATTTGTGGATAGACCTCTTTGTGCCTGACACAGACATTAATAAATGTCTCACCAGAGGGCTTCTAATAAAGATTGGATACGTACTCGGCTGTATTTCAGAAAAGGTTCATTTTTGGATATGAGTTAGGCCAGATTATGGCTGAGGACACTTTCAACTCCAAGATGCTATGATATTTATATGATGTGAGAGCTAGCTTAGAACATGAGCTGTTCATCTATTATCTATTGCTTTCACTAAAGATTTAATTCATTTACTTTTTCTACTCATCTGTCTCTTTGTCACCACTCACACACAAGTTGTCTTTGGTGATATAGTGCAGCCTATTTATGCCCATCATATACCTCTCTCCTACTCTCTGCTGACACTAAATGTGAATGTTTCAGAGCTTTGTAACACTACATAATTTACAGCTATGTTGCATCATTAGAAAAATATTAACATAAAAAAGATGGGCTATTCAGAAAGAAGGTTGCAATCAGTGGGATTGATACATAATTGGCTGGGCAGCTAGGTGGTGAAGTGGATAGAGCATCAGCCCTGAATTCAGGAGGACCTGAGTTTAAATCTGGTCTCAGACACTTAACACTTCCTAGCTGTGTGGTCCTGGGCAATTCACTTAACCCCAGCCTCAGGGTGGGGGGGAAATAGATACATAATTGGCAAAGATAAGAAAGATGACCATAATCAATATTAGAGTAATTGAGGAAAAGGAAAAATAGGCAAACTCCACTATTGGTGGAACTATGAATTAGTCTGACTTTTGGAATGCAATTTGGAATTACACTATGAAAAGGTGACTAAAATATCCATGCTTTTGTGAAACTGAAGCAGTTAATGATTTTTTACTAAACATCTTGATTTGCTTGAAGAGCAAATTCAGAGGAAGCCAGACTGATTTGGGAACCAGAAGATAACTACAAACTCTTTAAGTTAAATGTATCAGAAATTCCTTGCAGTTATTTGCATGCTGAACCTGGAACTCTCCTTGCTATGTCACAAAACTAACTCAGATTGGTCAAATCTGGTATGACCACAACACTGCATCCTGAAAAAAGCAGGAATTTCTTTCTTGTAATCTTAAAAATGACCAATTGCCAAACTCCTTAATTACTGCTCTTTAAAACCTTGAGAATCTGTTAAGATGTCATTTTAGTAGTTCTATAATATTAGCTAACTTTATTTCTGTAGCCCTCAGCTTGGCCAGAACTAAGGTTCACAGGAAAAAATCAGGCTTTATCCCCTTAAAGCAAGATCTTAAGAGTCTTTCCCAGCATTCTAACTATAGGATGGAAGCTTTTTCTTGCTGGCTGCATTTTAAATCTTTCCAGGTAACAAAATCCAGCTTACAGAATAAACATGACAGAGACATTCTGCACAGAGACACAGTAACAGACAAAAATGACAGAGAAGACTGTCCCATCTTTGTCAAAAGCCATGGCAAAGGTTCCATAGGAGCTTTACTGAAAATTGCAAGAATTTCCAAGTCTGGGCATCTCCGGTTAAGGAAAATTTGCTGAGTGTAGAGCTCAAGATGACCCAAACAAGCCTTCTCCCAGGTGCTTGGGGTGTCCCAGCTATCTGAGTAAGGGATAAAACATGGGGGGCTTACTTTGACAAGAAGGGGATGAAGCCGGGGAGGCCAGACTCTCCCTGTACAGGACCAGCAAATGTTGAGATTTAGAAGGAGACCCCCAAGAGACTGGGGTTGCAAACCAGTGGCTCAAGGTGTCTCAAAGGAATTTGCAGGCTTGAACTCATCTCCGAGGCAAGGGGCCAAAGTTTATTGTAATTGTAATGGCAGTTGAAGTGGACTAAGTTTCAAAAGGATTTAGCAAAGAATGAAGAGAAAGAAGGTAAATTTGGGACAAAGTTAAAGAGACTAGAGCTTCATGTTCCTTATTTGCTAATTTTATGGCTTACAGTGAAATTTGAGGAGTGGCCTGTCTCAGGATCTTGGTTATCACTGACCAGCAGGTTATTTGACAGTCAGCAATGTTTATAGGACTACTATTTATTCTAAGACCAGAAGACTTCAGAGTCTTTAACAGACTGATTGTTAGAACAATAGCACTCTAAGGTCAGGGGACCTTAGAAGTAATGCTATATTTCCCTAGAAGCTGTACTTATCCATATTATTCATACAAACAACAAAAACACAGGCTTATACAAGTAGATGTAGAAAAGGATTTTGACAAAATACAATAAATACTCATTTATGTTAAAAACCTTAGGAATAAAAGTGCCTTTTTTGATATGAATAGAAGTATTTATATAAAACCAGGAATTATCACTATTTGAAACAGCAAAAGAGGAAGGTAGGAAAGAAGGGAGGAAGTAAGGGAGAGGGGCAAGAAAGGAAGGAAGAAAAGAGGGAGAGAAGAAGGTAGGAAAGGAAGGAAGAAAATCATTTCCTTTGAGTCCACCTGAAGGAAGAAAGAACTTTTATTAAATGCTTACTATGTGTTAGGTACTGTATTTAGTGCTAAGAACACAAATAAAAAAGACAGTTTTTACATTCTTTTCAAGAAACTTACATTCTTTTTTTAAAAATTACTCTTTAAAAATGATGTTTTCTTCACATTTTTAATAATGGCAGATAGAACTCTCTCAGTTTCCCACGACTGTCTACAAATATTTTTATATGTCTGTTATGTGCCAGGAATGTATGCAGTGAGAAAGATAAGAAAAGGACAAAGAAAAACAGGCCCTACTGTAGAGGGATAGAACTGAGCAAATGCACTTGGATAATGGAGCACGTGAGGCTAATTGCCAATTGGACAATTTTCTATTGATACATGTTTGAAGGACAACCCTCCCCAACTATTCGGTCCTGGCTGGATCCTTGGGTGTGGACAAAGAAGGGGAAATGACATGAGTGGGTGGAGTAGGAGGAGGAAATTGATTCATTCTCCTGGCAGTGGAGAGAGGAAGGAGGTGTGGAGATTGCTAGATCTAATCCCCTGACCACAACCGCAAAAGTCCAAGAATAAAGACTTTTAATTATCCTGAGTCCGGCTGATTCTAAGAGATCCAGGGTCCCAACACCCTGCCCTCAAAGAGCTTGCATTCTTGTGAGACAGTGTATATATGTAAAGTAACCAGAAAATGAATATAAGACAACCCAGAGGTATAAAGTACTCATGGAATACGCACAAAGTGGATACACGGGAGGAATAGCATTAGCTCCTGGAGGGGCCACAAGTGGTTATGAGAACAGTCTTGAACTCTTTCAGGTATGAGACAGACTGAAAACCCTCCATTTTGACAAAGAATAAAAAATAAATTCATTTTGTCCAATGAGTAATCTGAGGCCTAGAATGATAAGGATATTAAGGAACTTAACATTCAAATGGGGCAAGACACATAAAAGGGAGCTAGAACAGAATGGGTGTGATTAAGGGAAAGGGATACCCCCTATGTACTTTTCAATTATCCTCTTTGAGTCTCAGTTTTATCATCTGTAAAATGGTGATATTTATAGTAGTTACTTTGTATAATGGGTACAGTGCTGAACAGAGAAAATGCTCTTTAAAGCACTTAACAAATTTAGCACATTATCTCAGTCAGTCAATCCGAGAAGCAGAGTTTAATCCCCAATTAGTTACCTGCTTCACCTTGAGATGGTAGTTTGAATTCTGAGCCTTAGCTTCCTCATGTATGAAAGGAAGGCTTGGCCATCTGATCCCTTCTAGCTCTAAATTCCATGATCACTCGCCTATAAGATGAGTCACTGAACCTTGATGAAAGGCCACATTTCCTCACTTGTAATATGGGGATGAGAATATTTGTACTACATAACTCACAAGGTTGTGATGAGGCAATCCTGTTGTTCTGAGGTAAACCATTGTGTCATATAAATGTAACTTATTCTAGAACAGACAGCTGGTATTTTTTTGTGTGTGGGTCCACCTATTATGTATACATGTATGCATAATATGTGTGCTTGATGATACTGCCATTTAGTCTAGCTTCTACCTCCAGGTTCCATTAACATCTCTAACATTCAGTTCAACAAATGTTAATTATTAATTAAGCACTTCCCACAAACAGGTTCCAGGGAAGATGGAGCAACAAATTCCACAATCCCTGATTTCAAGAAGCTTAATATTTAAGGATAAGGCATGTAGATGGCAGGTGGGTGACAAAGTGGAGTTAGAGACACCTGACTTCAAATTTGATCTCAGATACTCAGGAAGTCACTGAACTCTCTTTGCCTTTGTTTCCTCCTTTGTAAAATGAGCTGCAGAAGGAAATGGCAAACTGTTCCAGTGTCCTTGCCAAGAAAGCTCCAAAAGGGGTCATGAAGGGTCAGACACAATTGGAAAAAACTCAGTACAACACATAGATAACCTATATGTCAAATTATAACAAATACATCACAGAGAGGCAGAATGATTACTTCAACTTGAATGACTGTGGAGTTTTCTTGACAGAGATCACAACTAGACCCCAACTTGGAAGATAGTCAGGAGGCAAAGATGAAGAAAGAAGCATGATTGATGAAAAGTTCAAGAGGCATGATCTCTGGGTAATTAATCATTTTATTAATTACAGCTACCATTTACTAAAAGAGGGTCATTTGGCTTCTCTCTCAAACTAAAGGCGGATTATGGTGACCAGTTGCTGCTTATATGCCTTTGGAAGAGTGGCTGTTCCTGACAGATGGTAATCAATTCTAACTGGTTAATAATTAATGAGTAGAATGAATGTGATGAGGTGGATTTATTCTAATGAGGAGGTGGGGGAACCCAACCTGGATTTTGTTTCTCATTCCCAGACTACCCTAGAGGCCACTCTAGACAAAAGCCACCCCCCCTCCGCAGAACCCAGAAGGAATCTCTCTCCCTCGTCCCAGCCCCACTCCTCCCCCAAACCTGAGTAGAACACAGGGGCTTCCCCAAGTGGGTTGGGTCTGAACAAGATTGAGGAGAATGTTAAATTTAATTGAGGAGAATGTTAAATTTAATCTCATTATCAATTTCTTCTTCAGGGGCTGCTGTGACCTGGGAGAGAATAAGGAGTTACGAAGAACCGGCTGCCCAGGGAGCCCCCTCCTTTTCAATCCCCGCGTGGTTTAGAACATAACCTCCCCGAGGGCAGACACTGCCCCATGTTTCTCGCGTTTATTTGCATGCCCCGCTCTTAGCCTGGCACCTGGCACAAGTAGGGCTTGGAAATGTCAGCTGCCTGCCCGTCTAGTCTGAAGGGCACTGGTGGGGTGAAAGGTTGGAGAGATAGGTCTTGACTGGCAAGCTACAAAGCGGATTCAGTTATTCGCTTCACTTGTATTCAGCGGGCCACGGTGAGCGCTCCGAGCTGCGGGTCTCAGACGCGGGCTGCTTATTCCTCGGGTGGGGCGAGCCTTCACTAGGGCAGCGGAGCGGATCTGCAGGAGGAACAGCCCAGCTGGAAGGGCAGGCCTGGGGAGGGGGCGGGGGGGGGGGGGCGGGCTGCAGAGGGCGCCAAGCTGCGCACCCCCGAGGCCAGATCCTTGCCTTCTGGAAGCTGAAGAAAAGTCTCCCACCCCCGTCACCTTCGTCATCTTCCCCGCGGGCGCTGACCCTCCCGGGCTTCCTGCAGCCCATTGCCACGCTTGAGGCAAGCTTCTCGCGTCAGCCGTATCTCAGCGCGCAGTCCTCTCGCGGGGAAATCCCGTCATCGAGAGTTCATTGCCTTGTTTTCTGCAGCTGCCCCGTCTGGAGGGCAGAGAGCGGCCCTCCCGCTCCCCGCTCCCCGTTCGGTCTCCGGATTTCTCAGACTTCCTCTCGGGGCCTTGGCCCTGGTGGAGGTCACTTGGCAGCTCTCCCCCCGACCCCCTCCCTCTCGGAGAGCACGGCGGCCCTTTGACGTCAGCCGCAGCCAGCGGGAAGTGTCGGGCCCTCAGTTTCCCCCACCCCCACCCAGAGCTGCCGTAATTCACACGGGGATGGCAACACCGGGACCTTGATCTTATCAGGGCTGCCTTTCTCCTGGCAGCCTCCTCCTCCGCCCCGCCCCTCCCCGCCTCCCGGTGACACTGAGCCCAGCTGGACCCTGTGCTGGACCCACGTGCTCACGTGTGCTCGCACCCCCACCCCCCCCTTTTCTCACTGTTCAATTACCGACTTCTTTAATATGTGAGGGGGAGGGGAGGGCAGAGGTTCTAGGCAGGACCCCTCAAGGCAGGGAGTAGGACAAAGGGGTTTTCCTCTCCCCCCCAGCTTTCTGCGGGTCAGCGATCTATGGGCGGACGTTCAGTGCCGTCTAAGTGCAGACGCTGTGCTTGTGCTCGGCGTCAAGGGAAGAAAAAGGATGCCCCAGTCTTTGCCTTCCTTTCACTTCCCTTCTACGGGGCAGACAAAAGAGGGACACGGAAAAATGCAGTAACAACTCAAGGCCACCAAAAATGGGGGGGCTGCTGAACGGCCAGGCAGGCCGGTGGTTAGAGCGCCGGCCGGCCCCAGGGACTCATCCAGTCCGGCCTCCCATACTCCCTGGCTGTGCGACCCTCAGCTCCTCATCTGTCAAATGAGCCGGAGAAGGACGAGGCAAACCAGCCGCTTCGTGTCTCCGCCTAGAAGCCCCAGGTGGGGTCACAAAGATCAGAGCCGCCTGAAACTGAACCAAGGAAAAATGAATGGGAAAGCGAAGGACTGGCTGCTCCGGGAAGCCGCGGCTTCGAGGCTGGCGGGCCTCATAATGAATCAGTGACAGAAAGCATTACTTTTATAAAGGGCGGGAGAAACAAATAGAAGCCCTGGCACGTTATCTGTCCTCCACGTGTTTGCGTTCCAGGGACACAGACCCCAGATCTGAGGGGAAGCCCGTGCTCCTCCGCGGGCTCCGGAAAGCACGGGCCACGCATCTGGTTTGATGCTTTGTTTTCCGGGGATCCCTCGGACAAGGCCTGCTTCATTCCTGCTCCTCCGGAGTCCAGGCTGCCTGGGGCGGGGGGGGGGGGGGGGAGGGAAGCAGAAAGATGGGTTCCTCGGGCTCAGGCAGGAGCCCTGCTAGGCTGCGCCTCCACAGGCGTTGCTTCCTGAGGGGGGGAAAATAGGGGGAGAGAGGGCAGGCCAGGCTCCTCCCTCCCTCAGTGGTCCTGGGGGGGGGGCGGGTATTGGTGAGGGAGGTGGGCCCCCTCCCGGGTGGTGGAGGTGCTGCCTGCGCTGAGGCTCGCGGGGTTGTGGGGGACAATCTGTAGCGAGGGCTTTCCCCACGTTACGGCACGTGATGCTGGGTTAGGGGAGCTCCGCTCCCCGGATCTGTGCTCTTCCTGCCCTCTAGGGTGTGAGAGAACGAGCCCCGTGCATCCCCGGCAGTTTCACTCCGGACTCCCAAACCCCTTGAAGCTCCCACCAAAGCGGAGTAAATGAGGAAGCGAGGTCCAATGCGGCCTTTAGGATCCCGGGGACCACTTAGACTAGAGCTGGGTGGGACCAATGGCTGCTTGGGTTCCGCTTCCCTTATCTTGCGATTAAGAAAGCGGAGGCTAGAAAAGCTCACTGTGAGGGCAGTTAGATGGCATTGTGGATGGAGCACCAGGATCCGATTTGTCTGCAGACACTTATTAGTTGTGTGACTGCGGGCAAGTCACTTCACCCTGCTTGCCTGATTGGTGGGCCACGCCCCCCAAAACATAGGTCATTCAAGTAGTTAGTCACTTTGAAGCCAGCGCGTTTTCCACTGCCCCACACTGCCTTGTATACTACAGGAGCTCAATAAGTGCATCTTGACTAAGTGAATGAATGAAATCTCCAAAAGCAGCAGAGAATCTCAAGAGCACGTGAGAGGCAGTTAGGAAAAAGGCAAGGAAGCAAGAAAGCAGAAGGTGCTATAACTGACCAGCTCTGGCTTCAGGCATGTGACTTTTTTTCTCTGGGCCTCAGTTTATCCATCTGTACAATGGAGGGTTTGGAATACAGAGTCTCTTCGGGTCTCTTTCAGCTTTATCTTTCTAACATTCTGTATTTGAAGGTTCCTTTGCCCTCTGATATTCGGGCTGGAAGACACAGTTCCTGCTGCAGTGCATAGCTTACCTCTCCAGACTCGATTTTAGTTGCTTCTCCTTGTTCCAATCCCCTTCCTTTGCACTTTCCTGGCCACAGCCACAAGCTGCAGCTGCAGGGTCTCCCCTCCCTTTTCCCTCCACCTTCCCCTCCTGAGCATCTCCGTGAAGCAATGTATCTCTATCCTTGACCCTTTCCTTCTTTCTGTGAATGATGGTCCCTTTATCTCCTCCTGATGGTGCTGCAACCTTCAGCTGTGGGCATTTAAGAGGGAGCACCCAGAGGCTCAAGAGCAGCTGCTGGACCGGGAGGCCGAATCTTCACAGGCCCAGAAAACTGCCCCGGGAAACAATGTTTTTGGCGACTTTTAAACTGTGTGCTGGGAGCTCCTACAGACATATGAGGAACATGAAGGGTGAGGACTCTGGGCTGGGACTGGGGACCTTTTTGAGGAGGGTCCTGGGGCTTTTGGACAGTAGGGTGCATTGGTAAGAGCACTTGGCTGGTAGAGTTAGATAAGACTGACACTAATCAGGCTTGGCAAATTCACTTCCTTTCCTTTTTTATAAAGGGACAAAGGGAGTTTTTCTGGTATGTGGATTTTCTGGGGAAGATCAAGGAGGATTTGAAGAAGGAGGCAAATTGTGGGTATTAAAGTGTAGGCAAAGGAGGAAGAGAATGAGGGGGGAATGGATAGAGTGGGAGAGCCATAGATAGGAGGGAAAAAGATGCCTTTGGTGGGAAGTAGTGCATTGATCCCATGCCAGAAGCAACTGGCCTCTCTCTGCCTCAAAACTGACCCGAAAGGGAGGTAATATGGAAGCCATGAATGGCTCTGTAAGATGCCCTCGGAATACCCAAAAGATTTAGTAATTCCAGTAATGAGGTTTCTGAAATGAAGTAGACTTGCTACTTTTCTCTCTCCACTTCTATCTCAACCTTCCTACCCCCAAAATCTGTAAAGGGAGAGATAGGAGAAAGGAATTACCAGAGACCAAAATAATTTGGGGAAGCAAGAAAGAAATCTAGATCTAAGTTCCAATCTTACTTCTGGCAAATTTACTTGCTATATTAACCATAAGCAAATCTTTTAATTTCTATTATGTCATCTGCAAAACAGGAATAATGAGAGGCATGTTAACTGCTTCAGGGCTGCTGTGAAATGATAAAGACATAGTCTATACAAAGAATTTTGCAAGCTTTCAATTTCAGGTTTTGGTTTTGATTTTGGTTTTTTTCTAAACTAAGGAGAGACATGAGCTGAAGAAAGAAATTTCATTTCCCCCTTGCTTTTAGTTTCCCCCTCTCTCTGCCCTTATGATCTCTTACCTCCCTTGAAAGTCACAAGCTGTAAGAATTGCCTGGTCATCTTAATAAAATCTACAGCTTCTGTCTCTGTTTTCTGAATGTCTCTGAATTGGGGCCAGGTTCTCTGAATGCAATTTATGGTTTCCAAGGGTGATTGGGTACCTGAATTTCAAGGATATTATGGATGACCATCAAATAATAACCTCAGTTATAAAGATACCAAGGTGACTCTGGCTACTTGTAACCTCAGGGAGATGGGGAGACAGGGATGAAGATGGCAGGTGAGCTAGCAGCAATCACAGAAATGCTTGGACAGGTATTCAAGAGGGAGGTTTCCTAGAAAAACTGAGCATAGACAATTTGTATAGATTTTTAGTTACTGAAACAAAGCTGCTCTGGCTAGGAAGGATGTCCAGTACAAGGAGTCAATTTTCCATTGAGTTCATTATCTAAAATCTGCTCTTGCAAAGTGGAGGGAGGTTTTTGGCTTTCATTGCCCTTGTCGCTAGCTTTGTCTTGGTTTTCATTGACCCCAAATGGGCTTTGTGCCCAGAATAAATATGAAGATTGAAAGGGGAATCTCCAGAAAGCATCTGGTCCAGCCTTCTGCTGCCAAGTGCTGAGCTACTCAAGATTGTAGTTTGTTTTAGATCTGGCCTTATTCATGTCCTAGCTGGGTGTTCCTGGGAAAGTCACTTAACCCCAATTTTTTTTTAAATTGTAGTCTGTGCTGGTTCTTACTTAGTCAATAGGGTATAGCAGAGACAGTAATGGAGACCAGGTGGAAGCCTGAAAATGTGTCCTGCAAGTAAGTCATCTCACTTGTCTAGGCTTCCCATTTCCCATTCATAAAAGAAAAGGATGGAATCAGGTGAAGGGAGAGCATCAAAGGATGAATGCTCGGCTGTGTGATCCTAAGCAAGTCACTTAAACTCTACAAGCTTCAGTCTCCTTATCTGTCAAATGGGGATAACTCCCTAAAAGAGTTCTAAGAGGCAAACGAGATGATGAAATAAAGGACTTGGTAAACCTTTGAAGTCCTATGTAAATATAAGCTCTGTTGAGCTCTGTCTCAGGCTTAACATTCTTGTTTCTCTCTCTCCTCCTCTCTGAAGGTCTAAGGCAACAGACCATTATGGCCATCAGCCAGGAACTGAGCAAGAGGGCACTAGGAGGCCCGTCACCCAGCGCCTGGATCAACCAGGTTCGTCGCCGGAGCTCCTTGCTCAGTAAGTGCTGGCGCCTCAGAAATTTTACCAGCTGGAGGGAAAATCTTACTCTAGCACCCAGGGGGCTTCTGCCCTTGCTTGTGCTCAGGGGGTTTCTGAGCAGAGAAGGTGACAAGCTGGTTTCCTAGAACCAGCCAGCCCTCTCCTCACCCCAGCATCCTTCACGTCTCTTTTGTCTGTCCCTACTTGCTTGTTGGAATCGGACGCTTTGGAGGAAGCTGAGGCTTCAGAGAACTGAATGATTAAAGCTAACGGGGGATAGAGCATGGCCCCGGAGTCCGGGGACCCCAATGAATCCAGCCTCAGACACTCAGTACTTACTGTGGCACCCTGGGCAAGCCCAGCCCCAGCTGCCTCGCCAAAAGAAACAAGTAGATAGACAAGACAGACAGAGATAAAGCTAATGGGAATTGGAAGCAGGTAGCCTGGAGAGACTATTGGGGTCCTGCCTTCCTCAAAGGGCCACTTTGCCTATAATCCCCAGGCTCTCGGCTGGAAGAAAGCCTTTACAGTGACCAGGACATGGCCTATCTACGACAGGGGGAGGAGGCCATGCAGAAAGCCCTGGGCATCCTTGGCAATCAGGATGGATGGAAGAATGAGATGGAGAAGGTAAGAGCGGGCATGCAGAGGACTTTGGTGCTTTTTTCCCCATAGGGATAGTGAAGTCTGCTTGAAACCCCACCCACATCTTCCCTGATTAAGAATAATCTTCTCCCCTTGCTCTTAAATCACCGACTGTATCATCCATGTCAGTTACTTAACAAGTATTGATTAGCCACCTGCTAAGGCATTGTGATAAGCCCTAAGGAGACAAAAAAAAAAGGGGGGGGGCAATTCCTGGCCTTAAGGAGCTTATTATACCTATATTCTCCTTAGATGTACAGAGGCAGCTTGGTGTGCAAAAAGCCCTGCATTTAGATTCACAGAGCCTGGGGTAGACTCCCAACTTTGATGTTTATTAGTTGTGACATGCAATTAGTAACTTGACTTTCCTGAGCCTCAGTTTTATCATCTGTAAAATGAGTGTTTAGAGATAAAGTCACTTTTAGGAAAGTGACTGGAAAGTCTCAGTGATAGACTTGAGATTTGGAACACAGATTTCATAGCAGGCTTCAGGATTCAGGATGGATAGGAATTTTATAGATCATTTAGGTCAGAGATTTTTAACTTGGGGTCCCTGGATCCCTTTTTAAGATCCCCTTAGGGGAGGTCTTGGATAGATTTCAGGGGTCCATAAACTTGAATGGGGAAAAATTAGATATTTTCACTAAGCTCTAATTGATATTTATCATTTTCTTCAATTGTGGGTTTTTAAAAATCATTCTGAGGAACCCATGACATGAAAAATATTAAAAACTGCTGATTTCATTTTACAAATAAAGAAACTGAGACCTGGGGAGGAAAAGTTATGCAGCTAGTTAGTGGCAGAGTTGGGACTTTTTTGCTTAATAAACGGTTGCTTTTTGAATGAATAAATCCTCAGTTACAGATGAGGAAACAAGTTCTAGAAAGGTAAAAAGAACTTTGCCTGATATCATAAGATAAATTACTGAATGGAAAACTTGAACCCAGTCTTCTGATCAAACTTGTGTTTTTTTCCCTGTAAGGTCATGTAGTTATTTATGTGCTCCTGACTATTCTACCAGTCAGTAGCTTTCCCTTGATGAATAGAGTTCAGAACTCTAGGGCCCTGTAAATTTGCTTAAGATTGGCCAAGATTGCCTTTCCTGAATCCAAAGGTTATTCCTATTTCCCATAACTCTGAAAACTTTTTGATCACCAATAGAAGCATTATTTAGAGATAGGATAGTGCTTGAAGGAGGATAATGATTGATAGGTTACATTCCTGAAGCACTTTAAGGTTTACAAAATCTTTTCACTGTACCAACATGGATATGTATATAAAGTTTCCATTTTCCAAATGAAGAATCTGAAATTCAGAGGTTGAGCCCGGTTACATAGTTCACCAGTTCTGAACTAAGACTAAATTCATAGGAGCAATATAAAGTGGTGGCAAGAGTGCTGAGCTTTGAATTGGGAGAGAACTGAGTTTGAACCCAACTCGATTTCTTAGTGGAATGACCAGATTACAAGTCATTTATCCCCAATGAACCTCCATTTCCTCAGCAACCAACTAGGAAAAAATATCTACTCCCTACTTCACAGGGCTGTTACCAGGATCAAAGATAATCTATGCAAGGTGCTTAGCAAATTTTTAACTTAATTACATTAATTTCACTTGTAGTTACCATTTCTATTATGCCATAATAGCATAGCAAGTTTGTGACTTTATCAATTACTTTCCCAAATTTTCTGGGATATTGGGCAATGGACAATCGGACTCACCACTAGTTACTTGGGGGAAGATGTGTTTGTACCTGTTTGGAAAGGAAAGATCACCATATCTCCTAGTAATATAGAGCTTTTTCTCAAATAACTCTGAGTGATCATCCAAGGTCAAGTCTGCCCTGGGCTGTGATAATATTCCCACTGGCATGGTCTGGGGGAGGCCATGGATGTTATCACATATTCCTGATTTTCTCATTCCCCCTTTGCTGCCCTACAAGAAGAGGAAAGGGATCTTCCTTCTTCCTCTCTGGACCCCCACCCACTTGACGGACCCCCCACCCACTTGACAAACCCCCTGCCAAGTTTTCATTCAGCCTCTGTAGAGGAAAAGTCTCTACCTTCAGCTTTTTACACCTTACTCTTAGTTCTGTTCTCTGGGCCCAAGCAGGACAAATGTAGCCCTTCTCCCATAGAACAGCCCTTCAGAAAGACCTTAGGATCAGAGCTAACAGTAATCTTGGTGGTCCTGATAACCAGCTCCCTCATTTGGGAGTTTAACTGAGGGCTAAAGAAACCAAATGATATTTGCCCAGCCTCCTGTAGCTGGTCTCTGAGGGGACCCTTCCTGACTGACAGCCCGGCACTGGACCCACCACACCATGCTGCTCTTCAGGTCCTCCCCCAAGCTCTGAATAGGCTGAGCTTTGGCTAGTCGTGGGGCATGAGCTCCAGGACCTGCGTTATCAGTAATTATGACTCTTCCTAACACGTGCTGTCAGGACTGAGTACAGCACCCTTGGGATGGTCTAACCAGGCAGAGTAGGATTTTTAGTAAGAAATAGTCATGGTTAAGGAAGACTCGGAGCCAGCTGCTTGGTGAAGGTCTCTGATGGATGCCAGTAACTCACTCCCTGGGCAGATGATTCGGGCTCCAGGGCCTTTTGAAGCCCTTTCTGACTCTTGGATATTCTGATTGTCTTACTCCCTCCCTTTTCTCTATGATCTTGTCTGGAACTGCTCTGAACCGAGGGGAAGGAAGTGTTTCTTCCCAAATGTGTTCCCAGCTCTCTGGTCCTTCTTCGTCAGGCAAATGGAGACAAAGTACTAAGCAAGATGGTCCCAGATGTGGGCAAGGTGTTCCGGTTGGAGGTGATGGTAGACCAGCCCATGGAGAGGCTTTATGAGGAATTAGTGGAACGAATGGAAGACATGGGGGATTGGAATCCCAATGTCAAGGAGATTAAGGTGAGGTGGTCTAGCCTTTAAAGCCCAACCATCATGCTAATTTCTTGCCTCCTTCCCTAATCCCTCTAAAACCCCTTACTTAACTCATTGTCTACTTTTTGAATTTTTCTAAAGTACATATTTGCAATATCACTTTGTCCCTTCATTAAAACCCTCCAAGGCTTCATGTTGACTGGGGAGTCACCTTGGCTGCACACCATGTCCCATGATGTAAAACATCCATGCCCATGGCAGGTATGTGCCAGGAGAAGACCTATGGGTCTGGGGCTTGGGTGCCAACCTAATTAAGCACAAAGTGATTCCCCACCACGATGAGTATTTCAGCCACAGCAATTCTTGCAGACCATATACTGAGGCCTAGAATGATTATGATCTTTATTGAGCAGAGGGTATGAACGGGTCCTTGAGATACTCGTTATTTGGGCACGTGTCTCCTATCCTAACCAGACGGGGACTGTATCTCCTCTATTCCTTCTCTCTCCCTCAGCACCTGGCTCTCTACACAGTGGGGTGTCAAGTTTTGGGGAGAGGAAGGGCCCCTCAGAAGCTGGAGTTGATGAGTCATTTCTCTCTTCCCTCCTTCTTGCTGACGTGTGTGCTTCTGTGCAGGTCCTGCAGAAGATCGGGAAGGACACGGTCATCACCCACGAGATCGCCGCCGAGACACCAGGCAACATTGTGGGGCCCCGAGACTTTGTGAGTGTGCGGTGTGCCAAGCGCCGGGGTTCCACCTGTGTGTTGGCTGGCATGGCTACCCACTTCGGGGATATGCCCGAGCAGAAGGGCATCATCAGGTAACCACCCTCGGGCCTCCACTTCCAAGATCTCTTCCAATGTATCTCTTGGATATGGCTGTGGAGTAAAGAAAGCTAAGAATTTCTCATGCCATCTTAGTCCCCTTCCCTTTCAACACCTCTCCTGCAAACCTCCCCCCCCAAAAACAGCAAAACCAAAACCCACACTCTTTCCACTCTGAAAAATGGGGGACCAAGGCAGGAAAACCCCAGGATAGGGCCTTCAGGTTCACAGGTATAGAGTACAGTCCCTTCATGTTACACACAAACAAACAGAGCCAAAGGGTGTAAGGCATTTGTCCAAGCTGACAAGTCCTAGAGCCAGCATCAAATCGAGGCTCACTGAACCCAAATCGATGCTCTTCAAGCGTCCTCTGCACTGGGGGCACAAACCCTGTTCTGACCCTTTTTAGAAGGACAGCCACCTCCTTTGGGTGGAAAATGCTATTGGCGTAGAGTGAGCTATGGAGACTGAAGGTAGATTGAAGCATCCTATTTTCACTTTCTTTCTTTCTCATGGTTTTCCCTTTTTGTTCTGATTTTTCTCTTCCAATATGACTCATGTGGAACACAGTGGGCAGAATTCCTGTCCTGAAGTCAGAAAACCTTGAGTTCAGATCCCACCTCACTTACTAGCTGTATGACCCTGGACAAGTCCCTTGACCCTGTTTTTCTCAGTTTCCTCATCTGTAAAATGAGCTGGAGAAGGAAGTGGCAAATCATTTCAGTATCTTTACCAGGAAAGCCCCAAATGGAGTCATGAAGAGTGAACATTAAAATGGGAATAGCAGCAAAGCGCCAAACTGTAAAGTGCTCTTGGCATAGTGACTGGCCCACAGTAAGGACAATACAAACACTAGCTGCCAGTATGAGGGTTCTAATATATATTATAGCATAGGTACTGGGTACTGTGAGTTCCTGTCTCATGACTTTGATTCTGCTCATCGCTCAGGGCTGAGCATGGTCCCACCTGCATGGTCCTCCGCCCTGTGACTGGGAACCCTTCTAAGACTAAGCTGACCTGGCTGCTCAGCATTGACCTCAAGGTGAGTGGGTTAGGACCACCCAACTTCAAATCTGGCCTGGGACCATGTGTGACCCTGGGCAAATACTTACCCTCTGTTTTGCCAGTTTCTTCAACCATACAACAGGAAGCATGGCAGTATCTACCTTTCAGGGTTATAAGGATCAGATCAGATATTTTATAGTGGTTGTTCTCTCCCTCCTCTCCCCTCTTAGGCAGCTGTAGTTTTAGTTTGGTGCCTCTTAGTTTTAGCTATCTCTTTACAAATTTTTCCAAGTTGGGACTGTGGTCAGTGAGGCTCTGGGACCAATATTACAAGCTGCCCTGATTTCCTGGGTAGCATTCACAAAGGGGATGGTCATCTGGAATTCCAACACACCACATAGTGATGTGGGGCTTGTGGTTGGTGGGCCATGGGGCTCTCCTTGCTAAGATCTTTTGGCTCAAAGGAAACCTTCTACCTGTCTCACAATACAGGGCTGGCTACCCAAAGCCATCATCAACCAAGTAATGTCCCAGACGCAGGTGGACTTTGCCAACCACCTTCGCAAGCGCCTGGTCTCCAGTTCCACTTCCGCCATCAGTTGTTGAAGACCTCCATACAGCTCCTAATGATCCCTTAAAAGCAGTGTTGCCTACACAACTGACTAGCAAAAACCCAGCTGGAAAAAACCTGTGGGTCTATGCAAAATCTCCTTTCTAGACCACATGATAGGTGGGGTGGTGAGAAGGGACTGGGGGTGGGGGGTTGGAGGGAACTGCTTATAGTACAGCAAGTTAAGGGCAAAACTTTCAGAGCCCAGAGAAACAAGCCCATCAAGAAACAAGAGCCTTCCAAGATCACGGTCAGGGGGTGCTGGAAGAGAGCAGGCAGTGACGAGGCTAGTCCAAGGCCTTTTAAGTCCTCAACTGCTAAAAACATTTTAAAGTACTTTTAGCCCCTTGGGTGACACTGAAGGGGAAGACGCGAGGAAAGAGTCCTGCCCTTGGAGTTGAAGCTCTGGGCTTGAATTTCAAGTCTACTACACATGTAGGCCATCCCTAAATGTTTGTGGACCTCAGCTTTCTCTGTTGAAAAGGGTCCCAGACTAGATGGCTTGTGATGGGAAGGTAGGGAAACTAAACAATTATTTCTTTGGCAAACTAAATTATAAACCTGAATCAGTTATAAAAACTTTCAAGTCAGAAATGAACAAAATGAACACCAAAGAATATGAATGTCTATTTTGTTTACTTAGAAGAAAGGAAAGAATGTTAAATAGAAAGGAAAAATAAGAATGCTAAGAAAGAAAAAAAAAAAGAAGCAGGGTAAGGTTGACCAAAACTATCATTGTAGCTGTTTCCCAATAGCTTAAAAAACAAAGATGATTCTTGTTGGAATAGCACCCAGAAAACCTGTTTTCAAAGTCCTAGGCTCTGCCACTTAATTGCTCTATGATCTTTAGCAAATTATTTTCCCCTTCTGCACTTCAATTTGCTCATGATAGCATTTCTGTTTGGGGTATTCAAGTTCAGTAAATTGTATGTTCTGTCTTGAGTCATAACTTCAGGAGACTTTAGGAAAGTAGTTATGTGTTGCCATAGCCTATCATTTAAAAGACTCTTTAAGCCTAATAGATATAGAAATTTTGGCCAAAGAATTGATATATTAATAAATTGATGCTTGACTTTTAGATGGTCTCTTTGCAAGTTTCAGGCACTTCTCAATTGGGGCAGGTTTTTTGTTGTTAAAAAGATTTGCAAGCAACAAAGAATAAATCTGTTCTCAAATATTTTCCCCTCTACTTCACAAAATGAAATAATTAATAGGATGGAAGGTGCATAAGATGTGGAAGCAAGGCTTTTATTTATTCAAAATACTATTTGGGACATTGCTATTTATTGTTTTAAGCTTTACAACTTAAGATGGTATTTATTACTATTTATTTTGATTATTCCAAAGAGCATGAACCAAACAGCTATTCTTACTTTGGATATAAATGTCAATTTATATGACTTGCCTGCCTAGAGTGCAAAGATCACAGAGGGAGGTGAATTATTATTAGCTCACATTTATCTAGTACATTATGGTATGACTAATTAACAACAATGACTTTCAGAGTAGAAAAGATCACTCCTTTTTTAAAAATACACAAAAGAACCTTAAATTAGAAAAGAGACAGCAATATGATTGCTGTTTTCAAGAGAAAGGAGAACAGACTCCTAAAAACACAGACCCAGGTTTTTTAGGACAACTAAAAGCTGTGGCATTTCAAGGATCATGGGACTTCAAGAAGGGATTCCTTCAACTATTTCCAAAACTCATTGTATCTATGCTTGAAATCTGACATGGTTTTAAGACTTTTAATTTTGGTTTGGAATAAAATAACCTGTTTGATGATCCTAACATGTTAATTGTCATCCTCAGGAGAATGTGAATTATAGGAATTCAGTCTTCATTCAAATAATCTTTTTCCCAAAGTATACACTCACTTTGAATGTAATAAACACACAGACAAGATCCCTCTACATGTGAACTCTGGGATGTAAAAAAGGCCAATATACAAAACTTGCAAAACATTACAAAAGAATTCACTTCGGGGTTTCTTTAGATACCATCACCCCAATTCTAAACTCTTCAGGCTAAGGATGGTAATCTAGGACCAGACTAGCCTCCTCCTTCTCCCCTTCATTCTCCAACATCATCACTTTATCCCTCAATGGACTTATTTCTATATAGAACCAACCCAGATTTGAAACTGTATATACTGCAAATGTCAAAATAAAAGGGACTCAATTACAATAGTCACTAACTTAATGAATACCTCTCACTTATATAAAGGCTTGGACACTCAAGGGACCCAGAGGTATGATATGCTGATATGCAGTGTGAAAAATTACCCCTATGTCCTTAGGGAGCCCCAGGGCGAAGGCTACCATCAGGACTGTAGACTGTCCAAGTTAGTGGATTTATGGTTGCAAAGCCAAGGCTTAAGAGCTCCTCTGATGTACTGTTTTATTTTGCTCCAAAAAAATGTCAGGGAGGCCATTCGGGAAGTTGATTTAACCTTGGGGGAAGGGAAGGAAGAGAAGAGGAAATCACATTCACCTCTGGTTCAGTCCTATTCAAGTACACTGGCAAACTGTCATTTAAACATCAGTTTTTAAAAAGGAACATAAGCTTGGTATAAGACAACAGTTAAATGCAGCAAAATCCATAAGGAAATAAAGGCTAATATATGTAGGATTATATCCATCCTTTGCATATAACTGCTGCTGCCATCCTAGTCAAACCTCACTCTTACCTGAGACCACTACAGTCATGTCCTTTCCAGTTTCCATACTTCTCTAATTTAGCCTATGCCTCACATTGCAGGTTTCCCCTCCACCAAGTGCATAGGTCTGATCATATTACCTCACCAATCAAAACTTCTGATGATTCCTTACAGAATATCATTTCCAATTCATTAGTCTAGTTTTCAAGGCCTAATCTACTTTTCCACTCTCATATCACTGTTTACACTATATCCTCTTTTCTTTTACTCCATTAAAATCTTAGCCTATTCTTCAAAGTCTTTCTTAAATTTTACCTCCTCTACATAGCTTAAGACCTTCCCCTTCTTTTTTCCTCCCAATAGTATTTTATTTTTCCAAATACATGTAAAAATAGTTTTCAACATTTTTGTAAGACTTTGTGTTCCAATTTTTCTCCCTCCCTCCCTTACTTTCCTCCTCCCCAAGATAGCAAGCAATCTGATATCACTTAAAATTTTCCATTATTTGTCATGTGCAAGAAAAATCTGACCAAAAGGGGAAAAACCACAAGAAACAAATGAACAAAAAGGTGAATGCTTTGATGCTCTTTCAGTCTCCATAGTTCTCTCTCTGGATGCACATGGCATTTCTATCCCAACCCTATTGGAAGTGAGATCCCCTCCCCTGCATCTTTCAACTTTCAATGATCTCTCAGCATTTCCCCCCACAGCGCTGTATTTCTCCTTTGCATTTGCCATCCTCTAATTTGTACTTCAATTATTCATCATTCCTACTCACTTTTTATTCCTTGTCTTCATCTCAACCACCTAGCATAGCATATTGCATTATACAAAGTAGGCGCTTGAAAAATGCTGAATATATGACATGGAAACCTTTTTGTTCTGAAATTACAGAAAGCCACGTTGGCTAAGAGTAGTATTAAAGCAAAAGATTGAAGTCAAAACCTATCATTTCCCTACAAATAGCACTTCTCTTACTCTGGACTACCTGAGCCTCTGTCACCTGATGGAAGGAGTTCAAAGGCACTGTGTTCCACAAGAGACATAGACAAAGTACCAAAACAAAATTATTTTCAAGTTTTATTTCAGACTGGTTATTATTTCTTTCAAAGTCACAAGCAATAAAATCTTTCACAATTACAGTTTCATGCACTTGGCTGTCTTGGCATTTTAGAGATCCTTGTATAAGAAAACTATTTACAATTAAAAAAAAAAATTCAAAATGAATAGTTTTTAGAGCTGTTGGAGCACAATGCTGCTCCATAGGGATCACTAATTCAGTTGCTCCTGGAAATGGAATGACTGTCCCTTGCAAAAATCTGAAGAATGGGACAAAGTTGATATCTACACATGGAAATGTTTAAACAAGAAAGTAGCTTGAAAAAGACAACTCCCTCAGTATTAGAAATTTGGCTGGATAAGCAGCCTGAAATCTAATGACATGTGGCACAGCACCAATTTCTCAGGAAGCTCATTGGATTTTGAAGAGTCAGGAGTTTTCAGAGCATGGTACACTGGTGAAGAGTACTCATTCATAAACAAGGGACAACAGTAGAGGACAAGGGCTTGCCTGTCCCTACCCTCCACTGCTAATCTAACTTGAGAAAGGAGATGCTGAGCTCTGCATGGTCCCTTTCAAGGTGAGGACATTTGAAACTTAAAAAAAAAAAAAAAAAAAAAAAAAATCAAAGCATATGACACACCCAGTTTCATTCCACAGAAAAGTTATGACGAGCAAGAACAGGGAAATCTGATTATTTATGGCTCCCATGGGGGACTCCGTCTCCCATCCACTTCTGTTTCAACATGGTATAAGACATCAGCTAGTGTGTGCTCCACCACGGCACCCCAGCCCATGTCACTCATCTACAAGTTGGAAGACAAACAGGAATAAGATCATTAAAACAGGGCATGAGACAGCCATAAAACAATGCTGACACTTTAAACCAATACTCACAGGGCGGTAAGTGAGATCTCTTGGAGGAAACTTAAAGCAGGGTCCAAAGTTGATAGAAACCTAAAAGAAATTTCATATACATGATACATACACATCGATGACTCTTTCTCATTAAATCTAGCCTTAATGTTTGGGGGTTGTCCAATTACAGAACTTTAGGATGTTAACAACTGAAAGAACAGGATCTAATCCTCTGGAAAACACAGTTCATTCAGCAAAGTTGCTCCAAATCACGAGTCAAATGAGTGAGCATCTCTTGACTTCCAGTTCAGGTTTTTCAATAAATCAGGAGATTATACATACACTGACTTCTAATTTAATTTTCTATTTAATTTTCCACATCTGCCACCAAAATAATAATGAAAGTTCAATTATTAGCCTAAGAACAAGAGTAGCATTCTCATTTAACAAATAATTGATAAATACTATAATAATTTCTATTCAATTAGAGATGTACAGTTTATGCTTAATACACAGTAACTCATCTTTTAAAAAAATTTTCATTTAAAACATAGAAAAAAACCCCACAAATTATCATATGCATAGCAGAACCTACAAGGAATCTAAATATGTAACAACATATTTCCATTTCAAGGAAGCATATTTAATAATAAAATATTATATTTAGAACCATCCATCTTTTCTTGTTCCCTTATAGTTTTTCTGCTGTTCTCTTTTTACTTTTTTCCCTCCTATCTCCCTCAAGCAGGCTACAGTTAAGTATGGATATATTTATTTATGGACATAAATGCACACACATACACATCCATACAGATATACCTGCACATATGTATTATCCCGTTTCCTATCTTTGCTAACTCTACTTCTACCAGTGAACCTGCCTTACTATTAACTTCTCCCATCCCCCTATTAGGATCCTGCCCTTATCCTCTCCTTCCATTCTTTTCCTTTTTTTTTTTTTATCCCTGTCCCATTAATCTCCATATCTTATACCACTCTATACTCCCCTGCATTATCCTATTCTTTCCTCCTGATTTTTAAAAATAGATTTTGGAGAGTGCTATATTGTGTATTGTTTCCTCTTTAACCCATCCCAATACGAATAGTTTTCAGAATTATTGGCCCTCTTTTCCCATCAAATTCTTCTGTGTTGGTTCTTGCTATTTCATTTCATTCATATGGCATTACTTTTTCCTATATAGTTTTGTTTTTTAGAATCACATCATACTCAGCTCTACCCCAATTTTTCTTTTGGACCACTCAATTACTAATGTTAATCTTGGACATATGGTTTATATTTCCACATATAAAACATAAACATTTGTCCTTATTAAGTCCCTTGAAATTGTTTTTGATGTTGGCTCTTACATGTTTTTTAAATAGTATTTTATTTTTCCAAATATATGCATAGATAGTTTTCAACTTAATCTTCGTAAATTTGTGTTCCAAATTTTTCTCCCTCTCTCCTCCTCTACCTCCTCCCACAGACAGCAAGCAATCCAATATAGATTAAACAGTTGCAATTAATATAAACATTTCTATATTCGTCATGCTATGAAAGAAAAATTAGATCATAAGGGGAAAAAATGAGAAAGAAAAAAAAGTAACAGTAAAAAAGTGCACAAATACTATGCTTTGATCCACATTCAGTCTCCATAGTTCTCTCTCTGGATGTAGATGGTACTTTCCATCATAAGTCTTTTGGAATTGTCATGAATCACTTCATTGTTGAAAAGAGCAAAATCCATCAATTGATCATTACATAATCTTGTCATTGCTGTGTATAATGTTTTCTTGGTTCTATTAATTTCACTTAGTATCAGTTCACATAAGTCTTTCCAGGCTTTTCTGAAATCAGCCTGTGCATTACTTCTTACAGAACAGTAATATTCCATTATATTCATATACCATAACTTATTCTTGGCTCTTGTATTTTTATTTTTGTGTTCAGGTTTTTTTGTAATAAAATCCTGAAAATCTAACAGTTCACTGAATGTCCATTTTTTTCCCCATTCAGTATCATTTTTAATTTTGCTGAATATAACATTTTTTGGCTGTAACCATAGTTCTTTTGATTGATGATTTATATTATTCCAGGACCTATGGTCTTTTATTGTAGCCACTGATAAGTCTTGCTTGATTCTACTTGTAGCTCTAGCATATTTGAATTGTTGTTGCTGGTTCTTTTTGATCTGAGGGTTGGTTTCAAAATTTTGCAATCATGTTTTTCTTATACGAATTCTTTCAGGTGATGATTAATGGATTTTTTCCTACTTCTATTTTCTCCTCTCGTTCTATCACTTCAGGATAATTTTCTTTGATTAGTCTTGTATTATATATTTGGTCACAGCTTTCAGGTAGTCCAATTATTCTTATTTTCTCTTCTTGATGTTGGAGATCCAGATCTCTAGATCTATTGTTTTTCTTATGAGATGTCTCACATTCTCTTCTATTTTTTCATTACACTTTATTATTTCTTGTTCTTTTAAAAAGCCACTGATTGACTCTTGCCCAATTTTAATTTTCAAAGAGCTATTTTCTTCCTTAAGATTCTGGATCTTCACTGATGGTAACTGAAGTGAGTAGAACCAAAGCAACATTATACATAGCAACATGTTTAACTCTGATGGATATGGCTCTTTTCAACAATGAGGTGATTCAGGACAATTCCAATAAACCTGTGATGGAGAGAGCCATCTACATCTAGAAAAAGGACTGCAGGATATGAATGTGGATCACACCATAGTATTTTCACCCTTTTTTGTTTTAGTTTTGCTTACTTTTTTCTTCTCATTTTCCCCTTTTTGATGACTTTCCTTGTGCAGATGATAAATGTGGAAATATATATAGAAGAATTATATATGTTTAACATTATGTTTAACTGCTTGCTGTGAGGGGGTGTAGGGAAAAGGGAGAGAGAAAAATTTGTAACACAAGGTTTTACAAGGGTAAATGTTGAAAACTATCTTTGCATGTGTTTTGAAAATAAAAAGCTGCTATTGTTTAAAAAAAATCAAAACAAAACAAAAAAGAAAATGGATCCTCTTTCCTAGTTGGTTTTTTTTCATCTTATTTTTCTTTGATTATTTGTAATTTTTTAAAGGTTTTTCTTTAATCTCTCTCATTTGATTTTTTAAATCTTTTTTGAGTTTTATGAATTCTTTTTGGGCAGGTAACCACATAAATTTACTTGTTGGGATAGGAAAGGCCTTTTTTTTTTAAACTTTAATATCCTCCTTTGAAGATGAACCTCAGTTTCCCCTATTCCCTTAGTAACTACCCACAGTTAAGTTCTTTCTCCTTTGCCTGATCTTTTTTTCCCCCAAAGTAAGAGCTTGTTAGTGGGGGGTGGCAGTGGAGGTGAGGATTTGGGGGAGGAATGGGCCTCTGGCTTCAGGCTTTCCTTCACTTCTCCCCTCTATTAGAAACCCAAACAAAAACCCTACCTTCCTGTTAGTACCCATAGCCAGCAGCTGCCCTGCCCCACTGCTTCTGCACCTAGCATTAGTGTGTTGGTTCCTTCTGGCCCACGATGGCATCTCAACAGCACAACTGAGTGTGGTGTTCCTTATCAGTTGAGGTGCCCTCAATCTTCTTGGACTCAGATTCCAGCTTCTTCACCCTCTGAGGGAGGTAAAGGTTCCTCCAAAGTTACCTGCCCTGGGGTTCCCCGCCTGCTATTTTGGTGGAGCTTATTTGGACGTGTTTATACTTTACACTGACCAAATCTTTGTCCTAGGTTCTTTCTTTGGATTTTCTCTGGGTATCCAAGGAGGACCCCTGTTCTATCCCAGTTCTTATTTGTTTTTCATCAGTCTATATGCCCTGAGGGGCAATTTTGTTTGTGAGGAAATTCTGGAGAGCTTACAATTGTCTGACCTACTCTGTCATTTTCCCAGAATCATCTGCATCTGACTTTATATCTGAGCATGATAATGATATAAAGAAGGTAGGAGTATTCATTTTACAGTTGCTCACTTAAGAGGTGAGGAAACTGGAGCTTGAAAGAATAAGTGATTTGCCCAGCTGCTAAGCTTATACCTAAGCTTTATAGTAAACATGGTAGACACTTAATATTTTAAATTAAATTTATTGAATTCTGACTCCTCGTCTAAGGTTTAGTTCTAGGTATTATTCATCACTCTATTAGATTCAAAACATTTGATGCTATAGTAGCCCTTGGTGAAGCCAATAGCTTTTATAACAATTAAATTTAGGACAGAAGTATTAAGAAAATTCAATCAATTCAATTCAATTATTCAATCCTATTATTCAATCCAATTCAATAAACAGTTATTAAGTACTACAGTACAGAGAGTGGAGTGGGGAAGATTCAAAGACTGATATTATAGATTGTGCTCTCAAGGAACTTCTAATTTAAGAAGGAAAGATATGTACATTAATAAATGATATAAGGCAAAATATGATGGAATCACAAGATCACAAATTTAGAGCTAAAAGGAACCTCAAAGGTCATTTAGTTTTACAGATGAGTAAAGACTATACTGTTATGGAGTAGAACAGAGAATTTGGCTCTAGGATTTAAATCCAGTGCACTTTCCATTGCACCTTTACAAGAGAAGCATGCAGACAGTGCTGTGAGAATTCTAAGCAGGCTAAGACCACTTACAAGTGGAGGTAGATGGAAAAGAAAGAGTTTTATGAAGGCTTCATAGACAAGATGGCCTAAGCAAAGGGATTTGTCTTCATTCTGCAAGAATGGAGAGTGGGTGCATATTGGACATGGAGAGGACATGAACAAACATGTGGAGTTGGGAGAATACAGGTAAACACACATGAAAGTTTGGTTAGAATGTGGAAAAAGTTTGGGGCGGGGGAACAGATTAGAAGATCAGGATGAAAAGGTCATCCTTTTCCTTCTATGTCCATGAAGAGAGGAATTAGCAATAACAGGTCCACAAACTTCTGTCCCTCATAGCTAATGTTTCCTGTAAAGTTTCCAGAACTCAGCTCTGGTTCTGAAGAATTTAATGATACTGACTTTTTTACTAAAAATAAATGCTCATTCTACCATTCTAGACCTATTCTGATTCCTATTGCAGAACCTAACAACTATTCTCTTCCCCCACCATCTCTAGGATTTGTTTCAGAAGATGATCCCAGACCTACCGTGCAGCTTTTATACAGTGAGATGGCAGGAAAGTAGACTCCTTCAAAAATTTCTTTGTAGGCCACTCCTTGGCTGATACCATTTTTGAAGAATATTATCTGCAAGATTAAAATCCAACGGCTTTAACTTGGAATGATGCCCAGGAACTTTTGAAGTGTGCATCTTAGCTATAGTCCCTGACAGAGAACAGAGAGGAGAGGGGCCCCTAGCTGCAGAAGTACTTAAAGCCACTCTTTTGGTGATAGCAGAGTGGCTGCTCTCCCCCTTCCCTGCCTCTGTCGAAAATAGCTGAGCACATTACACTGTGCCACAAAAAGGGTGAAAAGGAATTGTTTCCATGAAACCTGCAAAGATTTGTATAAGCTGGTGCAGAATGAAGTGAGCAGAACAAGGAGACAGCATAACCACCACACTGCACAAACAAATGACTTGGAAAGACTTAAGAATTTCAATCAAATCAATGACCAACCATGAGGAAGAGGATGCTATTGCCTACCTCTTTAAAGAGATATCATGGAATCTCTGGGGTGGAGTGGGATGAGCTTTTTTTTTTTTTTTTTTTTTTTTTTTGATACAACCAATGTAAGAATTTGCATTGCCTGTCTATATTTGCTACAAGGGTTTTGCCTCCTGAATTAGGGGTGAGAGGTAAGTAAAGAAAAGAAAATTTGATTTCTGCTCATTGAAAAAAAAAAATAAAATTCAATTAAAAAAAAATAATGGCTTTAGGAAAACTCTTACAAGTATTTACTATCTCTGAAAAACATACTGGGTTGAAGGCTTTATAAGAATGGACAATAAAGTACAAGGAATACATTCTGGTTTATATAAATAGCAATTTTATACACACACACACATACATACAAACAATGGTAATTATGTTTTATGTCTAAATGTCACTTTCTAAGTTTTGAAGCATTTTCACACTTATTATTGTCATTTACTCATATTCTTCTTTTTTTCACTGAGGCAACTGGGATTCAGTGACTTGCCCAGTTCACATAGGTAGGAAATGTTAAGTGTCTGAGACCAGATTTGAACTCAGGTCCTCCTGACTTCAGGGCTGGTGCTCTACCCATTGTGCCACCTTCCTGTCCCTACTCATTCTTTTTATCAGAAAAAACATATATATGTTAAACATATTTGCAAGTGTTCTGCAATCCTCTACCAAAAGCCAAAAGTTTTCATAAACAAAATAAATTCTCATTCCTTTTGGCTCAGGGATTCTTCAGTGTATTGTGCTTAATTGTGCTTTGAATTCTACTTTCTGTTGTGCTTTACAATGTGTTTGTAAGCTTTTTGAGGCTTTTTAAAATTATCTTTTTCTTTTTGTCCTAATCTACACCTCTTGTATGAATGTGAGATCTCTGCAAGCAGGACTGCTTCATTCTATTCTCAATGTCCCCCACAGTGCCTGTCACATAGTCAGTACTTAAATCCTCGACTGATCCTGGAAGTCCTTTCTACTAGGTTTCTTCTGTCTTAGTCCTTTAAAGCTTCCTTGTTGTTCTCTACGTTCTCTTATCTTCTGTTCAGCATTTTCATCCTCAGAAAAGGTTTTTCTGAAGCAGGTTTTTGAATGAAGCACCTTCATTCAAAAGTGTAGATTACCTTTGTTCTTTTCGTTTCTTGCTGAACAGCTGCTCATCCCTATTTACTTCATTTTCATTTATTGGTTTTTTTCTAAGATGCTCTGGAAACTATCTTATTATTCACCCACAGTTTTTTCTAAAGTACTACACTTTCTCCTCATCCTTTTCTTTCCTGAAAACCCCAGATGACTTGTGCCAGATACCACCAGTTCAGCCATTTCATTCCCAATGCTGTCTAACCTTCAAGACACTGGCTCAGCTACACATGCCTCATTTTTAGTCTCACAATTTTGAGTAATGTTATTTTTACAATGGCCTTGTGAGCTACATGGGAGCAAGTACTTTTATCCTCATCAGACAGATGAGAAAAGGGACAGGACCAGTCCTGTCCAAGCGACCTATTCAAAGTCAATCTCCTGAAATCTGAGAGCTTTCCACTGTAACATGTCACATTAACTCTTCATGATGAATATCATGCACATTTTTTAGTGGGATTTCTATGCTCTCTTCTTTAGACTTTTTTTTTCCCTGGATTGATCCCAAAGCAACTTTTGGGCAAACTTTGCCCCACAAGCTTTAACTACAACTTCAATAAAAAATGTAAAAACTATTCTTAACTTGTGGGCCAAAAGTCACCTTTGAACCAAGGGCCATAGTTTGCCAACTCTTTCTTTAGATCTTTTAAATACAAAGTTTAACTCACTTGACTATGGGGAGTCTGCTTGAGGCTTTTCTCAGCTTTATCCACAAAATCCTTTTCTTCAAAATATAAGTAACTCTTGAACTTTATCAAAGCCTTGAAAAGCAAGAGAGAGAGAGAGAGAAAGTAAGAATCATGAAGCATTATCTTTAGTATTATTTCATGATACGAAATAACAAAATAACATATAATTGATGTCCAGTCTTAACCCTTTGGGATTGAGATTCAAACCCCTCAGGCACTGAAACACTCACCATGGGTTGATTTCACAACTGTCTTCCTCACTTCCCAAGAAGTAATTCAGTGTATATTCTGTATGAAAAATTGTCATAAAGACATTTGCTGACCCTTTATAAGTTCAGTCTGGACTTGCTTATTAATTTTGAATTGATTCTTGAATTTTATGTAGCTATACTTCATAAAAACCAAAAATAAAATTGAAATTTATGTTTTATATATATGTTTTCTTATGGGAGAACTTATAAAATGCATCTGTGGATATAGCAGAAGTTCTTAAACTTTTCTATATCCTGGGTCTTTCTGGCAGTCAGTCTAGTGAAGCCTCCAGATAGACTCCATCTCAGAATTACATTTTTTAATGCTAAAATAAAATATATGGGGGCTAAAAAGGAAGCCAACTCTATTGGTTTAGATTTAAGAATTCTAATCAATCATGATTTGAGAAAATGAAGTACATCTATATCTATTATATATGACAAGACAACTGGAATTAAGAGACTTGCCCAGGGTCACACATTTAATAAGTATCAAGTGTCTGAGTTCTCCTAACTCCAGGGCCATGCTTTATCTTCTGTGCCACCCAGCTGCCCCCAAAATATTTCTTAAAAAAGTAACTCTAGGGACTTTCAGGTCTGGTACCTCTGAATAATGACAAAAAGAATGTCGTCTAAATGTTTCTTTTTTCTATTCCTGAAGATTTGTCTGAAACAAGCAGTTAAGGGCACAATATTTAATTTAATTCTCTAAGTCACAGCAGTCACAATACAGCTAGAAAACATGCTGGTAAATCACACTAACTTTTGATTTTCTATACCATGTTCTACTGCTTCCTATTTTCCACCTCAAATCACAGTGTTTCATGAGACTTGATGAAAAGACGAGAGGCCCAGACTTACTTGACAAACATTAAGTGGTTAAGTTTCTATCATACCATCCCTAGGCCCTCTCATATACTACCTCTTCAGAATCCCCTTTCTTTTTTAAAGTATAGTCTATTCTTTTTTTATGTACTATTACTAGTAGGAATTTGTGTTTAGTCTACAGTGAATTCTCAGGATTCTAGAATATAACTAGATTATAGCTTTAGATTCTAATCCAGTTTACCCATTTTGCTTACCTATTTTTCTTTTCTTTATTTATTTTATTATAGCTTTTTATTTACAAGATATATGCATGGGTAATTTTTCAGCATTGACCCTTGTAAAACCTTGTTTCAAATTTCCCCTCCTTCCCCCCACCCCCTCCCTAGATGGCAGGTAGACCAAAACATGGCTTAACTGTTTTTCTTTGTTGGAAGGGAGTAGGGATTTATTAGGATATAAAAATGAAAAGGCACAACACCACTTTAAAAAAACTAAATGAAAAACAACAAAGGGCCTGCTTGAATGGTATCCCCATCATGACAATGAAACACAAGCTGGGAAGGGGAACACTGACCTTATCTTTATAGGTGTCAGGCAAAGACTTGGCAGTTTCTGTCTCCTCAGGAAGATTGATATAAAAACCCAATATGTCACCTTGACCATAGCCAGAGGAGTAGCGCTTGCCAATGGATTGATGAAACTTGGTCCCCTTTTTGCTCCGCCATGAATAACTGAATTTGTCATAGCCCAGAGGAGCTTGGAGGTTACCTGTCCCAACAAAATATATGGAAGTCAGAGGGTCAGGTGTACTCTGGTTTCCTACAGTAATGATTCTTTTTACATTTCTGTCTGATTGCTTTACTTTCTTAATATGGCCCCAACTCAATGTTTCTGAGACTATAATTACATTACATGTGCTCAAGATTCAAAGCATTGACAATAGTATCAAAGGAAGTGTATAAAATGCTCATCAGAATTCTGGCCAGCAGCCATACTCAGCGTCCCCTTTACTGCCGCCTGCTGGGACAGAGCTTACCAAGAGGCTGGGACCAGCCCAGCCTGGCAGCCGTGTCTGGAGGCATCTCATCCACCGAGATCTCAAAGTACCAGGCCCCTTTCCGAACTCCATGGGAGGCTCGAACCATTGAGTAGCCCTTCTCTCCGATCACAGTGAGTCGGTCATCTGAGATCTTTAGCTGAGGAGCTGTAGTGATGGAGATCAAAAGATTGCTTAAAAAGCTAACTGTTCTTGGGCTAATGAGGATAATGACTCATTTACACAGTTTCCAGATTAAATATTTTCCTTGCAACAATCCCCTAAGGTGAGAAATGTTATTTCCCTTTTCTACAGTAGGAAATTGAAGAAGTAAAGAAACTTGGATGGGTGGACCACAAAGCTAGAAAGCAACAGAGTTGATGTTCAGTTGTAAATCCTCTCACTCCAATCACTTTCTTAGAGAAAGAGCACAGAGAGGCACACAAACCAACCAAATAGACAAAGACCCAGGATTTCAATGGAATCCATTCAGATATAAGAAAGTCTGGCAATACACAAAAATTACTCTCCAAATGCAGGAAGCACCGATTTAAAAATAACAACAATCAAATACTAGCTGTATCTTTTCCTCTCCTCATTTACAATAATGATAGTAAGTAAATGTCCCAACATCACTTGTCCCATCTCACCAAACAAACTCTAGTCATTCATTTGGCTTTCATCTAACATCTGATTATGGTAGAAAGGCTAGTGCTCCCCAACAGATAACCTAGTTCCAAAAGACTGCCATCGTTGACAGTTTTACTTTCTTGGATTTAAATCAAACAATAACCTGGGCAATTCCTTGCATGTCTTGATGAGTTTCAAACTTAAGGATTTAACCATAAGCCTCCTCTGAAGCTTATCATCCAACTAGTGAAGGGATTCTCCGGCAAAAAGATCATCTACTAAACTAACTGAAGAAGGGTTCAATCTGTATTAGGAGAGGAAATACCTGTATCACTGAAATTAGAGATACTTAAAAGTATTGAATGAAGTAGAAGTCTCCACTCAAGTCCTCCTCTGCTGACTCACCATGATGTGGAGATGATATGGAATTCTCAAAAAGTTATGCAACATAGCATAATCTCTGGTCAGTCTTACCAAGTTAGGAAGGCTGACAGATAATGTATATCTCATCTGAATGCAAATCCAGCTAACTCTGGTGAGGTATATTAGAGGCCTGACCTCTCACGAAGACTGTCTAGCACAGTCAAGGAGCAAATGTGACCTTCAGTAGTTGAAGAAATTCACCAAGACATGACATTATAGATCTTGTAAATGCCAACGGAACAGTGTCTGAAAAAAGTTAACTTCCTAAGGGACAAAGTTAATGATATCCATTCTAAATGACACCTGACTGTTTTCTGGCACAATAAGCATATAGCGTACCTCGGTCGTGAAGCGCTAACAAAACTCGTTCATAGAGACAGGCTCGGTAGAGGTCTCCTGGAATAGGCTTCCCTGCCCAACAATCTAGTTCCAACTTCTCAGGATCTGGAGCATGGGGGTCTGGTTCTGCAAGAATGTACCGATAGCCATCTTTGTTGAATGGGTGTTCCAATGGATAGCCATGAGGGGGAAGGCGCTGAGCAGAAAATAACGGGTCACTGGAGAAAGGAAAAATATAAGAAGTTAGCTCAGATATCAATAATATATAAAGGTTTTTTTACATGGTCAGATTTCCTTTAAAAATACATTCCTAATTCCCACATATTTTTTATTCTTTGAATGCATCATTTTTTTTCTTACAAGCAAACAAGAATGGCACGTATTTAGGACAATGATTTCTCAAACAACCTCTCACCTCGAAAAACTAGTTATTCTCTAGATGCTAAATTGAAATTTAAGGCATGCGATTGGTGTTTATGAGAGTTCCTGAGAACCGATAAAGGATTTTTTTTTAAAAAGAGGATTATTCATATATTTCTACCATGTTTAACATATATTGGGCTACTTGCCATCTAGGGGAAGGGGATAGGTGAAGGGGGAGAAAAACTGGAACACAAGGTTTTGTAAGGGCTAATGTTGCAGAATTATCTATGCATGTTTTGGAAAATAAAAACCTTTAATAAAAAAAGAAAAAGAAAAAGAGGGTTATAATAGATACCCCATACTAACATCTGACTCTGATGCTTCACTGTGGTTCTTGAAGACCATACTGATAAAAAACAACCTTTGGCAGATTCTATCAAATGTAAAGATTCTTTGTAAGGGGGCAGCTAGGTGGCGCAGTGGATAGAGCACCACCCTTGAATTCAGAAGGATCCGAGTTCAAATCTGGTCTCAGACACTTAACACTTCCTGGCTGTGTAACCCTGGGCAAGTCATTTAACCCCAGCCTCAAAAAAAAAAAAAAAAAAAAGATTCTTTGTAAGGTCTAGCAATGGACTGTATTTTCAGGCCTAGATTTGCTAAGTTTGTAAAAGATTAGCCAAAGGAAAGAAAATCAAATAATAAATTTTTGAGGCCACACCAGGACATTTAGTTGCCTAAATTGTAGAAGGATGGCAATCTGCACAAACAGAAGGGTCATCCTCATAAAATTTGGATCACAGAACCTTTTAATATTGAAACTGTGCTTGAAAGGCAATGGGAGAATAAGGAGAAAAGGTGAGATATCTGTATTACTGAGTAACTTTTCTGCTACCAATTACGACCACTGTTGTCAATCTGGGTAAGGAGTGAAAAGGTTGGTATCAATTTTCAGATCTGAATCAAAGATATGGAAGAAGTGAGGGGACATATGAAAAACCCTGTCCACGAACATCACATCAAATCCTAGTTTCACTCCTTCTTCTCTATTCCCCATTCTGCCCTTTGTCAAGATCCTCTAGTTCTTATTTCTTGTGATTCTCACCCCAACACTACGAAAAGGCTCAAGATCAAACAGCTGGAGATGGATTGAGAAGGGAGCATTGAGCAGGGAGGTTCTGCTTTGCAATAATGTCAGCATAGATAGGATAGCTGGTTTCTGAGTCCCCTTTACTGCTTAATAAACTCTTGTTTAATGTGTAATATATGTTGGATTGCTTGCCACCTAAGGGAAGGGATGGGGGGGAAGGAGGAAAAATTTTGGAACACAAGGTTTTGTAAGAGTTAATGTTGAAAAATGATCCGTGCACATGTTTTGAAAATAAAAAGCTTTAATAATAAGAAAGAAATGAAAGAAAGAAAGAAACTCTTGTTTAGGAGATTAAATGACGAGGAAATTCTCTTTTTCCAATTCAACCTTTGGAGAACATGCCTCTTTAGCTATTAAGGTTACTGCCAGAACCAACTGGTATACTGGTGTTTCTCTTTACCTTCGAGCCTTCTTGGTTGTTCCTGTGGTCCCTCCATCCTGCTGTTTGCGCTTTGCTCCTCTTCCTTTTCCACTGCTTCCTGCTGCAATTCCCCCTTAGAAAAAGAGGAAAGCTCATTATCAATTGGTTGTGATGGAAGGGAGACAAGAGTTGAGGACAGAAGGGACTAAAAAGCTGAAGGGCATCTGTGCGTTACCAAAGGCAGCCTTTTTAAAAGGACAACAAACTTGATTTCACCCTGATTCTGAATGACTCCACTAGCTAATAAATTCTATGAGCATAGGGATCCTATCTCCACTAAACTCTGACTCCCCACAAGGTGAAGCACAACACTGGGTAGTTCTGTTTTCAGTAGATGCTTAATAGATGTATGCTGAATTGAGTCTTTTAAGTATTTTTCTCTCAGGCCAAAATGATTCAAATCATAATACACAATACTCTAAGTACATAAAAAACAATATTTTCTTTATCAAGAAAACAAAACTAATAGTTTACTTCCTGAGGGTATAGATAAATGCAATTTCATTCACAAGTTTCCAAAAATCCATAGCTAAAAAGAACAAAAACAAATAGATTTTTTTTCCCCTTTCAAAATCAGAACAAACATTTACATAAAGAGAATATCCTCATAGTAAGCAGATTTCTACTTGCTTTAATAGCACAAAGTACACACCCCATAAGCATAATAAAAACACAAGGTCTGCTAAAGCAGTTAAGCATTTAACTTCAAATATCAACCAAATGAAATACACCAAACAAGGAAAAACAAAAACAAAAGCACTAAAAAAGGTGTTTCTCTCCAGTGCTGCCTAGTCAATTTCCATAGTGACCACTTAAAATATGAATTTTACACAATTCAAACAGGTAGTTTTAAAATTTAGCAAGATTTTTTGGAGTCTATTTCATAGTAATGTACTGAGTTTCCAAAATATTAGATTCAAGATTGACTAGACCTGGGCTGTGATATTAAATGAAAGTATCAGTGTGAGTGGATGTGTATATGTATATATATATATATACACACACACATACATGTTTTATAAACAAAAGAACACATCTACACACCAGACTAGTATGTTGGATATTTCTGAAATAAGGAAATCAGTATTGTTCTGCCCATTTCTCTCAAATGAAATTAGTTTAAATATTTTTATGTAACTGTAGGCAAACACCTTTATGTAAACAACAACTGCATAGAGTACGGTATCTAGAAGTGTAGCAAGCTTGTAAAATATCAGCATACCCCTGTGGCAGTAAAAAAGGAACAAAGTCAAGGAACAAGATCATATTCTGCCCAAGCAGGTCAAGGAGTATTAGAGAACTAAGTTCTTAAATTATAACAAGGAGATCAACTGGTTCCTCACTAAATTTTCTGATTATTAAAATGGAACCCAAATGTTTCTAGTTTAATTTGGGTTATCCTAACACATTTGGCATTTTGGGGGGTATAATGTACATTTTAATTCTTAGTGATTTTTTGGGTTATTTTGAATAGAATAAAAGGCATTAAGAAAACTGGCCATGCCAGGCAGAATATGACAGTGTAAAAGCTTCTAATTACTAACATCAAAACTGAAATTACAGTTTCATATTAAATTCTATGGTCACCATTTTAAGAATGCTTTAGATTTTTAAAAATTGGTTTTAGCTTCTAGGACAACTGAGCAAAAAAGCACTTTTCAAACCACACAATACTTAAGGTTGAGAGGCTGAGAGGTAAATATTCACCTCCAAAAGAGGCTCCACCTGTAAGAACAGAAGTGGCACCATGTATTTGTCAAATATTAACAAGTCTAAAGGAGAAAAAAAAATCAGTGTTTGAAAGGAAACAAACAACATCCTTACTAATATCTGTCATAAGAAATTCTTTAAAGTAGTTGGAAAAGCTTAGAAATTCAAGAAGACATGAGTATTCTAAGAGATTCAATTTTTACAATGAAAACCTGCCCACTGCTAACCACCCACTTCACCTGAGGTCATCTGACCATAAATTAATTTCAGGGAGAGATTGATTACCAAAAGGAAAAGCTGTCAACAAATAAACAAAGGCTGAATTTGAATAAAATTTTTGAATAACTTAAAATTTAGAGTAAGAAAAAGAAGAAAAAGGGACCTTCAGAACAGGAAGGCAAATTCACTTGTTATAATGCCACAGAGCAATGAAGCTCTGTAAATGAAGTGCTAGAGTCATTTTCAAGGATCTCCTTTCCCTGGCATGGGGAATTCTTTGCCCTAGGTAGATCCCAAACCAGAGTAGAATGTTTTCCTAATTTATTATGCAAAAATCAAAAATTGTCACTAGCAGTCAACCTAAGTGGCATCATTATTATGGGATCAATTTAAGTCTTCAAAACAAACCAAAACAAAAAAACTAAATTTGACTCCAAATGAGAAAGACTAGTCTGTGGTTTACAGTATGATGAACAGTCCTACTACATTACCCAACTGCCTAACTACAAAATATAAAGTGATTATTAAAAAGTAACTTTGAAGAACTATTGATTTTTCCAAACCCAAGCATTCCTATTTAATATCTTGAAAATATTGTAACAATAAATAACTAAACACTTGCCATTTAAATTTCCACTAGTAGATACTGTGCTGCTTTGCTTCTGGTTGTCATAAGCTGGGCCAATATTACCAAGATCCTAGAAAAAAACATGTAATTTAAAAAAAAAAAAATCTCTTAAAACAGCTTCATCAAATCAAGTCCAAGGAGACAGAGAAGGAATTAAAATAACACAGAGAAACTGCAAACTCCTAAAAAGTCTGAGATTTGTAAAACACCAAAGTAAAGTTATTTTCCCTTAATCCTCAAGATATATCATATTTCTCAAAAACAAAAGAATGCTTTCTACATATGCAAACAGAATACCATCTCTGGAAGCATTCTTAGAGACTGGTTACAAACAAAAAACTTAAAGCAGAACCCTAATTAGAGCTTAGACCTGCCATATCCTAGCCTTCTCTTTCCACATGATACAATATAAACCTGTGCACCTGATCCAAAAGCCCAAATTTGGGGTAATCTTCTTCCGGGTCTTTACTTCCAGGATCTGGATGTTCCTTCACCAAAAATACATCCCTTTCTCTACTCTGAAAAGAAGGAGAATTTTAGCATTAAAGAGAATTTTAGCATTAAAGGCAGGCAACTTCTGAATACATTACCAACCACAAAAATATCCCATCAGTGTCCAATTCTTAATCAAACACCCAACAGATTAGTTATTAAGCCCACTATGTGCCAGATGTCAGGGTTAAGAAAAAAATCAAATAGGCTGAGCTCTGGGGGGAACTTGGATCCTAACAGGGAAGATGATAATGCACTTGCCCAGGTACATATGACACATGTGGATGGTAAATGATGAAGAAAGTCCTGGGCATAGGGTGGCATTAACTTAGTGTTGAGGGAAACCCAGGACTATAAGAAGAACTGAGGGAGGCAGACAGTTCAGACATGGGGACACAAAGGTATGGCAACAAGTGACAGATTGCTGTGTGGTTAATAAGAAGTGGGGTGTTAGGGACTTGATGAATCCTACTAAATGCGAGGATGAAACTGTCTGATTTTCAATGTAGCAACTGTGAAAAGGACTGGAGTGAGGAGAGACTGATGGCAGGGAGACTGAAGAGAAATAGCCCAGACAAGAGGTGATAGGGCACAGCTTAATGGGGAATAATGCTGAAAATAATCTATTTATCTGAAGAAAAAGTAGCCAGAGTTCTATATATTCTGGGTATGGTTTGATATGGGTCTATGAATGTTTGTACAAAACTGTGGAATACAAATAGTTTTAACATTTTACCAAAGACTTCCAAGAAATTAACTTATAGAATTCTTCATCTGAACAAAATCTATTTTAAAAACTGATTAAATTCATCCTTGGAGCCTATTCTTGCGCATCCTCAATAACTAGCTATCAAGTAATTCTCCTTTATGCTAGTATAGAGAAAAAGACTAGGAAGAATAAACTGTTCTAAAGCAAACTAGCTCTTAAAATATCTGATTTCCTCAATTTTCTTTTACTTACCATTGTTTTAACAATGTTATTGGGCCAAGTCATTTTCCCAGGTCTCTGTCTGGTGGTCATACACTCCCAATACTTGTCAATGAATGGTATAATATCCTATTTTTAAAAAACAAAGATGAATTAATATCTGTATTACTGCTTTAAACATCACAGGTCACTGAAGAAAAAGAAAAATAATACATTAAAATTTTTTTTTAAATCTTTTAAATGAAAAGAAGAAGCCAAGCATTACTGCTCATTATTTTAATTATTATATCCCAAGCCCATACTATATTAATGACAATGTACTGGGGAACAGAGGGGACCCAAGAAGTATTAGATCACCTTTGCCTATAAGGAGCTGACAGTTTATTTTCAGAAAGCCACAGGGAGAATAATCAAATTCATTCTATTAAATGACTTTAACCCTAAATGCTGCTAAATTTTTCTTGCAGCAAGCCTATAATAGGAACTATAAATCCTCCAAATATTTTAAAAATAGTTTGTGAAGCTATTTGGAGTTATATTTCTATTATATTTAGGGCTATACTTCAGTTTCCATTTGTCTATACTTCAAGGTCTGGCCTCTTAACTGTAGCTTCCGAATTGTAATGCCTTATTAAAGTTAAATCAGAAGGGAAAAATTAACTCACAGTCTCAAAGTCTAGGACTCCATCCAAATGACACAAGAGAAACTAGAACACTTGTTCTAAAAGTTCACATTTTTTACAAAGATTAAAAAGAAAATACCCTCTCTTTTGCAAAGAATTTTTCTTTGTTTATAAGCACAGTAATTTGATAAAAAAAAATGATAAAACAGAAAGGAAAGAAGCAAATTTAGTAAATAGATAATATAACTAAGTATGACATATAAATGACATGCAAAATTGACTTGTCATCCATCATTTCTAGCTAGTATTTTATACCAGTCAACAAAGTCATCTGCTATACTCTGGCTTGGCCACATAAGTCTACCTGGGTTAGAAAGTATTTCAGTCACTATTGTCAATAACATAAAATAGACTGCAAAGATAAACATGCAAAATAAGTAAGGATTCTACTCCTCAGGTAATTTTATCCCCTACTACCTTTTTGTATGCATTTTACTGTTTTACAATAAATCTCTTAATCATTTTGGCTCTGTGGCAATTACAGAGGCATAATCTGTGTCAAAAGTGACTTGGTGTCTATGGATGCTAATGAAATTGACTTGCAGAATTATCAAATCAAGGACATATTTATTATGGCTATGTAAAATTAAAGACCAAGAGGAAGCAAGGGAACATATCAGTAAAATAAAAGGCGTAAGTAGATAATAAAGAAAAATGCTGTCATAGAACTGAAGTTTTAGTCTCCTTGAATGGCAACTTCCTGAGATATTTCCAAAACCTATCACAACGGATGTCATTGAAGGGTGTAAAGCTGGTCTCAAATATTGCATCAGTGTCAGAACCAATTCAAAGATGATATTCACTGATGTGCTTGGAGGATGATACCCTACAAGAGCAGGTTCTAAGCCTTTCAAGAGTTTATTTTCTTTTTTTGAGTTAGTTTTGCTGAGTCAAAAATTGTTTGCACCGTGAAAAGACTGTGTATTCATGGATGCAAATAAAGAAAATGCTGTTTAAAGCTGGCAGATGAATATTTTTCAAGTTAACAGAAAGGAAAACTCAAGAATTTTTTAAAATAGATTAATCCCAATTCTTTTTTTTCTAAACCAATTGGGATTAAGTGACTTGCCCAGGGTCACACAGGTAGGAAGTGTTAAGTGTCTGAGGCCAGATTTGACCTCAGGTCCTCCTGACTTCAAGGTTAGTGCTTTATCCACTGTGCCATCTAGTTGCCCCTTAATCCCAATTGTTTCTAGACACTAATTTTGTCTTAGTGTACTTTTAAAGCAGAAAAATCACTTCTTAAGCAGAGCTTTTTGATCTTTTTAATTTCCAGTTAACTACTCAACACACATAGAGGTAAGGGAAACAATGATAAACATGATAGATGCAATGTACAGGGAGAAGATCAACAGGCTGTGAAGACCTCCTGCTATTCAGACTAGAACCATTAAAATGAGGTGTCCACAACTGTCTCCTGAAACTTTGCCTATCTAATTATTCTAACAATAAGGACTTATTAAGCACCAGTCAAATGACCCTCTGTAGCAAACTCAAAAAGCCCATTTCTGGCCCTGCATGGATTTCTCTGAATTTCTACCTTTTCCTCAGATTTCCATTTTTAAAAAAAAATTCCTACGAAATGCATCATGCAATTTAGCACTTAATGATACATATACAAAATTATATCATTTCTGATTATGCAAAAACCTTGGCTCCCCATCCATATTACAAACTGCTTGAGGGAAAGGATCATATCTTATAATGTCTCATCTGTCACAGGGTATGGGCTAAGTATGCCAAGCACATAATACATCCTCAAAAAAAAATGATGAACTCAGCATTTGACCACAGAAAAAGAACTGCATGTTTTTCAAGCTGTTATTGTTGTTGCTACCAGTAATGATGATGACAATGATAAGATTAACAGATTTTGAGCTGGAAGTTACCTTAAAAGGTATCAGGTCCAATATTCTCATTTAACAGCCTCAGAAATCAAGAGAAAAAGGTTAGGTTATTTGCTCAGGGTCACACAACTGTCCATCTAGAGGGAAAATTTGAACTAAGATCTTTCTGACTCATAATCTGACTCTCTAACCACTATGCCATATTGCTTCTATACAAATCATGTAACATATAATAATACAGAAAAAAATATATATACAGAACAAGTAAAAAACATTGTACTTGAATCCAAAGCCAATCTTTATTCGGAAATTCATCAATTATTCTAAAAGCTTATATCCAGAAAGTTCTGACTTTTTGGAGCTACTGTATTACTAACACTAGAAGGAATATAATGACTCTACCTTGTCTTTGGAGAACATGGTTTTAGGATGTTCATCCTGTGTTCGGGACTGCCATGTCAGGTTGGCCAAAGCACTAAGGCACATTTCTTTTAAGTCTTTGAAAGGAAAAAAGGAAAAAGATTTAATCTGTGATAACAGATATGTCCCCAAGCCAAATAGATATTTGACTCAAAATCCTCACGTAATTGTGCCATAATCAGAGATGTCCACCATTAACAAAGGTAACCATCAATTCAACTGAAATAGTGAAGGGACAATAGTGGCTGGTGGACAGGCTGCAGAGAGCAAGCAGTAAGGTAGTAGACGGTCACTTGGTTTAATAAGGTCTTCCCCTTCCTTCTCAACCTTCCACTGTAGCAGACCAAAAAATTTCCCATTTCTACACTTTCATAGGATTTGTACATACTTGCTTGCTTTCGGAGGAAATAGGTGTTCCCACTGTGATGACACACATTGCAATGAAAACTGTAATTTGTCATAAAAGGTAGGCAGGATCTGTAAGGAACCAAATTTAAACATTTTACTTTGCATATATACATACGCAGTTTTTTTCCTTACTAAAAACCCTGTACAATTTTAGTTTTGATATAGTCCTTAAACTCCCCCAAAATAAATAAATAAATGAAGACTCAAATTTACTGACCCTAACAATAAAAAGCACCCATAAAAGGATTTTTCCCCCGAGTCTTGCTCTAATAACTGTATCTTACAAATGGAGTCAAATCTGTTTTTGCTCTGTTCCAAGTGATTTATTGTAAACATAACTACAAATATCTATCATTGAAATACCCAGCATTAGCAGATAATGTACTAGTTCAGTGTAAGATACAAAGTACAAGAGAAAAGCTTATGTTTTCAAGGAGCTTATGATCTCATTGAGAAGATATTAACATGTGAAAGTTAAGCAATAAAGGATGATTAGTAAATCAATTCTATAGTCAGTATTGGAGAGTCCAAAGGACTAAGCAATCACTTTAGGAGGAGGTGCTTAGGGAAGACTAAGCAAGATTTAAGAAGCCACTGAGAAAGGGCAGGGCATTTCAGATATGGGAGCATATGTCACAGAGGGATAGAAAAGGTAAAGCATATGAGAATAGAAAAGTAATAAATAAAATAACAGTAGTAATAGCTAGCATCTGAAAGCTTGCAAACTGCTTTACAGATATTCTTTCACTTAATCCTTACAATAATCCTGGGCAGTAGATACTATTACCCTCATTTTACAATTGGGAAAATTGATGCATAAAAAGATTCAATGACTTGTCTAGGGTTACACCACTTGTGAGTATGTTAAGTTAGGTTTTAATTCAAAGCTTTCTGACCCCAGTATAGCACTCTATCCACTGTTCTTCCTGGCACCTAGTTTGGGTTGAGGCTGGGAAAGACTCAAATATCAAAATAAATTTGTACTTTATCCTCTAGGCAATTAATAACCATTGAGCACTGGAAGGGATCAAAACAAAGTCTTCAGAAAATTAGTTTCATTGATTTATATGAGATGATGCTAAGTGAAGTGAATAGAATCAACATGGCACGGCAACAAGATTATGTAATGATCAACTCTGATGGATGTGGCTCTTTTCCTTTTTTTTAAACGCTATCTGCTGCTCCATCTCACTGGCTCTTTTCAACAAAGGGGTAATTCAAGGAAATTCCAATAGAATTGTGATGGATAGAGTCATTCACATCCAGAGAGAGAATTATAAAGACTGAATGTGGATAAAAGCACAGTATTGTTACCTTTGTTGCCTACTTGTTTGGGAGTACTACTGGTTTTACTAGTTTACTTTAATATTAGGAAGTATTAAGTGCCTGAGGCCAGATTTGAACTCAGATCCTCCTGATTTCAGAGCTGGTGCTCTATCTACCATGCCATCTAGTTGCCCCAAACTATTATTATTATTTAAAAGATTTAAAAATTGTGGCATCCAGAAAAAAATAAAATGGGAAAAAAAGTTTTATTATAATATGTGGGATGGATTAGAAGAGAAAATCTGGAGGTATGGATATGGAAGCCTGCAGTGATTATACAATAAATAAAAACCAGTGAATTAAGGCCCAAACTAGAATATTATAGAATAAGGATTATTAGTAAGGGACATAAGAGATCATCTAATCCAGATCTCCATCTGATGAATAACATTTTGATAATATCCTCAATAAGTACTCAGTCAGGGTCCTCTTGAATATTTCCAATGATGGAAAATTCATTACCTTAAGGGGAAGTTTATTGGCAGAAAATTCTAAATGTTCTTATACTGAGCTAAAATTTGCCACCCTACAAATTCTATCACTGGTTCAAATCCCTCTGGGGGTATGCCAAATAAATCTAATCTTTCTTTCACAAAATAGTCTTTCAAATATTTAAATGCTACTATGAAATTCTTTTAGACTTCTTCAGATTAAATATACTCAATTTTATCCCCAATCATCCAATTCATGATTTTAAGGCTCATCACAACTTAATCATCTCCTCTAAATACACTCCAAGTGATCAATAATCCTTTCAAAATATCACAACCAAAAACATAATACTTCAAATGTGGGTCAGTCAGTAAGGTCAGACTTTTTATTCGATAAATGTAGTCTTAGAGCACATTGGCTTTTTTGGAAACCATACTATATTACTGAATACTGTAGTCAAAAGTAGTCCCTGGTTCTTTTTCAGTTGAAATGGTGTATAATCAATTCTCTACACTGTATTTATGACAGGAAGGATGGGAAAAAAAAAAGGTAGAAAATAGCAGAACTTAGTGACTAAGTGGTAAAAGTATGTAACAGGTAATTTGAACCAACAAATTGAAATCCATGAGTTGTAGATATAGGTTAGATAGAAAGTAAAAAGAGACCTACAAAGAGACCAGAATGTGACTGAGTGTGAAGGATGAACTTCTGGAATGAATATTCACATGTATTGTAATGGAAGAAAGAATTGCTAGCTAGAGATAGATGAGACTTAAAAGTATAGTGTACTCAGACGAAGAAATTGAAACTATTTCTAGCCATATGAAAAGATGCTCCAAGTCATTATTAATCAGAGAAATGCAAATTAAGACAATTCTGAGATACCACTACACCTGTCTGATTGGCTAGAATGACAGGGAAAGATAATGCAGAATGTTGGAGGGGATGTGGGAAAGTTGGGACACTGACACATTGTTGGTGGAATTGTGAATACATCCAGCCATTCTGGAGAATGATTTGGAACTATGCTCAAAAAGTTATCAAACTGTGCATACCCTTTGATCCAGCAGTGTTTCTACTGGGCTTATATCCCAAAGAGATCTTAAAGAAGGGAAAGGGACCTGCATGTGCAAGAATGTTTGTGGCAGCTCTATATGTAGTAGCCAGAAATTGGAAACTGAGTGGATGCCCATCATTTGGAGAATGGCTGAATAAATTGTGGTATATGAATATTATGGAATATTATTGTTCTGTAAGAAATGACCAACAGGCTGATTTCAGAAAGGCCTGGAGAGACTTACATGAACTGATGCTGAGTGAAATGAACAGGACCAGGAGATCATCATATACTTCAACAACAATATTATATGAGGATGTATTCTGATGGATATGGCCATCTTCAACAATGAGATGAACCAAATCAGTTCCAATAGAGCAGTAATGAATTGAACCAGCTACACCCAGCGAAAGAACTCTGGGAGATGACTATGAACCACTACACAGAATTCCCAATCCCCCTATTTTTGTCCGCCTGCATTTTGGATTTCCTTCATAGGCTAATTATATACTATTTCAAAATCCGAGTCTTCTTGTACAGCAAAACAACTGTTTGGACATGTATACTTATATTGTATTTAACTTATACTTTCACATATTTAACATGTATTGGTCTACCTGCCATCTGGGGGAGGGGTGAGGGGAAGGAAGGGAAAAGTTGGAACAAAAGGTTTTGCAATTATCAATGCTGAAAAATTACCCGTGCATATATGTTGTAAATAAAAAACTATAATAATAAAAAAGAAAGTATAGTGTAAGACTATAGTCCTATTTAAAGATTATTGAGTATCTTCCAAATAAATGTACCCATATCATAGGCATCAAATTATTAATACACAAAACTTTTACTACAAAAATGCCTTACTTGAAAGCTTAAAAAATTTAAATCCATCTCTCTACAACTTACTACTGCATTTTTGTTCTTTTATCTGAGACGCTGAGCTCACATACCAGTTCACAGTGAGGTTTAGAAACTGTAATACACTCTATTCTGGGTTGAAAAAACTTCCCTCTTGCAGGAAGTCTTGAGTGCACAGTATCTTATAATAAATGCTCACTAAATACTTCCTAATTCAACATCTTTATCCCATCAATTGAAGGAAAGGGGACAAATAAAATATATCAGAGTCTACATGTTAGTATTTATATTTACAATAATTCTAAAAATTGCTATCTATTGCATCCATTTTAAACATTGAGATCTTTATAAAAGTTGAAGGAAATACACACGTGGTATCAATGCCAAAAGTGTCTGCTGTGAACCACTTGGTACATATCCCACACTGCAGCTCCACCTCTCCCAGCTGTCGACCATTCTCTTCATCCACAGAACCAGTCTGAGTATCCATGACTTCTGAACTGTCCCCAGCTCCTTCCTAGTTTTATGAAATTTTAGAAGAAAATAAGATCAAATTTACAGAGAGTTGTAGCCAGACAGACACTGTCTACACAAAAATCCAAATCAAAAGAAATACTTACTAGTGTATCTTTTCCATTTGAGGATTCTGTCTCCAAACCAGCAGATACATCAACCAAGGTAGAATCCCTAAGAGAATGCATTTATGCAAATAAGATGTATTCAGGAGAAACACTACCTAATGAAGAAAAATTTAAATTTCTAATCTCTTGTTTAGCCAAGGATACTTCCTGGACTACATATATGGGTAGTAAAAAATCAGGTCACAAAAGCCCATGGGAGAAGAGATGTAGGGATGTAGATAAAGGTAAAGACATCAAGAAAAGGAAATGTTGAAAAAAAAAAAAGGAAATAAAAAAAGGAAAGGAAGCATTGGATGGACACGTTTGCCCTTGTGCATGTTGCCTATGTTTATAATGATGGTGGCTTGCTGTTCTCAATTTAAGTTGCAAAATGAAACTGGAGCTACTTTCTTATAGAGAGATATAGAAACTTACAGATACGACTTTTGCAAAGCATGCCTGGGAATAGTGGACAGCCCATAAATGCATTCTTAATTAAACTGAACTGGATATGCCGGGCCTCAGCCTAAGCTTCAGTCTTGGCTACCCTATGCTAAGTATAGGCCAGGCCATGTGTGGAGAGTAGCCTTTTGGGGGGAAGTGGGGCTCTGCTCTCAGGGGGGTCAGGAGATTGTGACAATGAAGGACCCAGGGCTTTAGGGCAGTGGGGGATTGGGCTCTCGAGGACCGCTTTTATTGGACTGTGTGGGGGTGTCCGAAAGGGCTTCATAGAACAGAACTTTAAGGAGGGGAAGGGGGGTCACCGCCCTTGCACCTGGCCCAGGGTCAAGAAAAGGTCTCCAGGCTCCTCAGGGGTCCGAGGTCTGCGAGGGGCGGGGCCAAGGGCAAGCAAGAGGGGGACAATCCTGTGGTCAGAAACAACTTGGGGAGAGATCCCAGGCAGGCAGTAAGTTCAAGTGTTGAAAGGAGCGGGATCAGGATAAGGAGGTGGGGATACAAGGAGGGGTGCTCAGTTCCCGGTCCTGAAGAGGCGGGGCTCAGGGCGGGAACAAGTGGAATCCCAGGCTTTCAAAGAGCTCCACTATAGGAAGGGAAGGGGCAGGGCCCAGGGAGGAAAGGGGAGGAGCCTGAGGCACAAGGTGGGTTTCAGATTGGGAGGGATCTCAGAGGTTAGACCTAGGGCAGATAGGGGCGGGACTTCGCGTTGAAAGGGGTGGAGACCAAGGCGGGAAGGGGCGGGACTAATGAAATAAGGGGCGGGACTAAGGATGCAAGGGGGCGGGACTTTAGGCGTGAATAGTAAAAAAAAAAAAAAAAAAAAAAAAGTAAATTGAAAGCTTGGGCCTGGGGAGTGGGGGCGGGGCGGGGCGGGGGGGAAGATGCCCGGGATCTCAGGTTGTCTCACCCGCTTTCGGCCTCCCCGGAATTCGGATCCGCGGTAGGGGTTGCCGACGTGCCCTCTCCGGCTGGGGCGGCAACAATCGCTGCTGCCGGTGGCGTCTCTCCCTCCTCAGTTCCCGCCGCTGAGGTCGGCGGCCCCGCGCCGGCCCCGGCCCCGGCTCCCGCCGCCGCCATCGCTGCCCGCTGTGGTCCTTCTCGCGAGATCAGTGGCCGAGTCTCGCGAGACTTGAGGACCGAGCCCGCCGTCTTTAAATTGCTGAGGCGGTTGGGAGGCGGTCCTGCCCAACGGCTTCTGTTACCCCGAAAAGAGATTAGCTGTGGCTGAGGGGCGCTGCCGACTAGTTAATTCTGGTGCAATTTAAGAGGATAGCGTTCTGGATAATATCCACTAATCAGGAACAACCAAGTCGAGATTTTTCCTGGACCCTGAACAGCGTATAACCCATTTTAACCTCCGGCTGCCTCAGTTTCCTCATCTGTAAAATGGGGATTATCCTAGCACCAACGTCAGAGTTGCCGGTACTTTATAAGCCTTAAAGCCTGAGATAAATATTGGTTTATTCTTATTGTTATCATTGCCCTCGTTTGTGGGTCAGTCATGTTCTGGCGTGTCCGCGTTCGGGGCCCAAGTGAATTTCCGTCTCCAGCCCATGTCTCAGATGAGGAAACTGAGCACGCAGGGTCACACAGCAAAGCAACATCGGAGGCTGGATTTGAACTCGGGTGTCTAGGCTAGCGCTCTACACACGGGGCTCCCAGCTGTTCCATTTACGCAGCTGCAGAGGAGTAAAAGAATCGTTTCCCCGCGCAGTGGGGGGGCCCTTCTCCAGGGGGAACTCGCAAAGCGCCAGCTGACAGGTGAGGGATCTGGTTCTTTCCACTGCTGGGTAAGGCAGCCGGGGCTCGAATCAGGAAGCCCTTGGTTCAAATTAGGCCTCGTACATTTAGTGCCTGTGAGACTTTGGACAAATCACAGCCTCTCTTGTCTTAGTCTTCTCATCTGTAAAATGGGGATAATAATAATAGCACTTCCCTCAAGGGCTGTGAGGATGAAATAAAAGAATAATGGCAGTGTCTTTTGTAATCGATTTGTAACCATTGACTATGTAACCCTGTATGTCAATTTCCTCATCTGTCAAATGAGCTAGAGAAAAAAAAGGCAAACTATTTAAGCATCTCTGCCAAGAAGACTCCAGGTGAGGTTATAGTGAGTTTGATTCCACACAACAGAAATTTAAGTGTTTATGCTTATTGTTATATCTGTTAAAAATCTCAGGGGACCTTGTCTGAGAACTGCCCTCTCAACAAAATAGCTCTGTGTTGAACCCTTCTCTGAAGCCTCCATGACCTAAATGATCCTGGACTGGAGCTACTTCTGGCTCTCTCCTCTGTCAACTTAATTTCTAAAATTATTTCAGGTTTGGGGGTTCATTCTCATGATTTTTAACACTATATTCTCTGGGGTTTTCTGAATACTGCTCTCTATTCATGGGCTTATCTTGACAGCTTGTTCTCAGTCTCTGCTGGATGACAGATCATCAATGCCATGCCCCCAAGTAGATCCTCCAAGGTTTGGTCTTGACAGTCTTGACTTCCTATGTTCTCTCTCCTCTCTGACCATATTACCCCTCTGTTCAATAAGATCTTTGGATAATGCTTGGTTTGGGCTGCTGAGGTCTTTGAGGGGGAGGAGAGCAAAAACCTCAGAAATCTAGATTTGTCCTGGGATTCAGGAGTTCAACTGCCCACTTTCTTGGCCTCTGGCCTCAGTCTCTCAGGATCTCCCAGAATCCCTAGTTCTTTGTAACTCCTGACTTTTCACAGAAGGGAGAAAGCTTCTTGTGGTGTTGCTTTTCAGTCACATCCAACTGTTCATTCCTTCACTGGGAGTTTTCTTGGCAAAAATACTGGAAAGGTTTATCATTTTCTTCTCCAGATCTTTTGACAGATGAGGAAACAGAGGCCCACAGGATAAAGTGATTTGCCGGGGATCACACAGGCAATAAGTACGTGAGGATAAATTAGCTCAGAAAGACAGGCCAAGCACCCTATCTACTGCCCCACTGTCTCAGTACTCAAGGATCTTAATCTCAGAAACTCACCTAAAAGTTTTATCCTCCCCCCCCCCCCCCCACCTTACACCAGGCAGTGAGGAGTTGGCAAAAGGTAGGGATTAGAAATTTCCGTCTATTCAGCCTGTCAGGCTTTCTCTCACTACTTCCTTTAGGGAGTCTTTTTATTCACTGTCTAGTAAAGAGAGTACAATAAATTATAGCTAACTATAATGTTCATGGATAGATGGATTAGAGCTATGCAGAAGAAAGTGCTGAATGAGATCTGAGGGGAGAAATTTCTATCTGACAAAGGAGACCAGAGAAAATTGCATAGAGAGTTAGTGTTTGTATTGTACTTAAAGGAATGGGTAAGAATTTAAGGGGTAAAGTGAAAGACTTTCCAAGGCAAAGTTACCAATAATCTCTTAATTGCCAAATCAAAAGGACTTTTCTCAAGAGTGCTGGATCTGGAATCAGGAAGACCTGAATTCAAGTGTGGTCTGAGACACTTAACTAGATAACTTTGTGAGTCCTTTAATCTCTGTTTGCCTCAATTTTCCCATCTGTAAAATGGAATAATATAAATAGGATTATTGTGAGAATCAAATGGGATAATCTTTGTATAGCATACAGTGTGCTGCCAGTGTGCCTGGCATATAGTAAGTGCTGTATAAATGTTAGCTGCTATTATATTATCCTTTTTGAGCTTTTGACACTGCTAATAACTCTCTCCTTGATATTCTCTTCTCTCTAGGTTTTCTGCACATTGCTCTCTCCTGATTCCCCTCTCTCACTTATCTGACTTTATCCTTTGCTACAACTTCATCCATTTCAAGCCCACCAACAGTGGGCATCCCCCAAGGTTCTATTCTGGGCCCTTTTCCCTTCTCTCACTGATTATTTCATTTGGTTATTTCATCACTTGCTTGATTTTAATTATGTCTATCTAGATGATTCTCAGATCTTGTCTAGCTCTAACTTTTTTCCTGATCTCTAATCTCAGATCTCCAATTGCCTTTTAGACTTCTGGAACTGGATATATTCCATAGACATCTTAAACCCAACTTGTCCAAAAGCGAACTCATTTTCCCTTCTAAAACCTCTCCTCTTCCTAACTTCCCTATTACTGTCAAGGGCCTTGCCATCCTCCCGGTCACCCAGGCTAACAATCTAGGAATCATTCTCAACTTTTCATTCTCTCTCATTTCCCTTGTCCAACTAATGGCCAAACCCCTCCATTTCTGCCTCCATAATGTCCCTTAGAAAAGGCCTCTTGCTGCCACTCCACTGCGTCAGGTTCTTACCACCTCGCACCTGGACTACTGTAACAGCCTGCTATGGGTCTGCCTGCCTCAATTCTATCCCCACTCCAATCCATGTTCTACTTAACTGTCAAAATGGATCTTCCCAAAACACAGATCCCACTAGATCATCTCTTCCTTCAGGAAATCCCTGTGACTCCCAATTATTTCCAGGATCAGATATGAAAGCCTCTGTTTGGCTTTCAAAGCCCTTTATACTCCTTTCCTGCAATCCAGGGAACCAGCTTCTTTGCTGTTCCTCTAACAAGATACTCCATCTCCAGACTCCAAGAATTTCCACTGACTAGAATACTCTTCCTCATTTCCACCCCCTAAGCTAACCAAGCTTCCTTCAAGTCTCAGCTAAAGGCTTCTCTGGTCATAATGATCCCTTGCAAAATTATCCCCAAATAATCCAGTATTTAGTGTATTTGTACATAGTGTATCACTCTCATTTCTTTTCCCAATTTTTGTTCCATCTCTGATTTGACTTTTAAGCCCGCTTCAGAGGTCTTTCTGAGTTCTGGGCTTGAGACCTCTCTTATTTTTCTTTGGGGTCTTGTCCTAAGTGTTTTGACACTGTTTTCTTCTGAACTTGTGTACTAATTTTCCCTGTCACTATAATGGTTTTCTATGATCAAATAATTTTTTGTTGTTTTGCTCATCTTTTCTGCCTTTTCCTTTTAAATTTGAGTTCTGCTCCAGAGATAGAAGGGGCACTGTCTCAGGCTTCTTGTGCAGGGGTTGTAGTCCTTAGCTGCTTCATCACAGCATGTGGGGGCTCCTGATGCTGGCAGCTGTGCTGAGTTATGTATGTGTGGGGTTCCAGCATTGCTATCTGCCCTTTTGTTGCCTCACCTATAGAATAGGTGTTTGTCTAGGATTATGCTGAAGCACACGGAATTCTCAGCTGGCGTCTGCCCTTTCTGCTACAACTTCATCCATTTCAAGCCCACTAACAGTGGGCATTCCCCAAGGTTCTATTCTGGGCCCTTTTCCCTTCTCTCACTGTTTATTTCATCACTTGCTTGAGGCATATGGGGTGTCCTGGTGTTGCCCTGTTTGTTCCATCACCTTGGGGGTTAGGATCTCCCATTGGTTTACTGAGTTGGGGCTTGCCTAGACTGTGCTTTTCTTTTAATCAAGTGAGACAAACCTTTCCTTCTGACCTTCTTGGGTTAAAGGATTGGTTCACCCCATCTTTCTGTTGGTTCAGCTGTTTCAGGATTTGTTTGGGGTGCTATTTTGTAATTGTTTGGAGATGAATATGGAGAGTTATGGTGACTTCTTGCTTACTGTACTCACTATCTTGGCTCCGAGAAGTAGTGATTTGCCGGTTCTAATTTTGATCTTTAATGTTGTTTTAGTCAAGTTTAAAAATGAATACTGTGTTGGGTAACAGTTCTTGTTATTCTACGCGGATAATCACCAAAGGGTTTCTATTCCACCCACCCCCCAACAGAAGTAAATGTTTTATTTGTCCAGGGTCACACAGCTAATATCAGAGGCCAAATTTGAATTTGAATTTTACTTATCCTGACTCCGGCTGATTCTAAGATATCCAGGGTCTCAATAATTTCCTAATTGAATTTGATACCACCGCTACAGGATCACACTTGCTCCTTATACTTAAATATTCTTTTGAGCTCCTTTTTTTTCTCATCTAACTTACCCATGGTACAACTTAATTGTCTCTATTTGGAAAATCTTATGTAATTTAGGATTTACTAATTGAAAGCATTAGAAAAACTCATCTATGATTCTTTTAGGACTAGATATTATTTTGCAGGTTTAATATTCAGCTAGTCACAATATCTTCCTTTATGATCATTCCTTTTAAAATTAATGCCTAAACAAGAAAATGGTATTTACACACATATATTGTATCTAGGTTATATTGTAACACATGTAAAATGTATGGGATTACCTGCCATGGGGGGAGTAGAGGGAGGGAGGGGATAATTTGGAAAAATGAATTAAAAAAATAAAATTAATGCCTAACCTATTTGTGTGCATGCATATGAATATAAGCATCCTGGTTGCTGCCTCTGGTTAATTTCCCACTGGACAACATCATACCTAAAATGTGTTACCTAGAACTGAACATACAATTCATATATAGTTTGACCAGGAATCCAGAGGGTCCTGTGTGACCTTGGACAAATCACTTCAATTTCCTATCTGCAAAGTTATAGAATTGGAGCCTCAAGGTTCCTTTCACCTCTGCCGCTAGCAGAAGACTGGAGTAAATCTTCCTAAGCTCCAAATATCAGATGAGCTGGGCAGAGCAGCCACAGAGTTTGTCTTATGCCTTCTAGATTTTCCTCTTTAGACCTGATATGCTGAATATAATGAACAGTTCACTAAACTGACATATCCATTGTTTGCCAGCGTAATTACAATACACTTCACCTAGAATCTATGATGAAGAGAAGGAAATGTATTTTTTCAATTCCTTAATATGGAGCGGTCAAACTCAGTCCAAGTTTGGCCAAATACAAGCCTGCAGAACTCTAGATGTAGCCATACTTAGATTTAAATATAAATTGAAAAATGTTTTATGCTTGGAGAATGACCCTCCCCAACTATTCTGTGCAGGATGGGCAGTGTGGACAAAGAAGGAAAAGAGATGAGGGGGTGGAGTAGGACAGGGAGGATCATTCTTTTGGCGCTGGAGAGAGGAAGGAGGTGTGGAGATTGCTAGATCTAATTCCCTGACAGCAACCCCAAAATACCAAGAATAAAGACTTTTGCTTATCCTGACTCCGGCTGATTCTAAGATATCCAGGGTCTCAATAATCTCCTAATTGAATTCTATACCACTGCTACAGGATCACACTTGCTCCTTATACTTAAATATTCTTGACATCATCAGATTAAGAAAAGGGTGAGAAACCAAGGAACTTTTATGTAGTCACACAGCTAGTGTCAGAGGCATGATGGCAACCTAGGGCTTCTCATCTCCCAATTCAGGACCTCATACTATGTGGTCCTTTCCTACTTGTTTTATTGATCCTCAGGAACCACATCCTGCTATGGCTCAGCTCCCACATACTCCCTCACTCCCATTAATAATCTCTCCCTCTTCAAACAGATCTTGAGCACTTTGCTCTTTTTTAAATCAAATTTTGTATTTTTGTGGTTACAGCTATCTCAGAAGAATGGGAGTTCATTAAGAACATTTTATTCCTAGCTATGCCTTGATCACTGTTTAATCCCAAATCACTATTCCAAGATTTTTCTGGAATGCAACTGTTCTTTTTAAAGACCAATTCATCTTTCTCTAATTGTTCCCTCATTTGAAAATGAATTCTCTCAAGTTTTCTTAGAATATTTTCCCTAGATCTCTCCTTTGTCTCTGTTATATTTTACCCAAAAATATCGTTGTTTTCGTGTGGATGCTATTATCTCTATTCTGTTATGGGCAGATATTAAGTTGAAGTGAAATACTTTTTTGCCTGACTGGTCTTTTCATTATGTTAGTCAAACAACCTGGTCTTTATTAACCCTCGAACCACAATGTCCTCTCTTATTATTTGCTAAAATAATAACCCTTCAAGACCCAGCTCAAATACTAGCACCTGCCTAGTGATCTCTCTTATCATGCTCGTAAATGTGTGGGACTTTACAGCATCTCCTGTTATCTTAATTGGTTATGTACTTGCCAGGCTTCCCGGCAGGTGCCCTATGTTTCTCACAAGGTCAGTACATAGTAGGTATCCAATAAAATATTTAAGTAATTTGATTAAACCAAGCCCAACTCAAAAGCATGGGCAACTCCCTGGAAGTGAAGGCCCAGCCCAGGTTGCCCCCCCCCCCCCATGTCCTAGCATAAGTCCTGAGAGCGGGGAGGAAAGAGGGACTCATCAGATGGGGTTGAAGGTATTGGAGAAGAAACACTCAGATAGGCCTTAGCTATCGGCTCTGGGTCTAGAGTTGGCCGACCAGCTTTTATTTCCTCTCTGGAGGGGACATTCCTGTGCCCTTGTGTGGGGGCCACAGGGCACACACTTGAAAGGGGTGGACACATCCATCCAGGATGAGACCTGAAGAACTAGACAAGTTCACAAGGGCTCCTCCTGCCCCTGATTTTGCCCCTCAGCAGCCAGGGTTGGTTTCTGTAACAATTCCCCTGGAAAGGGCAGCTCCTGGCATTAATGGAAGTATCTGCTGGTGCTGGCTCTGGGGAGAGGGGAGCTGCTCCACTGGGGAAGGAGGAAATGGGACATCTTGCCCCATCCCTGTCATCTGCTCTGGAAAAAAACTCCTATAAGGCGTGACTGGTGTGTCTCCTCCCCTGAACGGGATTCATGGGTCTTGGGGGCCACTGTTCAATTCTGGTGGCCGGCCCTTTAAATGTCCATCTCAAATTGTGACTCCTCATCTGTGGAGAGAAAAGATAAAGATCAATAAACCAAAGAACAGTTAGATTGAATTGGTTTCTTGGGAGTTGGTTATAGGGTCTTCAAGCAGAGGTTACTTTTTTTTTTTTTTAAGGTTCATTTTGACATTGCTCTTCCCTCCTCATTCAAGTTCATTAGGGAATAGAGGAAGGAAAGGAAAATTTCCCTCATGTCAAGTCAGGAGGCAGTTTCTAGATTTTGCCAAGCTGCTGTTTCTTCCCTTAACCCCAAAGGAAATGCAGCAAGGGTAGGCTTCCAAAGTCCCAACCTACTCTGGACTCTGCTTAACCAAGAGGCTTTATTTAGAGTTCAGCTTTTCAGTTTATAGAAAAAGGAATAAAAGTTAAGATTAGGCAACCTGCCCAAAGTCAAGAGATTAAATGTCAGAACCAGGATTCAAATTCAAGATTGCTGATAACCAAATCTCATAACTTTACTATTCTGATTGTTTCTCTGATTTGGGGGTAGACAAAACATCTACCCTACACAATTTTCTAGGAAATGCATGATAAAGCAGATATGGGGAAAGAGGAAGGGTGGAATTACTTACTCTTATCTAGGCCATACATATTCTCCTCAGCTAAGAAGTTCTAAAGGAGATGAAAGGATGCACTTTGTTCATTTTTTTTTTTTTTTTTTTTGCAATGGTCAGGGGCCTCTCAGGATGAACTATTGCTCATACCATTAGACTGCTTTTGCTGACTAATTTTTTATCTTCTTTTTTCAGAGCCTGGTCTTCTCTATCTTTCCAGTCTTTTCATACCTTCCCCTCATTCACTCATTCATCCTTCAGTGAGTCCCCACTTGCCTCCTGGCCATTCCTGACACCTCACTGGGGGGCCCTTCAGGCCTCATTTTCCCTTTGGGCTTCTCAGGATTCTTTCAAGGCTCCTCTAAAAATCTCTCCTATAAGAAGTCTTCTTTAGGCCCTTTCAATGCTAATGCCTTTCCTCTGCTGATTATCTTCAATTTACTCCATACTGACTTTGCTTATACATAACTGTGGTTGCCTGGTTAGAGTGTGATCTGGAGTGAGGAAGAACTAGTTGAAAATCTGCTTCAGACACTTACTAGCTCTACAACTCTAGATAGGTTTCTTAAGTGCTGCCTCAGTTTCCTCATTTGTAAAAATAATGGTACTTATTATTAATAATAATAATGGTTCTGAAAATCCAGTGACATATCATGACCCTTTAAAAACCTCAAAGTGCTATATAAATACCATCACCCTTGTTCTTCATTATCATTATTAATCTTTCTCTTCCCACTGTTTTCAGATCCTAAGACCATATTCAATCTCTACGCCCCCCCCCCCCATGCTAGCAGCTGCTCCTGTTTACCCATTTTTCTTGCCAGCACTGTGGCACTTTGGGCATCCTGCTGCCAGGCCCCTTATGCTGTGGGATTCTGAATTTTCAGTGGTTCTGGACTCTCCAAGTGCAAGTGTTTGGGGCACCCTCAGAATGCAACAGTCTCCCCAAAGCCCAAACTACTAGCCTTCTAGGCCCTGGGTTCACTGACAGAAGAACTAACTACTGATAATAGACAGGGGGGCTAAGAGAAGAGGGTGAATCTCAGAGTGATAAGGCTAGGCAAAAGAAAAAGAAACGGGTGGGTTTTTATCTCCTTTCCTGGAAACAGCAATCTTCCTAAATACAGCATTTCAACAATTTCCAACAAGCTGGCTGCTTGTGTGCAGTAAGAACCAAAAACCACCTCCTGCTGCCCTTTGTTTTATCAAAGGGATGGTTCTGGGGCAAGGGAGGGAGACCATGGGAAATATAAGGCATGTAAAAAAGAAAATTAGCAAGAATGGTGAAACCAAAGGAGGAATCTACTGAAAATAAAACCTACAAGAAAAAAGTGCTAATAGGAATGATAATGGAAATTTGAAGGAAGGAACAGTAGATTGACAGACTCAGAAATGATTAGAGGTTCCTTAACCCTTTCCAGGGGATGAAAAGAATGAGGCTGGGAAGCAGTGAGGTGGTAAAAATACTAGAGGCATTAGGAGATGGTTAAAATCCTGTTCCCCTGTACCTGTATGACCCTCAAAAACAGGCAACTCTCGTAGCTTTTGTAAAGTTTTATGCTCTGGAGTGCCATAAATCCCAAGGAAGCTTACCAAGTGTGAGATAAATAACCACTATACCAAAGGATGTCACTCATTTCCCAATAATGAACTGAGTCATGATAACGATGGTATAGAGGGGCCCATTTTTATCCACTTCTGTTTTAAAAGGGCAGCCCTGCAGAACTTCCTGCTACCCAGGACTTAGAATAATTGCACCATCTTCTCCCCCTGGGCTTCTGGAGTTTCCCCTCTTTTAGTGAAAATGAAGAAACAGGAAATTGTGCATTTTCTATAACATCTCTTGGGGTACACCTGACCTCACACATGTATCATCCTTGCAGGGATGAGGTTTATGGGGGGGGGGGCATGAAGGATATGGGAATGTGGAAAAGGCCAATTTGTTCATTTCTTCTACCCCTAACCCTGGAAAGTATCTTAGCTGAAAGTTGGATCCTGGAGGTGGATATCTACAGTGCTAGTTCATGGTGTGTGACTCCAGGAAATGTACTTTTTCATCTGGACCTCAGCTTTGTGATGTGCAAATGAAGAGGTAGAACAGATGTTCTCCAGGGTGCCTGCACAGCTCAGGTAGTCTGTACTTCCCAAGTTGTCTCCACTCTACTTACGGCTTCCTGGCTTGTCCTCATGGCTGTTGGGGAGGTGGTTTGGGGTCATTTCAGTAGCGGGTTCATCACCGGGGGGACTGGTGACCCCAGGGATGGTGGGCAGATCCCGGGGAGGTGTTTTGGCCACAGGAGAGTTACGACATTCCATCAGAAATTTTCGGTCATAGATGATCCTGGTACCTAAAAAAAAAAAAAAAAAGCACAAAGATGGGTCCATCAGGCATCTATATGGATGCTGATTCCAACCAAAGTCTAGGTAGCAAAACTTAGGCTGAGAGAAACTACGGGGGCAGGGAGAAGCCAGGGTTCTGAGGAACAACAGACTTAGGGAGCTGTGTCCAAATGCTGGCTTTGCTAATTAGGAGCTCAGACAAATCTCTCCCAAGGACTGAATTTCATCTGTAAAATGTACACATGGTGCTATGCCAAGTGCTAAACATAACCACCATTAAAAACAAAAGTCTGCCCTCAGTGAGCTTACGTTGTCCTAGCAGGATACAGCAGAGAAACCTGAGTTGGAAGGGGTCCAGGAAGCACCATTTTCTAGAAAACTGGTCAAGAGGCTAAATGGCTTTCTCAAGTTCACATGTATCAAGTGACAGCTTCTGTTTGAGACCAGACCCTGACTCAAATTCAGCATTTTCCCCATCGTCCATTACCATGTCCCTAACTTAGTTAGACACAAGTAGCTGGAAAATAATACCAATTTCAAGATGGAGTCCTAATAATGAGTGGGGTTGTATGAGGTGGCTCCTCCGAGATCCTTTCCAGCCTAACTAGCTACAGCCTCTGCCTTTGATCTATGGCCTCTTCTTTCTAAATATTCGCCAACATCTACCTTCATATTCACCAAGCCTGTGGTGGGTAGTTTCTGATTAACAACCAGGAAATCTCACCAAAGCGGAAGGGACTCACAGCCTACCTCCTGTTGTCCCTTTCATGAGACCCCCAACAAGCTGTTTGGTCCACACCTCCACGACATCATGGGGCAGCACATCCCATTTTGGCCTAGACAGGGCATTTCCCCTCATACTTATCTGATACCTGCTAGTCTGTGCCTTGCTTAACCCCTAGGACCAAGCGGAATCCCCGTCTAATTCCTGACTGATCCAGGACCACAGACTTTTAGGGCAGAATGCTGCTCTGCTAACACTGCTCAGACAAGACTGTTCTCAACATCCATGTTTATTCCTGCTTTTGTCCTCTAGCTCCAGATTAAGAAAAAACGGGGTTCACATTCTGACTCTGCCTCTCACATGATGTGCGGCAGTACCTGGGTCTGGGCTTCCTCCTTTGTGAAATGAAGGGACTTGATTTCTAAGATTCAGATCAGGTTCTCACTTCTCAATAAAACCTCCTCTGACCCTTTTAGCCCACAGAGACCTCTAGTGTGGCTGAATTTTAGCAAGTTAACACCTCGGATGTCTTTTGTATATGAGCCAATTTCATGTGTGGGTCACATATCCTCACCTAGAACACAGCTCACTGAAAACGGGTTCTTTGTGTTCCACAAGGGGTGGAGCCCAAGTAAGATCCTTAACATACTCTGCAGACTGAACAGAAAAAAACTTTACATTCCCCTCCCTAAACAACATATCTTTTCTCTTAGTAGATGGTCAATTATCTTTTTTATTTTTTTTCCTAATTTATTTTAAATACATATTACTTTATGAATCATGTTGGGAGAGAAAAATCAGAGCAAAAGGGAAAAACCTGGTTTTGCTCATTTCACTCAGAAACAAATGTAGATCTTGTAGCTCTTTCAGGCCTTTCTAAAATCAGCTTCTTTATTTTTTATAGAATAATATTTCATTATCTCCATGTACCATGGCATGTCCAGCCATTCCCCAATTGATGAGCATCCACTCCTTTTCCAATTCTTTGCTACCACAAAAAGAGCTGCTACAAACATTTTTGCCCATGTGGGCCCTTTTCTCTATGATTTCCTTGGCACTTTTTATAGTCCTTTGGACATAGAGCATTTAAAGCATGGCTTTAACATCTGAAAACTGTTCATATCCTTGGTTAATTATATCTCATTACTACAGGAGCACTGGGGAGGCACTTCTAGAAATGTTTTAGTTTTAGTTTTCTTTTAAATTGAGGAGTAGCTAGGTGAGGGAGATAGAAAATAAATGCTTATTGAAAACTCCACCACGGAACAATCTAAGCACTGCCTTCTCTCTTATATCACAAATACCAGCCAGAAGATAAACAAAGTTATTTCATTTGACTAAGTTTGGCAAACATTTTCCAAAGGTTCTCTGAGGGTGGCAAGTAGGCCTAGGCATCTGAGAGGACAGCAACATAGAAAGGAGGTAGTAGAAGATGGGGCCCCTCAACAAAGGCAAATGCTACTTATTTTAGCCTTTTGTGTAAGTATGATGGTTTAGAAGCCTGAACTGCTCTGTTCATTTGAGATAGAGATAATAAAACAAGTTGGGACTTTCTCATCCTTACACAGAGTCTGCAGGAGAATCGAGATTAAAATTCAAAATATTTTTTTATTACAATTCTGGAGTCTCTGTGAGGAGGTCTAGAGGAAGAACACTGGATTGGAAAGCTGGAGACTTATGATCTCTCCTCAGATCTGCCATTAACTAGTTGTGTGATTTTAGGAAAATCACTTTCCTGGAGTAGGAGGGGTGGGTGGAGAACTGGAGCATTCAATGAGATAAATTAGTTCTAAACTTCTGTATTCTAAAAAACTCTCCCTACTCTAATACTTCCTCTCTCTACTGTAGCATGTATTTTCTTTTCCAAGATCTGCTGGAGTGAATTCTTCTGCCAATTATCCTTTAAATGAAAGGCACAAATTCTTTACAAAGGGAAGAGTGCCTGGCCCTTCAACTTTTTAAGAAAAAAATTTACATTCTACATTTTTGAAAAAAAAAAAAAAAAAAAAATGCAGGTTCAACTAACTTCTGGAGTACCTCTTAGTATTAACCCTCAATCTTTGTAAATTTTAGTTAAGTATTTTATTAGCAGGATAGATTTTCATAGGATCATAAGTCTCAATTTAGCTGATGTTAAAAAAAAAATACTCTTTTCATAGGATAATAGATTTAAAACCTCTAGAAGGGTCAAGGTCTAAACCCTCTAGCTCAACTCCCAAAAGAAACTGAAGCCAAGAAGCTAAGTCATTTAAACCCCAAATCAATGAGACACCAAGAAGAAGGAGGAGAAACCCAAGTCCTCCCCTTTTCCCCTAAAGCAAAGCCTGGACTTTAAAAATTAGAAAAATACCCATCTGACAAGACAAAATTCCTATCATAAAATGCCGCGAGAGGCATTTCCACAGAAATTCAATTTCAGGATATGCCAGCAAGGGAAAGGGTGAAATTTATTGTGCGCCTAAAGTCAGTTGACCGTGGCAGAGGCTGCAAAGAGAGGGAGATGGGCACAAAGCTACCTTTGAGTGAGTATTCCCTTCATGGGGCAAAGGGTGGGCCAGCGGGGAGGATCCCAGTGTTGAAAGGGCCTTAGTTCCCAGAAATATGACCCCCGACAGATGACAGTGGGATCCCCAATCGGGTTTTATAATCCAGTCCTGGTACCTGGGGGCCAGAACAGAAAAGGCTCTTCTCAGCCTCTGAGTCTTCACCTGCAAAATGAAGGAGTAGGATTGGGGGTCATCTCTGTCAGAGGCTTTCCAAACCATTTCATTTCAGTTTTCCACGTGATGATACTGATCCCTGGTGAGGGTGCCTGGCTCCCTGCTGTTAGGGGGATCCCATATTCTTCTAAGGGCAGCTAGGTGAGCAGAGGATAGGGAGCTGAACCTGGGGTCAGAAAAACTCGGGTACCTGAGCTCAAATCTGATCTCAGACAGGCATTAACTGGGTGACTCTGGGCAAGCCCCTTCATCTGGTTTCCCTCAGTTTCTTCATCTGTCAAATGAGGAGGAGAAGGGAATGGCTAACCACTCTAGTTATCTCTGGCAAGAAAATACAGGTCACAAAGAATTAGACATGGCTGAAATGGTCAAAAAAAAAGTATATTCCTCCTGGAATGCTGGCAACAATGTGGACATTTGGGCTATGAAGAGGGAGAGTTTGTGATCAAATGAGGGATAGAGTAAGGCGTCCCAGTAAATGCTTAACAACCAGTTCAAAAAAAAAAAAAATGCATGCCTCATATTTTAAAGTTTAATATGCATTATTAACACTTTAAGTCTAGACAGTCAACAATGCAAAAAACCAAGCCCTGATTTGTAACATTTGCTGATTTCTGAAGTTTAACAATCGACGTTCACCTGTACTAGCTGGATCCAGGATGATCAGAAGAGATAAGAAATTGATAACCACCACATGCCTATTTTCAGGGCCTCACACTGATGCCCACTTGGAGAAGCACAACTCTGGGCACATTCACTCAATAAATATCAAACACCTACTTGCCTGCTAGAGGAGATGCAAGTTTTAGACTAGATTACATGATCTCTTAATGGTATCTCTAAGCTTAAATCCTGTGGTCTGCTAAACTATTCAAGTATGGCTTTCTGCTCTCATGGGCTGATAAGAGTTTGACATGGGCTTAATATAGATACAAAGCAAGGCCATTAGGTACAAAAAATAGCCCTGTGAGATGCAAGAGGAAAGATCATTATTGTTTCCAAAGAATGGTGAGGGCTTCTTAGAACAGACCTAAGTTGGATTTTTGAAGTTTTGTAGGAATTCAATGAGTGAACAGAAGGAAGGAAAGCTATTCTAGACACAGAACACCAGTAAAAACTCAGAAGGAACAGCCAGGAGGAGCAATGGATAAAGTTAGTTGTGACTCTAGGTAAGTCACTTAACCTTAATTGCCCCACAAAAAGAAAAAAAAACAACAAAACAATAGATTGGGGATATATGTTCAGGGAGCGCATTTATTGGGGAACAATAAGGTTGAAAAGGCAAAATGGTGCCAGATTGTGGAGGGCCTCAAATACTAAGTAGTATTTAACCAATAGTAGGTAACTGGGTGCAACTTAAGATTTTTGAGCAATTTGTGGAAATAGTTATAGAGGAATTGCACATATTTAACAGATCACTTGTCCACAGAGGGAAAGGGAAAGGAGGAAGGGAGGGGAAAAAATCAGAACAAAGAATTTTGTAAGGGTGAATGTCGAAAATTATTCACGTAGATATTTTGAAAATAAAAAAAAAACTTTAATTAAAAAAAGATTTTTGAGGGGTCTGAGAAACTTTAATCATTTCAGAATCCAAAGTATGCTGGATGTGGAGACTGCTTTTAATGGCTCTCTCCGTCCATTTTCTCCTATCTCTAATCTATCCTCTACTTAGCTGCTAAAAGAATCTTTCTAGAGAACCTGTACTCTATGACACCTCCTGCTTGTGCATCTTCCTTTGTTTTCCAGGATAAAATGACAAAATAACTTAATCCACTAAGTAGTCCCCCTCCTAGCAATGTTGATTCTGATTTGATTCAATAAGCATAGGGTTAAGGTACTAGGTATGGTCTGGGGATACAAGGACAAAAACCAAATATTCCTTGTCCTCAAGTTGCTTACTCTTTTAACATCCATTATGCTTCGGGCACACTAAACTTCTGATCTTCTGATATTCCATTTTAAAACAATTAACATCATCTAAAGATTTCAAAACAAGCTAACCGGAAGTAGTGAGTTCCCCATCAGGACAAAACCTGCAGGCCAGACAGGACCTATATGCTCCCTTCCCAGGCAAAGCTTCCTCTCATCCTGACAGACAGGAGCAGAACTTGAGTGTCTCCCGCCTTTCTCCCGACCCCCCACTGGAAAACTCAGCAATTTTACTTTTGGCCTCAGTTTCTAGCTCCAAAAACAAAGTATGTGTGACTTTTCTCTTAGCAAACACGGGCGGGGGCTAGGCCTTCTGATCCTGTTACATCCCTCTCCAGTGCCTAGGACGGTGCCCTTAGGCCTCTGGGGAGGTGGGAGTGTTCACCCAGCCTGAGAATGCTGGCCTTTACAAGGGCAGAACTCGCCTGGGGCTGTCCCAAAATACAGTCCCCCTGGAGCAAGGCCAAGGGGAGCCTTGGAGGGAGTACAGGGTGGAATTCCTAGAACTGCGGCTCCCATTCCAGGGAGAGAGAGAACATTTCAGAACGAGGTCAGGAGAGGTTCACGTTTGTGGGCTTAAAGTCACGAGCTGTCGGCTCCAACCAGACACTCCCAATAAAGTGGGAGCACATGTTCTGGTCAGTGCAGGGACACGTATAAACCTGAGCAGGAGGCGGGGCCAGGCAGCCCCGCCCAGACGCAGAATAATCTTCAGTTTGTTTATTTCACTGGCAAAGTTGAGAAGCCATCTGTGGCCCCCTGGAAGTTAGTTTAAAAAACAAAACAAAGCAGATTTTTTTTAATGCTAAAAGACTGGAACTCGGGTGCTGACCAACTTTTTTAGCTTTCAAGGAAATTAAAAAAAAAAAAAAGGTGGTGTATGGAATTGAAATATGAACCTAGAGAAGGTAGTTTGGTGACAGAAATAAAACTGTCCAATTCTTGCTCTGTAAAATGAGGCAGGGTTAGATTAGGGATCTCTTAATGTCCTTCCCACCCGCTTCTATTTCCCTTTGGGAATAACTGAAATCTGGGTGTTTCACTATTTATTATGTCTTAACCTCTCCAACATGGAGGGGCTAGACAGCTTAAACTAAGAAGCAGTGCTCAGTTCTAGATAAATGATAGGAAATAGCTAATGTCTTCCCAATGTTACCAAATCTGTATTTATTAAGCATTCACCTTGTGCTTAGTATTGTGCAATGGGGGGGGGGGGGGGGGAAGCTAAGGATAAGTGATTTTTGATGTAGCAGAAAAAACCAAACACTAGACCTGGAGGCAGAAACACTGAGAACTGCTGGTTATTGGTCTTTGGGCAAATTACTTAAGCCTCAGTTTCAAGGAGCCAGGGAAAAAATGATAATTATCTTATCCAAAATACTCCCATGAAGAATAGTAGATTTGTGGCTTAACTCCCAATTGGAAGAACTAGGACTAATAGGGTTACAAAAAAGGGTACATTTAAGCTTAAAGAACACTATTCCCTTAAACTGAACTAAAGTCCCAACTAAAATCCTCTCTTCTGGAAGCAGAGTGCTTGCACATTCAGCATGTCCCAGAGTCAGCCCCATCATCCTAAAAGCAAAGATTTTTCCTAAGGAGAACTCTAAACTGAACTTTCCCAATTCATCCCACAACCTAGACCCAGGAATGAGTCTTCTCCCCATGGTTTGCCATTTGCACCTCCATTCATTAATTTTGAAATGAAGAGGCCCCATGAAAAAGGGGCTCCAGCAGGCGCTGCTGCAACAGGAAAGAACTCAGCATTTTTTGTTTTTCTATTTTCCTCAAAGAAGCTGTAAAGAGCTCTTGTCTTTTAAGCATTGGCTAATTAATTTTCACCCACAACAGAACTGCATGACCCAACTGTGATATTCCAAACTATGCAGTGCTATGAAAAAACAAGGGAAATTTGGAGGTTGCTTACCCCAACTATGGCCTTGACCTTCCTGTTGGTACTGCCCTTCACTCTTACAACTTCAAAGATCCCTGATTTTATTGTTGTGGTACCCTTTCCATACAGACATGGCCCAAACCCTCTATACCCAGTTGTTGGGTACAAAAAATGGTAACACTTGGTGGCCAGCCTTCTAGCCAGCAGTCCCCAAAGTGTGGATGCTGAGTGATACTCCATCAATAAATTCCCACTGCCCAAGGGAACAAGATCAAATGGAAGACACATGAAAAAATGAAACTCTTAAGAGGCAGCTGGATGGCACCTTGGATAGAGCACTAACAATGTAGTCAGGAGAATCCAGCCTCAACATTCAACATTTACTAGGAGTGACCCTGGGCAAAGTACTTATCAGTTGCCTCCACTGAAAATGGGCTAATAATAATGCTATGCCACAGTTCTCTTTTATTGTCCTGACTCAGTTTCTCTAATTGTTCATTTTCAGTTTATAATTGTCTGCTCAGTCCTGTGGAAACCTCCCCTCCCTCTTCATCAGAATATTTGATAAGGATAAAAGATCTTATGTTTTAGAATATTAGAATGCCTCCCCTCATCCCAAGCTATCAGAATATCAGATAGTATCTTAGTAAGATGCCTCTCCCCATCTCCGGAGGCTCACCCCACCCTGTCAGAGTCCTGTTCCCACTCTCAGCACCCTGTCTCCGCCCCTGCCTCAGTCTATCCCCTGAGTATATATGTCATTGAGAACTCACATTGTTTGTGGATTCTTGGAGATGATAGTCTCAGCCCTGGGACCAAACCATGGATCCATTTGGTCCCAATAAAGCTCTCCCTTTTAAATAAATTATTAAATACTCTCCAATCTCTATCTTGCCTCAGTTTCTCCAGTATTACAATAGCAGCTACCTCCCAGTGTTGTGAGAATCTTATGAGATAATTGTAAAGCAGTCATCACAATGCCAGACACAGAGAAAACATTACATAAATTAGTCAGACCATCAAAATAGGACGCAGTTAATAATATACTATCTCCAAAAAAAAAAAAAAGGCTTTCTTTATAGTTTTGGACACTTTAGTTTTCAATTGCTCCATGAATTTGGATGGAGGAAAAATGTTATCTTTTATTTTCTACTAACCTCTAATTGACATTTGGCATTTCTTCTGATTATTAATTTTTAAAAATTCTGAAATGGGATCCACAACACAGACACATATTAAGAAACCCTGGTTCAGGTTAAGAGAAGAGTTAAGGGCTGAAAATCTGTCAGCCTGGGACTAAATCCTCCAGATACAAGAGGGGGGCACCGGGACTTTTTTCTTTGCTTTCACTTAGACTTTCAAAAGGCAGTTTTATATAGAAAAGAAAATGTCCTTTGGTCCCAGAAAGCAATGGATAAGAATGCTGGACCTGGAGCACTTGGACTCAAATCTTGTTTCTAACAATGAATTTACCTGTGACAAAGCTAAATCTCCTCTCTAAGTCTCAGTTTCCCCATCAGTAAAATGGAGAAAAGATTTATTGACTATCTCACAGAACAGCTAAAAAGCTGGAGAGGACAGAATATACCAAAAGTATTAGTGAAGTCTGAAGAGCTTAAAATATTATGTACCATGGAAAGTGTTGTACAAACCTTCAAGGGCTGCATTAATGCCAGTTTTTACTATTATAGTCACAGGTAAAGGCTCTAACAAAAGGAATTCTAAACCCAGATGGCTTCTGCTGCAAGGAACGCCAGGATGTTTCTGATCTCTGCCCCCTCTATCAGTCACTGTTCTGGAAGGATATGAAGAAGACCAAATTCTTTCCTGGGCACTGCTACTGACTGCTTAGTTATTATGAAATAATTTTTCACTTCTCTTCCTCTACTTCCCTTATTTGTAAAAACATAGTGGGAAGGGGAGAGGGAACAAAGGGAGGAAATTTCTGTTTTTTCCTTGTGCTAGTAATGGCATTCGTGGAAGAAAAAAACCGATACCCTTAAACCAAAAAGTTTTGTTTATTTCTTTTCCCGGCTCATCAAACCTGCTACTCTCAGCAGAACATGACCAAATAAATCATGTGTCACTATTCTTAGAAAGCTGTCTCAACTTCCTCCCACTCCCCAGTCCCACAGCTCCCACGGAGGAAATTCTCTCCACCAATGCAGATACCATTTTGAATCACATCACCTGAGGGAAAGACCACATCTGGAATTGTCAATGTGTTGTTTTCTTATTAGAATATAAATAAGCTCCAGAAGGAACAGAACTTTCTTTTATGCTTGCATACTGAGATGGCACACAGCAAGCACTCCCTGTTACTTCATTTATGTATCCATTCAAAATGAGGAATAAATCAAAAGGGTGATTGATCTGGCTCTTCCCTGTAGACCTGACTTGCCTCCACACCTAAGGGCGGCTCCAGGACAGGGCAGGTCCTCCCTGGAACTTCCATACATCGTCCATATGGCTCTTTAGGTTTCTCCTGGCTGGTCTATTTCTATACCAACCATCTTGTCCAAGTCAGCACTTTCCCTTCCTGACTCCCCTTTCTCTTATTAAATACTATTTTCTCCAATATAAAATCACAGTACCATAAAGTCAAAAAGATGAAGAAGCTTGGGTCAGCTACAAACTTTCATTTTATAGAATAGGAAACAGACCCAGAGATTTGAAACAGCCTTTTGCTCAAGGTCACACAGGTAGAAACTGGTGGAATATAGGATTTGAATTTGGGACCTAAGAGTCTAAATTCAGCCCTCCAGTCCCAGTGATTTTCACAAACTGTTCAACAAAACCACCAGAACTCCCGCATTTAAATAAGTATTCTTCAGTCAACAAAATAGGAGACCCCACAAAAGGAGAAAAGCAAGCTTGAATTCCCAGTGGAATATAAATGCCTCTTGGGCAAGGACCAGTCTGCTTTTGTCTTTAGCACAGTACCTGGCACACAGTAGCAGCTTTAAAAATCCATCTTGTGGTTGCTTAAAAGTGCTCTTGTTCAAAATGTTCTTGGAACTCTTCTTTGGGAATTAGCTTTCAGAGTTCAGGATTAAGAAATGAACCGAATATGAGCCACACCACAAACAAAAACCAACATATACTATTACCTAGTTCAATGGTAATTATTAACACTCAGAAAAGCCCTACTCACACATAATCCCCTCTCAGTTTGGTGGAGGAAACATTATTCTAACGAATGTTCTGCCCAGAGTCTCAGAAAAGAAAAGTATTTTGCCAGAGTCCAGGAGTGCTTCAGAAGCCAGGTATTCTAGACTCCAACTTACTTTGATAGGCCCTCTTAATTACCTCATTTATTCACTGGGTATAGTTTGGAATGTCTTTTGAAAATTAAATTCTACTTACCAAAAGGACAGAGATTGGCCACCACTGTGATTTCCAAAGAACATGCTTACCCCTGCCTCTGCATGTTTTCTTCAGGAACATATGAAAAGTTCAAAAGACAAAGTTTCTGAGTAATTAATTGTTATTAATTATGCCAGTAATTAGCATAACTCCTGTTGGCTAACAAATAATGAGAATTATGAATATTATGAGAGGAGTGGGCTTATCCTAATGAGGATCCAGGGGACTGATTACTCAGTCTTGAATTTATCTATACCCAGACCAAACTGTCTAGGATAATCTAGACAATAGGAGGAATCCACTTCCATCTGGTCCTCAAAGACTAAAACACAAAAGACCGGAATCCACCCATTCACCTAAACTAGAATTTCTATGCCTTTTGATCAGATCTGAGTTTTCCTTGCCATTCATTATCAACCCTACATTTTAAAGGCTGCCTAACTAACCAATAGAAGCAGATTTCAGAATGAGGGAATAAAAAAAAAAAGGGAAAAACTTTATTCTTAATTTAATTTGACTATTAGTATAAGAAGTCATTATTTCACTTCTCTGAGGTCATCCCAAGTGTCGAAGGGGAATACATTTATCTGAACACCTTGGGTGAAATACAATGAACTATGGATTAGGAATTACCTGAATTTGAACCTTGGCTTGGCCACTACTTGTATGAATTTGGGCAAACTGCTTAATTTCCACATATGCCCTTATTTCTTCATCAGTAAAATGAGAGTTAGAAGGGATCTTGGAAATCACTTTGCGCCGGTAAAGAAGAGGAAGCCCAAGTCATGAGATTTACCCACTCAAGGTCATTCAGGTCACCAGATGGTCAAGCTTCTCTTCAGTTCTAAATCTCACCTGCTTTAAAAATCCGTCATTACTCAATAGTCACCCCATTAACTATTACTTTAAAAACACTAGCTACTATAAAAAACAGGGGTACATGAAACATGAAGCCCTGACTATGGAGTGAGATGTGAATTAAAATTCCACCCATGTGTTGTGGCCCTATTGCCATCAAGTCATTGAACTTGTCTGTATTATCCACCTCTCAGATTGTCATTTGAATATTATGTACTATATAGTAGGATGCACATACACAGTTTCATCTGTAAAGTAGGGATAACAATAACGATCTCATGGTGGTTGTGGTGATAAAATGCTTGGCAAACCTTAAAGTGCAGTAAAAATGCTAGCTTTTATGGCTGTTGTTCAATTGTGTCCAATTCTTTGTGAACCCATTTGGAGTTTTCTTGACAAAACTGGAGTGGTTTGCCATTTCTTTCTCCAGCTCATTTTGCAGATGAGGAAACTGAGGCAGACAGGGGTAAGTGGATTGTCCAGGGTCACACAGCTAGGAAGTGACTGAGAAAGGATTTGAACTTGGGTAGATGAGTCTTCCTGACTACAAGCCTGGGATTCTATCCACTGTACCACCTTCTTTTGTATTTTCAAAAAGAAAAAAAATTGATACCCTGCATTTTCCTTCCTAGATAGTGAGCTCAGTGAGATGAGGAACTAATACCCTTGCTTAAAAAGTTTCCCTGTTAGGTACCTATGGAGTTCTCAATAAATGCTATCTCCACTTTATCTGTTTATTTATTTTTGCTGAGGCAAATTAGGGTTAAGTGACTTGCCCAGAGTCACATAGCTAGGAAGTGTTAAGTGTCTGAGACCAGGTTTGAACTCAGGTCCTCCTGACTTCAGGGCTGGGGTTCTACACACTATACCAACTAGCTTTCCCCCACTCCCACTTTAAATGGCAAACAGGGTCCTTAGTGAATTTAGCAGTATTCTAAATAAAATTGTATCTGTAGAAGGGCTATAGGGTAGAGATTAAGTACCCAAGGTGATATAAGGCAGTGGTTCTAAACCTAATGTGCCAAAGACCCATTTGGCAAATCAGTAAAACCCTCCTCAGAATCATGTTCTTCAAGGCACCAACCATATGGAATTGCAAAAGAAACCAATCATGCTGAAATAGTTATTAAATCGCCTCTGAAGTCTGCAAAGCGCTGCATAGTTGGCCAGTGCTGTGATTGCTAGGGAGGCAGTTGTCCACCCTGTGGCTAAGAGAGAACTTTTCGTTTCCTTTGCACTGATTTACTGGAAGAATATTTCACAAGAATTTTCCTCCCAACTTGGGCGGTGCAGCAGGACACAGCCTCAGTACTGTGAGGGACAGCCTGGAATGCTGTCTTGTGTTCTGAGCAGGGACAATCCCCCAATTGTCTTCAAAGCAACATCTTGTTCCACAGCCTCTTATTAAGAGACCCCTCCAAAGCAAGCCTCCCAGGCACAGGCTTCAGTTTGTTTTAACTTGAGAGATTTTTACCAGGGAAGGAGTCGGCCAGCTCCACATGAATGATTATCCTTGAATAGTCCCCAAATAGTTATGACTTCATCCAGGTCTGAACTGAGTTCACCAACAAAAATTTTGCTTACATGACTTTTTGTGGTCAAGAAAAATTTTACGTGGTGTCCAACCTTTTGCTGATGAGTTCCGGATTATGCTGCAAATCTTTCTAGTCTGGTACAATCTGCCAGAATTTATGTACAGCTGGCTTGCTCTTCTATAACCCAGCATTTCTTATATAGGGGGTGAGAGAAGAAAGCTTTAGTGATGATGAACACTGCTGGGTGCAGGATTTGGGAATGCTTACCACTCACTATCCCCACCTAAAAACCTCCCATTTATGGAGATTCTTCCCATAAAGCTGTGTGTCTATTGGGAACTGGACCTTGGATTTCTTTCCAGCATGATCGCAAGCAAATGAGCAGCTGTTCTGCAAAGTATAGTGATCATCAGGGGTCTCAAGAGTCACAGAATGTTAAACTCACTTCCCTGTCTATTCCACCACAAGTATTACTGTTCCACTTTTACAGACATGATCATTAATATTTAAGTACCTACAACAAGAATCTGTGTCAGGGATAAAAGGAGGTCAAAGCCAGTCTCTGCCCTCAAAGACCTTACTTACAAGGTAAAGACAGAAATCGAGCCTTAAGGACATGAAGGTCTGCCGGACTCTCCAGGAAAGGGGACCTGTGGAAAAGGAGGATTCCTGGTATTGTTCAAAAGCTGTCAGCCGAACAATATTATTATTATTATTATTGGTATAATAATAGCATTTTTAAGAGCATTTTACAAACATCTCATTAGATCCTCACAATTACCCTGAGAGGCGTGTGCTATGACTGCTTCCACTTTACAGATGAGAAAACCGAGGTAGATAGACATTAAATGACTCCTTCTGGGTCCCACAACTGGTGTCAGAGGCTAGATGTGATTGTAGGTTTAGTGCTCTATCCAATGTGACATTTATACAAAATCCACCTTAGCTAAAACTTCCCATGGAATGTCAGGGGAAAAGATCAGGTGACTCAGTTGGTTGTGGGCTAATGATCAAAGTGGCTCCAGTCTGCCCAGGGAGCCCCATTAAGACCACTTCAGGGAGATAGCTCCTAACAGCTGCCTCTTTTTTCTACAGAAATAAATTATCTGCACTTCCCCTACAGCCCTAGTGGCACTGGAGAAGCTAGCTATTTTTATTTTACAAACCATTTGGCATTTGCAAATGAAAAAATAAGTCATTTCCTCTGGAAATATTTGACTGGAGAATCTCTAACTTACAGGGATTCATTTTCCCTTGCCTCATTTTCTGATATTCCCCAGAAAGATCATAAATCCTTAAGCTGCAAAGGAACTCAAGGTCTTCTGGTTTCTTAGAGTGGGCTAGGAGTGCCAAGCCTGGAGTCAGGAAGGGCTGAATTCAAATCCAACCTCAGCCAAGGTGATCTTGGGCAGTCACTTAAATTCTGCTGACCTCGGCTGGCTCATTTATAAATCAGGATTAATAACTTCTGAGGTTGTGATGATCAAATGAGATAATCTATAAAATGCTTTGTAAAGATATTTTTATTGTCACTATTATTAACTTCCAACCACTGCTTAATAAAGGAAATTCAAAATTCACCATCTGGTGCGGATCACACAGGTAGGTGGGTCAGGAAGCAAAGCCATGGTTTGAGCCTGGGTCCAGACTCCAAAGCAGTCTCTGCTGGGTAGCACCCTCTCTCTCCCAAAGGAACCTTAACTCTCCACAAAAGCCCCAATTCTGTTCTACTCCACAGGTTTGGGGTTCCCTGTCCCAGCAGAAAACCTGGCCCCAGAGAAAGCCCTAAAATATCCCACACAGAGCCCACTTATCACTTATCATTAGCTGTCCCTAGGAAGCTGCTCCCAGTTACCTGTGGCTAATCAAATTTGTGACCTGGAATAAGCCACATGGGGAAAGGGTGACTGGTTTTCTCAACTGCAAAAAAAAAAGGGATTGGACTAGATGTTCAGTCCAGCTCCAAATCTTTTTACAGCCCTCTTCCCCCCAAGGAGGAAAGAAATGCAACTTGTTAATTCCATCAAGCTTTCTTAAGCTTAAAAAAGGGCCCTGGGGACAAAGGTATGAATATTTTGTGGGGAAAACTGGATGGAGAATGCAGAAAGCAACTAACTAGTCTTTGCTACTGTCTCAGATCTATTGATTCTGGCAGGTAAAACCTGTTGACTTGGCCTGAGGTGCCAATGGGACACCCAAGTTATGATTAGCTTCTGGGGGTTCTTGTTTTCCTATTCTTTAGTTGCTCTGAAAGAACTACCACTTTCCCATTTCTTTTTTTTCCCTGAGGCTGGGGTTAAGTGACTTGCCCAGGGTCACACAGCTAGGAAGTGTTAAGTGTCTAAGACCACATTTGAACTCGGGTCCTCTTGAATTCAGGGCTGGTGTTCTATCCACTGCACCACCTAGCTGCCCCCCACTTTCCCATTTCTAACTGCAGATTTTCAGGATAAAATACAAAGTCTTCTGGTAAGCAGCATTTATAAACTGCTTTAAGATTTGCCACACACGGTACATATGCTAACTCATTTGATTTTCACAAAAAACAGTATAAAACAAGGACTGTTTTAAGCCCCATTTTTGTTGTTCAATCATATCCAATTCTGTGACCCCATTTGGAATTTTGGGGCAAAGACACTAGTTTGCCATTTGCTTCTTTAGCTAATTTGACAGATGAGGAAACTGAGGCTGACTGGGTTAAATGACTTGGTCAGGATCACACAGCTAGTGTTTGAGGCTGAGTTTGAACTCAGGAAGAACAGTCTTTCTGACTCTAGGCTCCAGCATACTATTCACTTCATCACACAGCTGCCCTACTCATCTTACAAAAATCCATTTTACAGATGAGAAAGCTAACTGTCCCTGGATCACACAGCTAACAAATCCTGAAGCAGGACTGGAATTCAGGGCTTCCTGCATTTAAGGTTCTTCCTCCCCAGTCCAGCTGATGAGGGTTGGGGTCCCTTTAAGATTCCTTTCTAATTGCCCAACCCTCATCACAGCTGCAGGGGTTGCTCTTTCCCCAAGACCCTCCAGCTCTATCTTTTCTCTCTACTCCCTAGAGGTAATTTTTTTAAGCTCCTCTGTAACTATCTTATTTAGATGCAGCATACTCCACTCTCTGTGGCCTCTCTCCTTCTCCCCATTGCCTGGTACAGAGAAAGCCCTTAATAAATGTGTCAACTAAGGAAGGAAGAGGTTAATTCAGGCTCCCCCCCCCCCCAAGCAAGACATCTTCATTACTCAAAGGAATACAGGAAGAGGAAGTAAATCTTTTTCTGCTATTTAACTTCTAATTGTGTTTAAAGGGCCACAGGGGGCTGAATTCAAAAGTGTCAGGGATGTCCCTACCACCAGTAACACAGGGCCAGACATTTAGGGAAAAATAAGCATTTATTAAGTGCCTCCGCCAGGCCAGGCACCGGAGCAGAGAAGTATAATACAAATAAGACCTCAAGGTATTTAGATTCTAATAAAGACAACCTACAGGAAGCAGAAAGGCTGGAAAGAACAGCTAATCCAGCGCTGTCATTTAAAAAAGGAGGAAACAAAAGTTCTTCAAGAAGGAGAGTCAACACAAGTCACTGAGAAATGTGACAAAGAATTGGGTGCAAGGAGATTTATCTGCTTTGCCTTCACCTGTAATTGAGGTTCCAGTCTGGCTGGATAAATCCTTTTTCACTGAATTCCACAGCTGGAAAATAATCTAAAGGCCAATACAGTCTGAATCTCTGAGCTTCAGGTTTATCATCTGTAAAATGGGGATAACAGTAAAAAGAGAAGCCCTTTGTATGTCTAAAAGGCCATTCTCTCCATGAAATCTGGACAGGACAAAGGGACTTTCCATCTGACCAGAGGAACTCCCTTTTAACCACCCTCGGCCTCAGTTCTCCCACTTGTAAAAGAGGCCGGGTTGGGTCATTTCTAAGATTTCTTCCCTGCTGCCACATTTCAGGATTCTGTGTTCAGGGTCAGGCCTGCTGGGTGCCCGAGTCGACGGGACTGGCGGCAGCTGTGAGTCTCCGCCTGAGAAAATAAACATGTGGCCCCAGAAGGACAGGCCAGCAGATAATCCCCAGCCTTCACTAGCCCCTCCCCGCCCCCACCCCATCGCAGCCCCAGTTTCTTCTAGACTCGGCCCGGTTTCTGAATCAAGACCCTTTGCCCCACCTTTTAGGCAAGGCCAGCGCCGGGGTTCTGGGGCTTGGGTTTTGTCCCCCCCTCCCCCACGGACTGGGAGAGTGGCAAGGGGCAACGAGATCAGAGGGAGCGGTGAGCCCGGGTGAGCAGTTTCATCACGCAAGCCCGAGCGCAGGTTTCATCAGCTCCTCCAGCACAACTCCCCGCGGCTTCATGGGAATGCTGTGTACCCGAGGAAAACCCGGAGCCGGCCCCCACCCCGCTTCTCCACCATGTGCCAAGCCCAACTTCCTCCTCGGCCACTCAGGACTTTTACTGGCAAGTCGGACAGACGCTCCCCTCGGGCCACCTCCCCGACCTTCCCCGGGCTCAGGGGGAGAGCCCACTAGCTTTTAAGAACTGCCGCGGCGCAGGAGAGAGACCAAACACCCCAGGTTCTGGGGAGGCGGCTCGGCGCAGCCCCCCTCCCCAGGCGGCAGGAATACAGGGGCCCCTTTCACCGACCCCCTAAAATCCCTGGGGAGGGCGATTTCGGGATTGCGGAAAAAGGAGTAAATACGGGGGCAGCGGATCCCGCTCCACCCTCAGCGTTCCCTGGGGATGTCTGTGCCCCGCTCCGCGGGCTCGGCGCCCGGAGGGTCACGCCAGCGGTACCCTTCACTAGCATGGCAATGCCCCGCGAGGGCTGAGGGGCGAGAATGGCGCTGGGACGCGAGTTAGCGGAAGAGTTCTTTGTCTCTACCGTCCGTCGGGAGCTGGGAGCGGCGGCCGCGGCAGGAGGCGGGACGTGCGCTCTGCAGCCCCCGCGCCGAGGTTTCTCGGCACGCACCAGGTGCCGACCCCTCCCAGGTCCCCGAACACATGCGCTCCAACTGTCTCCTCCAGGATCCCGCGCTGCACGTGCCGTCGGGCTGCCTTCCACCGCTCCCTCTCCCAGCTTGTCGGGCTCCCCCCCACTGCAGTCCCCAGCGTGCCCCGACTCTCCGCGGGCGGGGGTCCCCCCACTCCTCCCCAGGGCCCCCACCCCGGACGCCCCCCACCATACCTCCGGGGGTGGTGCTGAAGAGCGTGCCTCCCGGAGTGGTGCTGTAGTCCCCGGGCGGCAGCGGCGAGCCGTCGCTGAGCACCACCCGACGAGTGGCCGGGATGGCCCGGCTCGGGGTATGGCCGCAGCTCCCGCCCGCAGACATGGTCTCGGCCTCGCTGCAGCCGCGGACCCCGGGTGCCGCGGGACCGCTTCGCGCCCACGCCCCGTTCCGCCCCCAGACCGCCCCTTCCGCCGCCGCGACTCGGTAGCCCCTCGGGACTTGTAGTCCTCCCCCCTCCCGAACCCCCAGATGCCAGGCTGTCCAGGGACACGGAGGCACTAGAGATGCCCCCAAGACCGCAGAACCGCCCGCGGGGGCCCGTGCCCACGGAGGAGGCCGACCGCCTGGAGCTGCCCCCGACGGGGGCTCCGCACGCCCAGCAAAGCCCCCGCCTCGGCAGCTCGGGGCAGCCTCGGCTGGACGGCAGCTCTCTCCCTCGGACTCTGGCATGGGCCCACGTGGGGGATGAAATAGCTTCTCCCCACTAAACCCCCTCCTTTGGAAAGCGCGTGCTCATCCCCTCCAGGGCCAAGCTCCCAAACCCAGACGGGACTCCCGAGGCTTCCCAGACACTTTAGAAGGCCACCTGCAGACTGCATTTCCCAAAATGCTTTGGGCCAAGAGCTCTATTTTATCAGAGGAGCGCTGGAAATCTCTGTGGACTACATCTCCCAGAAGGCTGTGAGCTTAGTAACGCCACCCTTCTGCTCTCTGATTGGTTGGGATGGCTTACAGCGCCTTCAGTTAAACAAACAAACAAAAAAGTGGGTGAAGGGGGAGAAGGGTAGTACTTGTGATGGACGAAATTTCTGGGGGGTTTCGTTATCAGGGAATGTACGGAAGCTTGCTTGGGTCGGGGCAAAGATGACTTCTGAGATCCCTTCCAACGCTGGATTCTGTGATTCTGAATACAGAAACTAATTAATCAACCTCAAAGGGCACCCTCAGCAACACTAACTTCCCGACGCTGGGCAAATCGCTTTAACGCTGCATGCCTTAGTTTTCTCATCTGTAAAATGGGGATAATAATAGCCCTTACCTCTCGGGCTTGCAGTAAGTATCAAATAAGATATTTGTAAAAAACTTTTTTTTTCTTTTTTCTTTTTTCTTTTTTTTTTTTTTTTTGCAAACTTTAACGTCTATATAAATGCTGCTTATTACTATAGCCTCCATTTTACAGATGAGGAAACTGAGGTTGAGAGCAGTTAAATGATTTGGTCAGGATCATACCACTAGTATCTCAAGTAGCATTTGAATTCAGTCCCTCCTGAGTCAAGTCCACCATTCTTTTGACTGCAACTCCTAGTTTAGTTTGCACTAGTGGTAAAGGAAGTTTTTGCATTGGAAAGGATACTCCAGGGAGAGGGGAGGAAAAGGGCTCAACCCTTGGCTTGGCTTGTCAACTCAAAGAAATTGTTTGGATCCGTAGAGCTGAGGAGAAATGTAAAAATATTCACTCATCAGCGCTTTATATTTTGACAGTTTTAACTCTCAGCCTTCTAGGAGAACATCATAATAGATAAAAGTTGCTAAATTGTGTTTTGAATTTCTGTCTTTTTTTGTGTTTAGCATTTTGTGCGTGTGTGTATGTATGTGTGCAAGAAATAGCTATTGTATCCAATTCCTGACTCATTCATTTGTTCCAGTATGCCATGAATATCTATTTCCCCTTTGGGGATATTCTAGACATGAGTCAGACTCAAAGTTTTAAGTATTCTCAGACTGTCAAGGTGAGAGTGTAGAAACCAAAAAGAACAGGAAAAAAAAAAAACCTGACCTTTTTTTTTAAGTGGTCAGGCTCCACTAGGGCTGAACCTGTATGTGGATCCAGAAAAGAGGGCCCCCTTGGTGGATAGGAGAGGGTGTAATTCCCCAGGCCCTTGCTGTGGTTTTAACTGTTACCCTGATAGAGCCGCTCAGCCTTCCTCTCCAAAACTTCTGGTGACTCATTGTTTTGCTGTCAGGACCAAGAAGAACAAGTTTAATCCCTCTTCCAAATGACAGCCCTACAAACCCTTGATACACGTCATCTCCATTCTGTCTTTTCTTTCCTAGGTTAAATATCTCTAATAAGCTTAAGCAGATCCTCTTGGGGGTGATAAGTATCTTTCTCAGCTTTCTCTCCAGTATGTTAATATCCTTTCTCAAATGTGATTATCAGAAACTGAACAGGATGCCCAATTTCATCTGACTGAGGCAGAGTATATGCAGTGTGCGTTGGCTTTGAAGTGAAGACAGCCTGGCTCCAAGTGCCATTCTGAGTCTGCTCCAGTTTGGTTTCACTCAGTAAATAATAGATTTTATATCTATGACATTGTATACTTGACAAAGTGTTTTACATATGTAAGGATGGCAATCTATTGACTCAATGTCTATTCCACTGAAAGTAAATAACATGACATGCTCTACCTTGATATTTGTCAGGGGAGAATACATCTGTTGAATCAGACATTCAATTGGGTGAGAAAAGTCCTTTATTAACTTGCAAGAAACAACGTTTCTAGCCATTGGGTGAAATGAAGTGGTGCTACAGAGAAAGTATATTGGGGTGGATCGAAGAGTTCGTCATACTCTATGGGCTGAGATAGAAAGAGCAGGCTAGTTTGTAAATAGGCATTCCAGTAATGGGCCAACCTAGTGTCATAAGTAGTCTCAGCCAAGTCCCATCCCTAAAAGCTGATAAAGTTTAGCTAATTTATATCAATTGATAATCATTAGGGAGAGCACAATAATGGGGGAGTGGGAGCAAAAGTATTAGAAAAGACCACCTCCTAAGGATGATACCTAAGAATCCTAAGGAAAAGAAGGTAGCTGACTTTTGCAGCTTCAACCTCAGGTACACATATGGGGTTGGGATAGTGAATGCAGGACCTATGCTATACATCCATATATCTCATTGGATTCTTTACAACAATACTAAGGGCAGGTGGTCTTATTCCAATTTTACAGGTAAGGTAAACTAAGGACCAAGAGAGGTTAAGTAGTAAGGTCACAAAGCTAGGACTGTATGTCAGTTTAACTCTTTGAATCTTAGCTTCACTACTTGCAAAATGATAGATTTGCATTAAATGATCTCTTCAAACTCTGGGAGATGACTATGAACCACTACATAGAATTTCCAATCCCTCTAATTTTGTCCGCCTGCATTTTGGATTTTCTTCACAGGCTAAATGTACACTATTTCAAAGTCTGATTCTTTTTGTGCAGCAAAATAACTGTATGGACATGTATACACATATTGAATTTAATTTATACTCTTAACATATTTAACATGTATTGGTCAACCTGCCATCTGTGGGGGGGAGGAGGGGAAAAATTTGAACAAAAGGTTTGGCCATTGTCAATGTTGTAAAATTGCCCATGCAAATATCTAGTAAATAAAAACTATTAGATATGAAAAAAAAAAAAAAAAAAAAGATCTCTTCAGTCACTTCCAGTTCTAAAAGTCTAGGATTCTCCTGAAGTAGCAGATGATTCACTTCTATGCCTCCCACCTCTCCTCCTGCCATCAGGCCTACTTAGGCTAGGAAGGATTGAATCCACAAGGAACAGTTAGACTAAAAATGTTTTTTTAATTACTGGGGGTGGTGGGTTGAATTTAATGAAGATTTTAAAATGTTTATTGTGTACTATACACGTATTAAGCAGAGGGGATACAAAACTTAAAATAAATCAACCAACATTGATTAAGTACCTACTGTGTTCTAGACATTTAAAAATGACATAGGCCTCTCCATCAAGGAATCCACATTCTACCACATAAGGTTTCCTGTCTCCCCGGCAGATTGATAGTGTCTAGAGATTAGGAAGGAAGGAGGTTATCTGAATGAGGGCCTAGAAAGATGGTTGGGGGTATACATACCAAACTGGTTTGGCTGATATCTATTCTCAAGCATTAAGCAATAATCTAGCCAGGGAGGAGAATAGATAGCAGGTATAACTGATTTCAGCCTACCTAGGGTGTCCCTTTCTACACAAAGGGGAATGGAGGCCCTTAATTCCTTGCTTGAAAACCTTCTAGATTATTTTAATACACAGATGCTGAGACATACATTAGGGCTAAAGGAAAACAGATTGTGTAATTTTAAGATCTATAGAAAAGGAAAAGGAGAAGAACATAATAACTTCTATTTTTACACCAAAGCATTTTGTTAACTGCCCAATATGAGTTTTAATATATTAAGTAATGGTACTTAGCTTTAGTTCAGCTCTATAGAAAACTTGATTAGTGTCAGCTGAACTCTACAGAAAGATTAATTAGTGGTACTTAATAGAGGTGGGGTTGGCTTCTAGGGTGAGATAGAATTAAGGCATCTAGTTTAAGGGTGACTGACTTATAATTTCCCGTATCAAATATACTTTTGTTAGAAGGAAGGGTATTTTGGTGGTGGAGGAGGGAGCTAGTGATACAAAAAGAGGGAAGAGAAAAAAGGCCCTAGGAAAAAACCTAAAAGTGCACAGAAGAAACCAAGGAGGGATTTTGAGGGGAACATGATGGAACAAGGCAATACCTTTACCCAAAGGGTCTCAAACACTTCATTCAGTGAGATAGGGGAATGTCCCCATTAGAATGAGAACAATTTGTTCCATTGGCCACTAAGACTGAAGCAAGTGCAATGAAGTGCTTAGAATTTCATTATATAAGTCATGTGGCCACTGGCAAGTGATGAAGCAGCAGGTGCAAGGACACTGGGAGCTGTAGTTACAGGTGGCCCATACAGGTGCCTGGATTGGATTGTGTTCTCACTGGACTGAAGCAGCAATGGGATTCTATAGTCCCTTGGGTGTCTAAGCTACCTTTGTGAAAGACCTCACTTGTTTACCTCCTGGCATGAGGAATGGGATAGAAAAGGCACCTTGAAAATTGTCTGCTTCCAACATGACTAATGTAGAAACATGTTTAATGTGATTGCACATGTATAACCTATATCAGATTGCATGCTGTCTTGTGGAGGGAAGATGGAAGAAAAGGAAAAACATTTAGATCTCAAAAATCTTATAAAAATGAATGTTGAAAAATATCTTTACATGTAAGTGGAAAAATAAAATGCTATTCACTTAAAAAAAAGTAAAATAAATTGTCTGCTCCATTCAACTCTGGTAAGTGAGAATCCCTCACTATGGTTGAAACACAAAAAAATATACAAAGACTTTTACGAAGATGATCCCATTTACTATATGTAATGTGCACACATTACTGGACAACACAAAACCCAGTAGGCCTGAAAGATGAGCAGCTTTTGTTGTGAAAGAATTCAGCAGGTATCTTATTCAAAGAGCAGCCCTGAGTAAAACCTGACTGGTAAATGAAGGCCAGCTTATTATTAAATGTGGATACATTTTTTTTTTTGAGTGACCATAGTGAAGGGAGTTCTATGAGGCTGGTATAGATTTTACAATCAAAACTAATTTAGACTAGAAACGCTAGCCTCGGCAATAAGAGCCGAGAAAGAGATTCAAGGAATTAGAGTAGGAAATGAGGAAATTAAACTATCACTTTTTGCAGATGACATGATGGTATACTTAGAGAACCCCAAAGACTCTGCTAAAAAGCTACTAGAAATAATTCAAAATTTCAGCAAAGTGGCAGGATACAAAATAAATCCACATAAATCCTCGGCATTTTTATATATCACTAACAAAATGCAACAGCAAGAGATACAAAGAGAAATTCCATTCCAAACAAATGTTGAGAGTATAAAATATTTGGGAATCCATCTACCAAAGAAAAGTCAGGAATTATATGAGAAAAATTACAAAACACTTGCCACAAAAATAAAATCAGATTTAAATAATTGGAAAGACATTCAGTGCTCTTGGATAGGCCGAGCGAATATAATAAAGATGACAATACTCCCCAAACTAATCTATTTATTTAGTGCTATACCAATCAGACTCCCAAGAAACTATTTTAATGACCTAGAAAAAATAACAACAAAATTCATATGGAAGAATAAAAGGTCAAGAATTGCAAGGGAACTAATGAAAAAAAACTCAGAGGAAGGTGGTCTAAGTGTACCTGATCTAAAGCTATATTATATAGCAGCAGTCACCAAAACCATTTGGTATTGGCTAAGAAATAGACCGGTAGATCAGTGGAACAGATTAGATACAAAGGACAAAAAAGGGTACATCTATAGCAATCTAATCTTTGACAAACCCAAAGATTCCAACATTAGGGATAAAAATTCATTATTCGGAAAAAACTGTTGGGAAAACTGGAAATTAGTATGGCAGAAATTAGATATGGATCCACACTTAACACCATATACCAAGATAAGATCAAAATGGGTCCATGATTTAGGCATAAAGAGGGAGATAATAAATAGATTAGAGGAACAGAGGATAATCTACCTCTCAGACTTGTGGAGGAGGAAGGAATTTATGACCAGAGGAGAACTAGAGATCATTATTGATCACAAAATAGAAGATTTTGATTACATCAAACTAAAAAGTTTCTGTACAAATAATACTAATGCAAACAAGATTAGAAGGGAAGTAACAAATTGGGAAAATATTTTTAAAAACAAAGGTTCTGACAAAGGTCTCATTTCCAAAATATATAGAGAACTGACCATAATTTATAAGAAACCGAACCATTCTCCAATTGATAAATGGTCAAAGGATATGAACAGACAATTCTCAGAGGAAGAAATTGAAACTATATCCACTCACATGAAAGAGTGTTCCAAATCACTACTGATCAGAGAAATGCAAATTAAGACCACTCTGAGATACCACTACACACCTGTCAGATTGGCTAAGATGACAGGAACAAATAATGACAAATGTTGGAGGGGATGTGGGGAAATTGGGACACTGATACATTGCTGGTGGAGTTGTGAAAGAATCCAGCCATTCTGGAGAGCAATCTGGAATTATGCCCAAAAAGTTATCAAACTGTGCATACCCTTTGACCCAGCAGCGCTACTACTGGGATTATATCCCAAAGAAATACTAAAGAGTGGAAAGAGACATATATGTGCCAAAATGTTTGTGGCAGCTCTTTTTGTTGTAGCTAGAAACTGGAAGATGAATGGATGTCCATCAATTGGAGAATGGTTGGGTAAATTGTGGTATATGAAGGTTATGGAATATTATTGCTCTGTAAGAAATGACCAGCAGGAGGAATACAGAGAGGCCTGGAGAGACTTAGGTCAACTGATGCTGAGTGAAATGAGCAGAACCAGAAGATCACTGTACACTTCAACAACAATACTGTATGAGGATGTATTCTGATGGAAGTGGAAATCTTCAACATAAAGAAGATCCAACTCACTTCCAGTTGATCAATGATGGACAGAAATAACTATACCCAGAGAAGGAACACTGGGAAGCGAATGTAAATTGTTAGCACTAATATCTGTCTGCCCAGGTTGCATGTACCTTCGGAATCTAATGTTTATTGTGCAACAAGAAAATGATATTCACACACATGTATTGTACTTAGACTATATTGTAGCACATGTAAAATGTTTGGTATTGCCTGTCGTCGGGGGGAGGGAATAGAGGGAGGGGGGGCAATTTGGAAAAATGAATACAAGGGATAATATTATAAAATATATATATAATTAAAAAAAAAAAAAAAAGAAAAAAAAAAAAAAAAAAAAAGGGAAGAAAAATTTGATTAAAATGTGCCTTTTTGCAAAATTTGTATTTTTGAGAAAAATTTTTCATTTGAAACATGACAACTCAATTAAGTTGTAGTTTATTTGATAAAAAAAAGTTTGAATTTTAAAAAATGACTTCAAGCAAGATATGAATTCAGGTTCTCTGACTCCATAAAATGAGCTTTTTGCAAAGTTTATATTTTTAAGTAAAATTATTAATTTGAAACATTGTTTAGTTAAGTTTTAGTTTTTTTAATCTGATGACAAAAATAACTTTAATGGTTGAATACTCAATAAATGATTTAAAAAAAAAAAAAAAAAAAAAAAACTAATTTAGACAACTTGCTAGCATACCTAGTAAAATACAGATTCATGATAATGTGATTGCTACTTGTGCAGGAAAGTGCCATGACACTCTCATCAGTACATAGACTCTCATCATGACAAACCCTGATAAGGTCAAAGAAAAATTTTGTGAAGATATGTAGACCTTCATCATCAATATGCTGAAAGAGGATGAACTTGTAATTATTTTTAAAATTCATATAAATATATATAGTATATAAGATATAAACTTATATAAAATGTTTTAAATTTAAAAATTAAAAAAATCATTTTAATGCAGAGAAGATACAGACTATCAAACATTATAGGAAATCCTTGGAAGGAGTGGAGTTAGAAACAGCAGCAGCAATAATCATTTACTATTGAAGACCTATGCATTTCATGATCTAATCACCAACACTGAATTTCATTTATCTAAATGCAATAAAATTTTGTGGGTGTATCCTTGAAACAAACATTCATATTTAATAGATTATATCTTTGTAAGGAGAAGAGACAGATCATATGTAAAAGTGAATGTATGGCATGGAGTGCTGGGCTAATCACAGATTTATTCTGTGGTCCCAAGGCAAGAGCATCTAATGTCTATAGAGTACTGAACTTTTCTAAGTCGAAACCTAACTTGGAGGAAAAGGTGAGCCAACACATGGTTGGCAACAGTGGAGCAGAAAAGGAGTGAGCAGCTTTCAGAGGTTTGGTAGAAGGCACTGAATTTATACATCTGAATCAGAACATCAAGACTGGTTTGTCAAAATAATGAGGAAATTCAGAAGCTACAAAACAAAAACAATCCAAGAATTCCATAGGAAATTCTGTCCAACAGATAGTTCATCCATCTCTAAGAATGCAGAATTTAATTCCATCACAAGTAAAGCATAAGTGAAGCTTAGGGGGGTGCAGAGTTCTTGGCTCTGTAAGAAAGCAGATAAAATTCAGTTTTCTGCTGATAGTAACATTCCAAAGTGCTTTTATGATTTCCTGAAGGCAACTATGTAGAGCTGATAATGATATGGAATGATCCTAGAGGACTGAACACTTTCTGGTGTTCTCAACCCACCATCATCAATCAATACTGAAACCATTGACTAGTATTTATCATGTTTAAGTCAATTTTCTCTAGCCAAATTTCCAACTGAAGAAGAGGTTTTGAATGCCATTTGACTCTTCTTATGTGGCAAAGCACCTGGTACTGATTCTATTCCATCTAAGATTACTGGGTTATGTGACAAAAGAAGGTTATTCTCCTGGAGTTCTCCATTGTCTGTCTTTATAAAGGTAAAGGAGATAGATTGTCCTGTGACAATAATAGGAAAGTCTCTTTTTCAGTCATTGCTGGTAAGATTCTTGCTAGAGTTCTCCTTAACAGACTGAAGAACAGTTAATATGGTGTTTGTAGTCTGACAACTTCAAGAGAAATGCCAGCAGAAATGTACCAACCTCTGTTGTCCACCTGACCAAGGCCTTTGATGCTGTAATTGTGAGGGCTTATGGGAAATTAAGGCAAAATTTGGTTGTCCAGAGAAGTTCATCAATTTTACATGTTAATTTCATGACAACCTGCTTGTCCAGATTCTGGATAATGGACAATGAATGCTCTCGTGCTTTCCTGATCATCAATGGAGCAAAGCAGGGCTGTGGGCTTGCTCCCATGCTTCTTAGCATTATACTTTCTTCAGTGTTGTCAGAGACCCTCAAGAGATGGAGATGGCATCAAGATCACTTGAAATGGCTACGAGTCGAGTCTAAAATGGGGGAAGAGTTGATGTATGACTTTTTGTCCACAGTTTGTGCGCTCAATACAGTCTGAAGCTGAGATGTAGCAGAATATGATCAATTCTCTGCTGCTTATGCTAGTTTGGGCTTACAATTAAAATAAAGAAAACAGAGGCTCTCCACCAACCAGCACCATACCATCGGTACAAGGAACCATCAGTTACAGCAAATGGAGAAATAGTGAATGACGTGGACTAAGTTCACTACATTAGTTCCAGGGATGTCCACATAGGTGATAAAACTGATGCATGTATTGCCAGAGCTAGCTCAGTGTTTGGGAAGTTCCAAAGGGAAATGTGGGAGAGAAGAATTATTAGGTTGCCAGCCAAACTGAAAGTTTACAGAGCTGGGCTAACCTCATTATCGTGAGTCCATGAAACTTGGGCAAAGTAGCAGGAAAGTGACCGCTTCCATTTGAATTGTGGTAGGAAGATTCTGAAGATCATCTGACAAGATAAAGTACCAGACACAAAGGTCTTTTCTTGAGCTAATTGCCAAACATTCAAATCTGTAGCAGAGAGCACAGCTCCCATGGGCTGGTCATTTTTTGAATGCCAAACATTGTTTGCCTAAAATATTATTTTAATCTCTAAGTCACTATTGATCAGAGGAATGCAAATTAAGACAACTGAGATACTATATACCTCTCAGACTGGCTAAAATGACAGGAAAAGATAATGGCCAATGTTGGAGGGGATGTGGGAAAACTGGGGCACTGTGACTTTGTTGGTGGAGTTGTAGACGGATCCAACCAGTTGGATCTGGAGAGCAGTGCAGAATATGCCCAAAGGGCTATCAGGCTGTACACACCCTTTGATCCAGCAGTGTTACTACTGGGCTTATATTCCAAAGAGATCTTAAAGAAGGGAAAGGGACCTGCATGTGCAAGAATGTTTCTGGCAGCCTTTTTTTGTAGTGGCCAGAAACTGGAAAATGAACGGATGCCCATCAGTTGGAGAATGGCTGAATAAATTGTGGTATATGAATATCATGGAATATTATTGTTCTGTAAGAAATGACCAACAGGATGATTTCAGAGAGGCCTGGAGAAGCGTACGAACTGATGCTAAGAGAAATGAGCAGAAACAGATCATTGTACAAGGCAACAAGATTATACAATGGTCAGTTCTGATGATGTGGCTCTTTTCATCAATGAGATGATTCAGGCCAGTTCCAATGATCTTGTGATGCCATCTAACTCAGAGAGAGGACTGTGGAAACTGACTGAGGTTCACAATATAACATTCTCACTCTTTGTGGTTTGCCTGCATTTTTTTTCCTTTTTGATCTGATTTTTCTTGTGCAGCAAGATGATAACTGTATAAATATGTATGCCTATATTGGAGTTAACTTTTTTTTTTTTTTTTTTGCTGCTGTGAGGCAATTGGGGTTAAGTGACTTGCCCGGGGTCACACAGCTAGGAAGTGTTAAGTGTCTGAGGTCAAATTTGAACTCAGGTCCTCCTAACTTCTCGGCTGGTACTGTATCCATTTTGCCATCTAAGCTGCCCCCAGAAAAAAGCACTTCTAAAGCTGAATCACAGCTTTCAAGTCTGCAGTTTAGACCTCATAGAAAGTAGAATTAAAATAGAAAGAAAATTAGTTGAATGCAACTTGAATCCCAAAGCATATTGGTAAGGATTTCTCACTGCTACAAATCAGTGCCCTGAGGGACAGGAAGGAATTTAAAGGGAGAGGAAATATTAACAGAAACAACAACAACAAAAATCACTTTACATTTTTTTTACTCATTTAAGAGCCACCTTTTCTCCTTCTTATCTCCCCCCCCCCACTCAGTTGAAGAAATTATTCCTTTCACCAAAAAATCCCTTTCACAAATATGTTTGAACACTGAGTGAAAGAGCTCCACAGGATGATGAAATCACAAGTCCTTGAGTATTTCTGCGAAGTTTGCAAAGCAACTTATGTCTCATCTCATTTGATCCTTGTAAAATCTTGAAAGCAAAGTATTATAGGCATAAATGTCTCAAAATAATTTTACTAACCAGCAAAAAACCAAAACAAAACCAAAAATAACCCAGAGAGGTTAAGTGATTCCATGATCACACAGTCAGAGGGAGGGGCAAGATTCATGTCCAGGTTTCTCCCGTCTTTCAGGTCAGCCCTCTTTCCACCTCACCATCCCATCAGTTAGATGAAAGAATGTAAGTTTTCAGAAATGGGGAGAACACTTAGAAGATCATGTCACAGCCCAGACTTGAGGTGCTAAGGTCCTGCATTATGGTGATGTTCTTCTGAAAAGACAAAGAGGGAGAGATGTTGGAGAAATTGACTCTAGTCTACCGCCCAGCTTTTTAAACTATGAATTATGAGCCCATAAGGGGTCAAGTAACTGAATGGGAGGGGGTTAGGAAACTATGATTTATTATCAGTAAATGTTATATTTTTATACCTATTTTTATGTGAGATCACATAAAAATTTCTTGGTGAAAGGGGATCATGAGTGGAAAAAGTTTAAGAAGCCCTGATCTGAAGGATAGGGGAGAAGAAGGATTGGGGGAGAAGATGGGAGCATGTTGGACATGAGGAGCCTTTAGGAGAATGGAATAAGATGCTGGTGCTCAATCGAAATTCTCATCCAAAATAAGAATGTGGGTTAGGAATCGTGTTAAATGTTACAATATTTGCTGTGCATTTTGTGCTTGGAAAGGTTTTATCTGCCACTCTTTGGGATAAAACAACTGATCCTCAGAGAATGGAAATTATTTACTCAGTATTTCTAGAACCCAGCTTTTCTGCCTTGAACTTCAGTGCTCTTTTCATTATACAAACTGATTTCTCAACATAAAAAAGCCCAAATGACTTCTTCAGGAATCTATGGCTTGCCAATAGCCAAGTTCTGACTAGTGGGTGATGTGATATAATAGAGGGAGTGTTGAAGCCTGAGGCAAGAGACCGGGCTTGGCTCCTAAAAGCTTTGTCAGTCAGTCAACCAACATTCTCCATGTCCCAGACATGGTGCCAAAATCCGAGGGTACAAAGAAAGGCAAAAACCCAAACCAAAAAAACCTTTGAACCTCAGTGTTTTCATCTCTAAAATGGTCATTTAAGCCTTGCACTTTGGGCCCCATAAAGTTTATAAACCTAATCCCTACAGAAAAATGGACTTTTAGTGTTAAAATCCAGCCTTCCACCGCCAGGCCAGTGATTCAGAGTCTGAAACTCTGCTTTTTCTATTTCAGAAGACAAATCTGACATTTACCAAGCCCTGGCTCTGCCCTGGACCCTGTCCACAGGTAGACGTCATTCCTCATTGTTTACCTTCAAGTTTATACAAGAAAAAAAGAATTAGGCAAGTTTGAAAGGAAGGAAGAACATGGGAATCGGGGATGAGAACTGCAGGGGATGGAATTCATTTCTAGGAAGGAGCCCGAGAATGGGAAATGCCTGGAGCCCAAATCCCTCTCCTCCCTCGGGGAGCACATTTCCCCATGAGCTTGTTTATGGAACAGGAGTTCCCCCTACCGGCAGCCTCTGCAGCCTGCCCCACCCCCTTTTTCTCTTTAAAAGGCTCATCCTGTTATTCTTTGAAGAAGTTGGCCCTCCCTTTCCAGTCCTTGGGACTTCATTTGTCTGATTGTTATTTATATAACTGAAATGAATCTTTAGCAAGTGTATCGCCCAGATAAAACCATTGCACATTGTCTTGGTGAAGATCTGGTTCTAATTCTTTTAAGGTTTTGTGCAGTCTTGCCTAGGGCATTTATCTTCCTCGGCCAGAGACTTAGAAAAATTGTTTACCAGGCTGATGGCAGATGATTTGTATTAGGGTATTTTGTGTTTTTTTTGGTTTTGTTTGTTTTTGTTTTTTGCTTCTTTAATTATTTAATAATTTAATTATGTAATAATTTAATTTTTTTCCCTCCTTACTCCCAGTAGCTCAGTACCCTCCTTATCTGGCCTATTTCTGGCTCTCATAAAACTCCCTTTCTGATTCCTAGCCTGGGAACGGGTAGTGTGTGTGAGGGAATACAGTAAGGGGAGGAGGGATGAATGTGGTCTGCTATCTCCCTGAATCTTCCTGTTCCTTCTTCCTACTACTTGGTGCCATGGATGGAATGTTGCACATGGACTGAGAATGTCCTGTGTTTAAATTCTACTGCAAAACCTGCCATCCTGTGTGATCTAGAAGAGGTCACAACCTCTCTGAGCCTCAGTTTCCCTGCCCTGTAAAATGAAGAGAATCATAGCATCTGCCTTCCAGGATTGTGGCAAGGATTAAATGAGATGAGATTTGTAAAGAGTTTAGGCAAATAGTAGGTAAATTGATACTTTTTTAAAAAGTAATTTTATTTATTTTATTCTGAACTTTAAGGAATAAAACAAGCATTTCCGTAACATAATAGAAGAGGGAAAAAAATATTGTACATAAATCTGTAAACCTATTGTGTACAACTTGCTATTCCTTTTAAATATATAATAAAATTATCATGTAATTTTTTCCCCTCCTTTTCCTTCCTCACTTTGCCCTAGAGATGGCTCCCATTAGATACAAATATGCATGTGTCTATGTATATATATACATATGTGTAAATACACACATATATATAATGAAAATTCAAGCCAGCTTATCCTCTCCCTAAGGCCAAAATTTCTTAATCCACTCTGAGACCATGTCCTCAACTCTCTCCTGATTTTATTCTTCAAGCATTCTTCCCAACTCTTTTATGGTTTTTCCTCTCTTTTGTTTTTAAAAATTACCCTTTCCAGGAAGCAATAAACTAGGAAAACATTTTTACATTCAAAGGTTCTGATAAAGACCTAATTTCTAAAATATGTAGAGAATAAGCTCAAATTTATAAGAATTCAAGCCAAATGGTCAAAGGATATGAACAATTTTCAGATGAAGAAATTAAAACCATTTCTAGTCATATGAAAATGTGCTCAAAATCATTATTGATCAGAGAAATACAAAATAAGACAACCTTGAGATACCACTACATACCTTTCAGATTGGCTAAAATGACAGGAAAAGATAATGACAAATGTTGGAAGGGATGTGGGAAAACTGGGACACCAATGCATTGTTGGTGGAGTTGTGAATGGATCCAGCCATTCTGGAGAGCAATCTGGAATTATGCCCAAAAAGTTATCAAACTGTACATACCCTTTGACCCAGCAGTGTTACTACTGGGCTTATATCCCAAAGAGATCTTAAAGAAGGGAAAGGGACCCACATGTGCAAGAATGTTTGTGGCAGCCCTTTTTGTAGTGGCCAAAAACTGGAAACTGAATGTATGCTCATCAATTGGAGAATGGTTGGGTAAATTGTGGTATATGAATGTCATGGAATATTATTGTTCTATAAGAAATGACCATCATGATTTCAGAGAGTCCTGGAGAGACTTACATGAACTGATGCTAATGAAATGAGCAGAACCAGGAGATCATTGTACACAGCAACAACAAGATTATATGATATTTAATTATGATGGGCGTCTCTCTTCAACAATGAGATGATACAAATCAGTACCAAAGATGTTGTGATGAAGAGAGCCATCTACACCCAGGAAAAGGACTGTGGGAACATAGGATTTTCATTCTTTTTGTTGTGGTTTAATTTAATTTTATTTTCTTTCTCATTTTTTCTTTTTGATTTTAGTTTTCTTGTGCACTAAGATAATTGTATAACTATGTATGCATATATTGGATTTAACAAATATTTTTATCACATTTAAAATATGTTGAATTACTTGCTATCTAGGGGAAGTGGTGGAGGAAAGAAAGAGAAAATTGGAACACGAGATTTTCCTTCTCAGGTTTTTTTTTCTTTTTAGATCTGATTTTTCATGTGCAGCAAGATAACTGTATAGATATGTACACATATACTGGATTTAACCTATAATTTAACATATTTAACATGTATTAGACTACCTGCCATCTAGGGGACGAGATGGGGGGAAGGAGGGGAAAAGTTGGAAAAGAAGGTTTTTCAAGGGTCAATGTTGAAAAATTACCCATGCATATGTTTCGTAAATAAAAAGATATAATAATAATAAAAAAGAAAATTAAAAAGCATTAATAAAAATAATTGCCTTTTCCCAAAGTATGGCACAAAATCATATTTGGATTTTGTCTGTGACCTAATTTACTTTTCAATAAAGATATCTTTTGGCAGGGAGAATATCTTGTCAATTTGTCACAATATTTGTTCTTCTTTGGGAAAAATTGTCCTCCTGAACCTCTCCATTATACACATGTAAAATCATTCTATACACATTTCTATTTATCACTTTTTTCTCTGGATGCAGATAGCATCTTTATTTATATGTCCTTTGCATTTAATTTGGATATTTACAATAGTTAATAACACAACAGCCAAAATGATTTATTCATTCAAAATTGTTCTTAAAACTATATTGATGTTACCATATCCAACTTTCTCTTGGTTTTGCTCATTTCACTCTTCATTATTTCATGCAAATTTTTCCATGTTTTTCTTTTTTTTTCCTAGAAATTATCTATTTTTTCAAATAATAGCTTTTTATTTTTTCAAATACAAAGATTGTTTTCAACATTCACCTTTGCAAAACCTCATCTTTCTCCCTCCCTTCCTCCCTCTTCTGTCCCCTAGACAGCATACAATCCAATATAGGTTAAATATGTGCAATTTTTGTATACATATTTCCATATTTGTCATGCTGCACAAGAAAAATCATATCAAAAAAGAAAACACAAGGAAAAAAAACAAGCAAACAAGCAACAACAACAAAAAAGGTGAAAATGCTATGTTGTGATCCACATTCAGTTCTCATAGTTCTTTCTCTTGATACAAATGGCTCTCTCCATCACAAGTCTATTAGAATTGCCTTGAACCACTTCATTGTAGAAAAGAGCAAAGTCCATCAGAATTGATCATCACATAATCTTCTTGTTGCTGTGTACATTGTTCTTTTAGTTTTACTCATGTCACTTAGCATCAGTTCATGTAAGTCTCTCCAGGGTTCTCTGAAATCATCCTGCTGATTGTTTCTTATGGAATGATAATATTTCATAACATTCATATACCATACTTTATTCAGCCATTCTCCCAATTGATAAGCATCCACTCGATTTTCAGTTCTTTGCCACTACAAAAAAGGGCTACAAACATTTTTGCACATGTGGGTCCTTTCCCCTTTTTTATTGATCTCTTTGGGATACAGATCCCAAAGATCCCTTTATGATCCCATAAAGACACTGCTGGATCAAAGGGTATGTACAGTTTGGACCAGTTCCAAATTTCTCTAGAGAATGATTGGATCAGTTCACAACTCCACCAACAATGTATTAGTGTCCCAGTTTTCCCACATCCTCTCCAATATTTGTCATTATCTTTTCCTGTCATCTTAGCCAAACAGAGGTGAAAAGTAGCACCTAAGAGTTGTCTTAATTTGTATTTCTCTAATCAATAGGAATTTAGAATATTTTTTCATGTAATTAGAAATGGTTTTAATTTCTTCATCTGAAAATTGTCTATTTGTATTCTTTAACTATCAATTGGGGAATGGCTTGTATTCTTTCCATTTTGTGAGGCAATTGGGGTTAAGTGACTTGCTCAGGGTTGCACAGTTAGGTATTCTTATAAATTTGAGTCATTTCTCTATATATCTTAGTAATCAGGCCTTTGTCAGAAATAGTGGATGTAAACATTTCCCCCCAACTTTCTGCTTTCCTGTTAATCTTGGCTGCATTGGTTTTGTTTGTAGAAAATCTTTTTAATTTAATATAATCAAAAATATCCATTTTGCATTTTATGTTCTCTAGTTCTTCTTTGGCCATAAATCCCTCCCTCTCCACAGATCTGAGAGTTAGACTACCCCTTATTCTTCTAATATGCTTAAAATATCATCTGTTATGTTTAAATGTTAAAAAAAAAAATTATGAACTGATTTCGACTTTACCTTGATATAGGGTGTTATGTGTTCGTCAATGCCTAGTTTCTACCATACAATTTTCCAGTTTTCCCTAGCAATTTTTGTCAAATAGTGAGTTCTTATCCCAGAAACTGGAGTCTTTGGATTTATCAATTGTCTGTTCATATGCTTTGACTACTAATCAAATAGGGAATGTAAGTAGATATATTAAAAAAGAAAAGAAAAGAAATCGGACAAGCCATAAATGAGCATCCTAAGGAAAAAAACCATAAGAACTTTATAAGTGAATTTTATTAAATATTTAAAGATAACTAGTTCCAATATTAAATAAATTATTTGAAATAATAGACAAAGAAGGCATCCTACCAAACTTTTTTTTAAAGAAATAAATATGAGACTGATACCTAAACCAAGAAGAGTAAAAACAGAGAAAGAAAATTATAGACCACTTTCATTAAGGAATATGGATGCAAAAATCCTAAATAAAATATTAATTAAAAGATTATCACATCTGATTTTTCCTGTACAACAAGAGAATTGTATAAATATGTTTATACATATTAGATTTAACATCTATTTTTTAAAAATTTATTTAATTTTTACAAAAATTTTATGCATAGGTAATTTTTCAGCATTGACAATTGCAACACCTTTTGTTTCAACTTTTCCCCTCCTTCCTCCAACCCTTTCCCCCACATGGCAGGTTGACCAATACATGTTAAATATGTTAAAGTATAAGTTAAATACAATATAACATCTATTTTTTTAAAGGTTAATTTCTTTCTTTTTTTATTATAACTTTTTATTTACAAGATATATGCATAGGTAATTTTTAGCATTGACAATTGGAAAACCTTTTGTTCCAACTTTTCCCTCCTTCCCCCCACCCCTTCCCCCAGATGGCAGGTTGACCAACACATGTTAAATATGTTAAAGTATAGGTTAAATACAATATATATATATATGTGTGTGTGTGTGTGTGTGTGTGTGTGTGTGTATACAGTCCAAACAGTTGTTTTTTCCCTGAGGCAATTGGGGGTTAAGTGACTTGCCCAGGGTCACACACCTAGGAAGTTGTGTCTAAGTCCAGATTTGAACTCAAGTCTTGCTTTCAGGGCTGATGCTCTATTCACTGCACCATCTAGCTGCCCCTGCTACATTCTCCCTCCTTTTAAAATTTTTTTTATTGTAAAGAATGGATTTTTGGGAGGTGGAAGAATAATGGATTCCTTGGAAAATGGGATCAATTAAAATTTATTTAAAACATATATATAAAAAAAGAAAAATACAAGTAATTTTTTATTGAGAGGGGCACTAGTAGTTAGGAATTTCCAGAAAATTTTCACATAGGAAGTGGCCTTTGGGGGAAAAAAATAGCAGGGATTCCAAGAGGCAAAGATGATGAGAAAATGTGTTGAGGTCAGTGGAGAGCTGGAGAGAGTTTAAATTTGACTGGTGGCTATGTGAGTGAAGGAAAGAAACAGATGCAAGAAATGTGGATGTAGAACATGAAAATAAAATTTGGCAACTGTTTGGCTGGGCAGGAGGAGGGAGGGTAAACAGTTAATAGCTAGAAGGATAATGCCCTTGACAGAAACAGGAAAGTTCAGAAGAAGAGAAAGATAATTGGTTATTTTAGGCATGAGTTTGAGAAGTCAATGGGACACGGTATTCAAAATTTCCAACAAGCAGTTGTTCGCCTGGAACTTAAGAAAAAGACTAAGGCTAGACATATAGATTGGGAGTCATAAATGCAGTCACTGAGAGCATCTGAGTATAGAGAAAGAAGAGAACAGGACCCAGGACAGAGACTTGGATTATACCCACAGTTAGTGGACAAGATATGGATGGTGAGACTGGGAAGTGATTAGATATGTTGAAGGAGAAACAAGAGAGGAGAAATTATACAGGAACAAAAAGGATGGTCAACAGTATTAAATCCCCTTGGGAGGTCCAGGATGAGGAGTGAGAAAGGACCATTGGATCTGACAATTATATCACCATTAGTAACTGTGGAACAGTTTCAGTTGAATGATATGCCCAGAGTTCCAATGTTTTTGTGATGGAGAGAGACATCTGCACCCAGAGAGAGACTGTGAACTGTGATCCACAACATAGTATTTTCTCTCTTTTTGTTGTTTGCTCGCATTTTGTTTTCTTTCTCATTTTTTTTCTTTTGGATCTGATTTTTCTTGTATAGTATATTTGTGGAAATATGTATAGAGAAATTGCACATTTTTAATATATATTGGGTTACTAGCCAACTGAGGGAGGAGGAAGAAAGGAAAGGGAAAAATTAGAACACAGGGTTTTATAGGGGTGAATGTAAAAATTATCATGTATATATTTTGAAAATAAAAAGCTATAATAAAAAACATATATTGGATTGCTTGCAGCCTAAGGGAGGGAGTCGAGGAAGGGAGGGAGAAAAAAATTTAGAACACAAGGTTTTGCAAGAGTGAATGTTGAAGATCATTTTATGCATGTGTTTCGAAAATAAAAAGCTTTAATAAAACATATGACCAGAAACCATCTTATAATGAGTTAAAGATTCAGTGAGAGTAGGTGTAGGCAACAAGGTATAAATAACTTTTTCTAGGAGTTTGCTTGTAAAAGGAAAGAGAAATATAGCAAAGATACTTGAAGGGATGGAAGGACAAAATGAAGGTGTTTGGGGGAGGGGAGAGAGAAAGAAAGACTGTAGCACTCCCTGGAATGAGCTGGTAGAGAGGAGAGATTGAAAATAAGGGAGAGAATGTGATGATTGTGGGGCAAAATCTGCTGGAAGAGATGAGAGATATAAAGGGGCAGTTCTTGGGAAAAGAGCCCCTCTTCATCAGAGAGAAAGGAGAATGATGAAAAAGGTTTTGAGATGTAGAATAGGGAGGAAAAAGGATTTTTTAGGAAATGACCACGTGGAGATGGCTTCTGCTGAGAGTCAATAATTTAAAATAATAATTTAAAAAAATCACATCTACCTAAAACAAAGTGGATTAAATAAGATGATAATGTGTGTAAAGAGCTTTGTAAAACTTATCATTGTTTATAAATGTCAATTATTACTATTCCCTATGTTACAGAAATCTGGTTTTGTGTAGGGGAAAGAATCCTGTACGTACAGCCCAAAACTCCGGGTTTGTGCCTTAATGCTTCCACCTTCTAGATATGTAACTTTGAGCAAAACTTTTCATCTTTCTGAGCTCTGGTTTCTTCTTCTGCAAAGTGGAGATGCTACTAATGTTCCTTACTTGTGAGGAAAGCACCTGGTAAACCATAAAATACAAAATAATTTTATTTGGGGGGAAGAAGGCATTAATTGTTGAGAAGATGAGGAAAGTTCTTATGGAGAAGGTAGCATTTAAACTGTGAGATGTGAATTGAAGTCTGTATGATAAAAGAAGGGCCCTGGATGCCATTCAGCAAGAGTATGGGAAACTTTTTTTCTTTACTGGGTTTTAATTAGAGCAGTGCTCAGGCCCTTCCCCACCCTTCCCCCTTTGAGGACCTCAGTGAGAGTGAGTTTTCAGTGTGATCAATCATGGGGCTCCTCTTTCCTTAAGAAATTGGCCAGCTGGAAAGATTTACAAGAACTGATGCTGAGCGAAACAAGCAGAACCAGGAATACTTTGTACACAACAATGGCAAGAATGTGTGATGATCAAGTGTGAAAGGCTTGGTTCTTCTCAGTGGCTCAGTGATCCAAAGCAATCCTAATAGATTTTGCACAGAAATTGTCATCTGCATCCAGAAAAATAACAATGGAGATTAAATACAAATCAACACATGCTATGTTCACTTCTTTTTTCTGCCTATTTTTCTTTCTCATGGTTTTTCCCTTTTGTTCTGATTTTTCTCTCCCAACATGATTCATAAAACAATGTGTAATAAAATAAATATTTTTAAAGAAAGAAATTGGCCAGCTCTGCTGTATGTTGGCAGCAAATATTTTCCCCTTTTGCTTCATTAGCTCTGAGCTCCTCCCTTTCCCTTGCCACAACTACCTTATTCTACTCTGTCCCAGGGAGTTTCATGACCTGAATTAACCCTCATTCCCCAGTAGAAGGTTTATCCTGGCTGAAAGTTGGAAAGGGAACATCATAGAATTTTAGGGGAATCTTTTGGTTTGGGACTCATACATGAGTTTCATTTGGCTCATACCTGCCCTGGTGCTACCAACCAGTAGCAAATGAATATTCGTATGTCATCCCAAGAGAGGCTGAAAGGATGAAATATTCTATTTTTTCAGTCATGACCTTTCGATTCAGCAATGGTATAATAGAAAGGTCATGGGATATGATGCAAGAAACCTGAACTCTAGTCCTAGTTCTGCTGATAACCAGTTGTGTGACTGTAGCCAAATTCTTCCTCTTCTTCATGTTTTCTCCTCTGTACAATAAAGAAGTTGGCCTACATCAGTGACTTCCAAACTTCTTTAAAATTTTTTTTAATTATTAAAGTTTTTTATTCTCAAAACACATGCATAGATAGTTTTCAACAATCACCCTTGCAAAACCTTGTGTTCCAAATTTTTTTCTCCCTTCTTTCCCCTCTCCCTCTTAGCATGTGCAATTCTTCTAAACATATTTCTACAAATATCGTGCTGCACAAGAAAAATCAGATCAAAAAGGAAAAAAATGAGAGAGAAAACAAAATGCAAGCAAACAATAGCAAAAAAAGTGAAAATACTATGTTGTGATCCACACTCAGTGTTGACAAATTCAACTATGCCCTATCAGGTACTCTGGAATCCCTGCCTTGTTTTGCTATTGCCAATCATATTATGACAGATTCTAATCTTGGATTAACTGTACTTTCTTCTTCATCTACTCACATGCTGCAGAATGTTGTTGAAGGAATTTGTGAAATAAATCAGATGGGGTTGACTGTCAATTTGTGCTATCCAATCCCATCTGGATCCTGTAAGGCAATCCTTTTTTCTTCCTTGTGATGTCCAGCAAACAGTACCTCTGAAGGGCAGTTTAGAGGTGAAGTATTTTTCATCCAATCAATCAATCATTCATTTAGCATTTATTCAGCACTTACTATGTGCCATGCACTGTGCTAAGTACTAGGGACAAAAGAGTAGATAGAATTGATTTTCCTTAACCACATCTGAGACTTAAGTTATAATCTGTTGAGATTTCTTCTTCAATTTTCTCTTTTTACTTGCTTTTGGGGGCAAAGGTGGGTGAAAAAATGCAAATGCCCCCCAATGAGTGACTCTCTGCTAGGAAATAATGAAATGAATTTGTGATAGTTTTAATTTAGGTTTTGTTTGTTTGTTTGTTTTACAGTTTAATTTATTGAAAAGTTAGAAAGCTTAAAGATACAGATTATTTTTAAAAATTCATACATCTCTGGGCCTTCATGTGATCCTTACTATAGCCAAAACAGAAATAAGATTTCCCCAAAAGTTGAATTTATTGTAATCAATTAGTTACAGTTTTTCACCTCCCATTCCCATCTTATTCTCTATAGTGAAAATATAAAATAAAATTATCTGTTATTTTTTAGAAAACCATTTAAATACAGATAAACAATAAGCAAAATTTAAAATAGCAAAGGAACATTTAAGAATAGATCATGCTGCTCATTGCATGTGGAAATAAAATCAGAAGGAAGGAAAAGAAAGTGGAGTAAATTCATTATTGTTCTAGTGGTTTCTCCAGGTAGACATAATTCAGTCACTCCCTGTGACTGTGAATCTTTTTAATGTAATGTGTGTGTGTAGTGTGTGTGTTTATCCGTATTTACATCCATATAGATCTGTCTAGAGGTGACTTTCAGAGAAGCAAGAAAGATATTTCCAGTGTCTCTTCCCCACTATTCTCTCTGAAGGAGCTATTGATTCCTGTTAATGAAGTACGAAGTTGGGGCCAGAGGCCTGAAATTCTGCTCTCCTCAAACAGAGTGCGTACTGTGTAGCTTTATGTCTCTTTCTGTAAAAATTATTAGTCTAAGGAATTTATTTTTAAAATTACTGTTTCTTAGTGAGGAAGGAGAACCCTTAAGATTGAGCTTTTCCCAACCATAATGGACACATGTAACAAATAGCAAATAAGCCCATTAATCCAAATAGGTAGCAGATGAATCAGAAATCAGGGAAAATATAGATAGGAGAATGTTGTTGATATTGTTTGTTTTGAAAGAGAGCCAGTGGTATCACAGGATGATGTATGTACTCAATGGAAATTGGGTTTAAGTGAAGCATGGGATAGATAGATGGCGCAGTGGATAGAGCATCAGCCCTGAAGTCAGGAGGACCTGAGTTCAAATTTGATCTCAGACACTTAACACTTCCTGGCTGTGTGACTGTGGGCAAGAGAGTTAATCCTAATTGCCTCAGGGGAAAAAAAAGAGTTTAAGTGAGGCAATTATAAAATATAATAGTGTATATATAATATATAATAAAAATATAAAAAATACATATCTCTATATAAATAACAGTTATAGAAATAACAGCCTCTTTCTTCCAGAGTCATAAAAGTCCAGTGGCAAGACAACAGTTAGGATGACGGGTGGATCAGGACACAGGACACAGGACACAGTGGATCGCTGACATAGTTAATGTCCTTTTTTTTTTTTTTTCCCCTGAGGCTGGGGTTAAGTGACTTGCCCAAGGTCACATAGCTAGGAAGTGTTAAGTGTCTGAGACCAGATTTGAACTCGGGTCCTCCTGAATTCAAGGCTGGTGCTCTATCCACTGCGCCACCTAGCTGCCCCTTGACATGGTTAATGTCTGACCCAGCTCTAAGCATTCCAGGTCCCGCTCCAGCTGCCTTCCAGGATGCTGGAACAAATTGTTCCCATCTTTCTCTGGGGAAAGTTTTCACCTGCTTGGGGTAGATAGACATCCCCTTAACTGCCACCTGGACTGGCCCATCTGCTGAGACAGTTCTACATGGCAGAGGCACATGCTTCTCTTGGTTCTCCCTCCTATTAGCCTGACCACTCCTCAGGCTCCTTCCTTGAAACATCATCTTGTTCCTGCCTCCTATGTCCTGGTTCCTCTTTTCTTTCTCTCAATTGCTCCCTATTACCTAAAGAAGAAAAAAACTAAAAAAAAAAAATTAGTGAGATAATTAAGTAAAACTAATAATTCAGTGATGGCATTTGAAAGTACATGCAACTGTCTACATGTTGTGGCACATTTAGCTTCTCTATTTTAAAAAAGTATATATACTATATACAAATATATGATGCAGTTTTTGGGGTAATAAAATCAAATAAAACAGACTCCTTCAATAATCATATAAACACACATGTATACACATAATATTTAAGTCTACATAGTTATCTATCTAAATGTAGATATATAATACTATATATATCCATATCCATAGGTAAATGATATTCTATATATCTTTATCCATAGTGATATATACTTTATAGTTAATTAAATATCTGCAAATAGAGATAAATATCTATATCTATCTATCTATAAATCTACCTCTCTATATCCCTATTTTTGTTTAGTTGTTTCAGACATACCTGAGTCTTTGTGATCCCATTTGGAGTTTTCTCAATAAAGATACTAGAGTGGTTTGCTTTTTCCTTCTCCGATTCATGTGACAGATGAGGAAATTGAGGCAAACTGGGTTAAGTGACATGACCAAAGTCACACAGCTAATAAATATTTGAGGTCAAATTTGAACTCAGGTCCTCTTGATTCCAGAGCCAGCACTCTATCCACTGTGCCATCTAGCTGTGGTCTTTCCCTCCTTCCTCTTCCCTTTCCTCCCTCCCTCCGTCTCTCTTCTTCTCCCTTTCTCTTTCTCTTTCCTCCCCCCTCCCTCTTTCTGCCTCTCTCTCTTTCTCTGTCTTCCCCCTCTCTTCCTCTTTCCCTTTCTCTCCCTCCCTTCTTTCATCCCTCCCTCCATCCTTCTCTCTCTTTCTTCCCCCCGACATCTTTCAATCTGTCTCAACTTCTATCTCTATGTTTGTCTGTCATTCTATATTCCATATCCATCACCTCAGTAATGAAGAGTATATTTCATCATTTGTCCTGTAGAATCATGAATAATCATTATATTGATCATGGGCCTTAGAACTTTCAAAGATATTTGTTTTACAATGTTGTTACTATTGTATAAAAAATTTCATGTTCTGCTTATTTCATATTTCATCAGTTTATAAAAGCCTTCAAATTAGAAAAATTTCAATATTGATGTCATAGTACAAATTGTTCTTCTGATTCTGCTTACTTCACTATATCAAGTTGCATAAATCTTTCCATACATTTTTGTAATAATTATAACAATTTTAGCTAATATTCATACAGCATTCACTATATGCCAGGTACTTTGCTAAGTACCTTTGCAAAACACAGGGGAGGTAGGTGCTATAATTATCCCCATTTTACAGATGAGAAAACTGAGGTAAAGAGTTTATAAGTGACCTGACCAAGGTTACACAGTGTCTGAGGCCTAATTTTAACTCAGGTCTTCCTAATTCCAGGCCAGGAGTTCTGGCTACATTGCCTTTCTGTGGCGACTGCGTTAGAACCCTGGACGCCTTAGAATCAGCCAGAGACAGGATAAGCAAAAGTCTTTATTCTAGGTCTTTAGTGATAGAAATGAAGAGAGTGGACAAGTAGGATCCCTGCGACCTCACCTCTTCTCTCTGGCTGAAGTGACCCTGGTTAGTTTCACTGTACTTCCTAGTCCCTCCCACAATTCTCTGTATACACCAAACAATTGGGCCAGCACAGAATAGTGGGAAGGGCCATTTTCCAAGCATATTCTTATAGAGTATTGTCCAATTGTAAATAGCCTCAAGTGCTCGATTGTCCAACCCCAGTGCATCAACTCAGAGTTTCAGCCCTTTACATCTCACGTTTTCTTTTGTTTTAGAACACAGGTGGTCCACGCCACCCCTGACTTCTTAGGGAGGTGAGAACCCCAAAAAAGGAGGTGATCACCATCTCCCTGACTTCTCAGGAAGGGAGATGAAAAGCACCAAAGGGAAGTGGGGATTGCTGGCAGATTTCTGGGCTGAAGGATCTTACTAGAAACAGGTATGCACAGACCCTTCATCATGGGAGGTATTAAACAAGCACATAGCAAGAATGCACAGGCTATTAGTGATGACTCTCTCCACAGCCAGTGCAGGCTCAACGTGGTGTAACAAGCATGAATTGTACATGCAAGTAGTGGTATAACAAACAATATGAATCAACATGGTTTTGTAAAAGAAGTCCTAGAAGGAGGGTGTGTAAATGACAATCACACATATATCTCCTTCAGCAGCCAAGAAATAGTCCAAAACCAATCTATTGTCCATTGCTTCACATGTCAGGGAATCCAATGATGCCAGCAAGTTTTTGAAGTCCTGCAACAGTCTTTTTATGTGTTAGGAAATCCAATGATTCTTGCAGATTTTGAAATCCTGCAACAGTCTAATCATTTCTCAGAAAATCCAATGATTCCTGAGGGTTTTCAAGTCCTACAACAATCTTATCATGTCTCAGAGAATCCAATGATTCCTGAGGGTTTTGGAGTCCTAAACAATCTTATCATGTCTCAGAGAACCCAATGATTCCTGAGGGTTTTGAAGTCCAGCAATTTTTGATGTCCATGAGTCAAACGCCATAACTGCCATGCTCTTTCAGTGGTGGGCACAGCCAGCAACAGAACCACTTGATGTTTCTTGGGTCTTCTCCTTTGTTTGGAAGGTCTGCTCCATCTCTCTCCGATGGACAAGGCGAATACGGCTCGTTGGCACCTATGTGATTCCTTCTCCATCTGTAGAGATACAAGCAAACCCTCTCCCCCAAGGAGTTAACCTATCTGGTCCCTTCCATTCACTACTTTCTGGGTCTCTCCACATCACCTGGTGATTATCCAAAGATAGTGGAGCTGCTCCCACTGGACACTGCCCTTCCTGTGGGTCATAAAACCTATCTGCCAGAGCCAGTGCATCTTTGTCAAAAATTAGGAAGTTAATAGTATAAAGAACTAGATTTAGAAGTTCTCTAGGGTTACCTGTGGCTTCCCCTTTCTTTTGCTTTTGGAGGAGCGTCTTAATGTCTCTGTTTCTCCTCTCTACTATTGCCTGATATTGAGGACTAAAGGGTATGCCAGTGGTGTGTGAAATCTTATACTGTACAAAAAAGTGTGCAAAATGTTTAGAAGTATGTACAGGTCCATTGTCTGTTTTTATTGCTTGTGGCACACCCATAATTGCAAATGCTTGTATAAGGAATTCAGTAACCACTTGGGCTGTCTCTTTTGCTGCTGGTATTGCAAAAGTGAATCCTGAAATATCAAAACATGGATAAAAGACAGACAACCAAAAGATTTATAATGGGTCACATCCATTTGCCAAATTTCATTGGGTTTCAAACCACGAGGGTTCTTTCCTGGAGGGAGTGTAGGGGCATGGAAAGGAAGGCAAACTGTATAGGCTTTTGCTATATTCCCAGCTTCCTCTCTTGTTATTCCAAATTGTAAACGTAAAGCTCCAGCAGCCTTTTGATATTTAGTATGAGATTCTTGGGCTTCTTGAAACAAAGGAGTATTGGTCAACATGGTTAAAAGGCTATCTGCCTTTGAATTACCATCAAAAATAGGACCTGGAAATCCACTATGAAAGTGGACATGCAAGAAATAAATCTTACCTGGTTGCTTTCTCACTTGCTCTTGAAGTTCCTTAAAGAGCTGATATATATTAGAAGCTACAAATTTTATTTGAGCTGTGGCAATTCTTTGTACCACATCTACTGAATAGGCCGAATCAGATGGTATATTTATATCTCCTGGATAATAAGTAAGAACTAGAATGATTGCATACAATTCATTCAATTCATTCTGCTGAGTGGACTGAAAAGGAGTTCTGACTACTCTCTTTATATTTAAATCACGAGAGTATACAGCACAAATATTATGTTTGGATGCATCTGTAAAGACAGTTGGTCCTTTAAGAGGAACTTTAGAAACCTTTCTTCAAGAATCCATTGCCAATTATGTAATAGTCTGGTTATCTTTAATGAAGACCCGTGTGTAAAATTTGGAGCTGTGCCCAATAAAATTTGCCACTCTGGGATGGTTTCACAGCATACATTAATTTGTGCATTGGTATAAAAGGTGTATCAGGTCTTATCCCAGATAATTGTACTGCTGGCTTAATGGCCTTTAATAAAATTCTAGTCACAAGCACTGGGTAAGGAGTAAGCCTTTGTTCTGGTGGTGCTGAGAGATTCACCCACTCAATCACACTGTCTCCTTGATGAAGGACTGCTGTGGGTGCCTCTTGTGTAGCAAAAACTGATACTTCCAAGGGTTTTTGAGTGGCTCTTTCAACCACATTGGATAAAGCAGTTCAATTTCTCTCAAAGCCTCTTGAGCTTCTTTTGTAAGCTGGCGTGGTGAGTTTAAAGCACTGTCTCCCCTTAAAATGTCATATAATGGTTGTGATTGATAGGTAGTCAAGCCTAACACTGGATGCATCCATTGGATATCTCCTATCAATTTCTGAAAGTCATTTAAGGCGTTCAGCTTCTCTGTTCTTAAGTAAAGTTTTTGTATTGTAAGCACCTTAAGGTATTGAAAATATTGAAAAGAAGCATGTCTTTGAATTTTTTCTGGAACTATGTGCAATTTGTAGTTCCTTAGTGTTTCTATGGTCTTTTGTAGACATGCTTCTAATATTTGCTCCTCAGGTGCATATCCCAATAGATCATCCATGTAGTGTAATAACATTAATTTTGGAAATGCTTTTCTTACTGAAGTAAGAGCAGCAGCAACATACATTTGACACATAGTAGGACTGTTTTTCATTCTCTGTGGCAAAACTGTCCATTCATATCTTTTATAAGGCTCAGCTAAGTTAACACTGGGCACTGAAAAGGCAAATCTTTTCATATCCTCCTTATCAAGAGGGATAGAATAGAAACAATCCTTAATGTCTATAACTCAAAGAGATCATTTTCTAGGCAACTGAGCAGGAGATGGAAGTCCAGGCTGAAGAGTTCCCATAGTTTCCATCTGTTCATTTACCTTTCTTAAATCAGTCAACATCCTCCATTTTCCAGATTTCTTTCTTACAACAAATACTGGGGAATTCCAAAGACTTAGAGAAGGTTGTAAGTGCCCTTGATCAAGTTGCTTCTATACTACATCCAATAAGGCCTGAATTTTATCGCTACCTAAGGGCCACTGTTCTATCCACACTGGTGTATCAGTTTTCCATTGGACAGGAACTAGTGAAAATGTTGGCAGGCCTTCAACAGCAGCCCTGCCTAAAAAACCAAAGTACTCATTTTTAATCCTAATTGTTGTAAAATGTCTCTTCCCTACAGATTGATGGGGATTTTTTCAACTATAAAAGGAGCAAAAACTCCTGTTTCACCTTCAAATATCCATCTGAAAGGGGTAACACTAACTTCAGCTTTTGATCCTCCTACACCAGACATGTAGGTGTCTGCCTTAATCTTTGGCCAATGACTGGGCCAGTTGGCATCTCTAACGACTGTGAGATCTGCACCAGTGTCTACCAATCCTTCTAATGGTATGCCATTTATATAGACAGTGAGCATAGGTCGGTCAGCTGTCACAGCTGCTGTCCAGTATATTCCTGGGTTTGTTGCTTGAAGTCAGAATTTGGGCAACTATCACCAGATTGCTTATTAGGAGTCTGTATCAGTAAACCTGATGCTACTACTTCTCCTGGTTGATAAGTCACACATTGTTTACTTGTATTAGTGACTGGGACATTATCTACACATTCCCCAGTTTCCCACATCAGTGTATGGATGGACACTGTTTTATAAGTACTCTCAGGAGGTGAAATGGTCAAGCCTATTGTGCCTGGAGGCAAGAGGAACAGATAGGCTGGAGAGGAACAGATTTCACCTCTCCAGGGGGTATCTCAGTTGTCCCAGCTGCATACAGCTCTATTCTCCCCAATTGTAATCTCTTTCTCCCATCAGGTTGCTTCCTGGCTGATTGGTCATGTCTGAGTATTGGACTTCTAGGCACTCTCTGGGTGTAGCATTGGCTGCCATCATGCCCCAAGTATTTTTTGTCCTGGGCTGGGTCCCTCATCCCATTTTCCTGAATCAGTCTACATTCTGATGTAATGGAAGCCTCTGTGTCATTTTGGACATGGGGTTTTGGGTCTTATTCTCCCACCCTGTTTTCTCATTCTGTCTTTGTGCCAGCATTGAGCTTTCAGATGCCCTACTTTACCACATTGACAGCATAGACAGGTCAAAGTCTCTTGCCAAAAGGGACCCTGTCTTCCCATGTTGGGATCTTGGGAAGTCTGCATCATAGCCTGGCTATAAAAGGTATTTTTGCCCACTGTGGCACAGTGTCTTATGATCTCCTCTAAAGGAGCATCCTTGCTTAGTCCTAGTGTAATCCTTCTGCAAACCTCATTAGCATTTTCTTTAGCAAGTTGCCTTATAATTTCTGTTGCTACATTTTCACCAATAGTTCTTATGGCAGCTGTCTGCAAACATTCCACAAAATCAGCAAAGGGTTCATTTGGCCCTTGTGCAGTTTTTGTGAAGGCCTCACCCTTGTCATTTTTACTGGGGATAAAAGCCCATGCTTTCATAACAGCAGCAGCATATGCTGCTAAGGGGTAATTAATCTGTACTGAAATGTCTGCATAAGAACCTACACCTGTTAGTTGGTCATAGGTGATTGGAGGATTAATTACACTATGACTATTTTGTTGGACTTGTATCCTACAGAGCTCACTATATTCAGAAAGCCACAACAAGTTTTGTCCAGGTTCTAAGCATACCCTTGCTATAGATTTCCAGTCCATGGGTGGTAAGACTTCATAAGCCAAATTCTGTAATAACATCTTAACATAAGCTGATGTAAACCCATAAAGAGAGCAAGCCTTTTTCAGGTCTTTGAGGATTTCTATAACAAAAGGAGTGTATCTTCTACTCTCTTGACCTGAAGAGTTAAACTGTTGAATCATGGAATACATATTGATTTTAAAATCAGCTAAATCCTGGCCTTCTTCTGTGGCTTTTAGTAGTGCCTTTTGCAATGTAGTCATAGGAGGGGGTGATTTCTGGAGGGGAGGTGGTGGTGATATCACCCTCACACTATTCCTCCCCCCTCCATCTGGGAAGGTGAAGTTGATGGGGGGGGTGTGTGTCAAGAACCAGTTCCCTTTTAGGCAAGGTTGAAGCTGCCTGATCAGAGGGAGAATCACCATACCCTCCACCAGGCCCTTCACTAGGCCCTTCATCCTCACTTAACTCCACATGCCCTCAGGTGATATTGCTATTAATCCAATCATTGTCTTCCTCTTTTTCCTCACACTTCCTTATCTGGCTGTTTTTAAAACTTTCCTTTTTTCTCTAACTTCTCTAACTCTATAACTTTCTATAACTTCTATAACTATAATTGCAGGATTCTTTAAGGTCAATTGTATTATGTTGTATGTATAGAATGTTTCCTTGGAAATTGAATCAGAAGCATTATCATTATAATATTCACAAAGTTGATCTTCTACTAGTTTCCAATTATCTGCTCCTATATCTTCTTCACTGAAGAACCAAGGGGAGTACATTCCAATGTATCCACAAATCCATAATTAAATCCTGTCTCTTTATCAGTCTGAGTATGCTTTCTATAGTGCCCCTTGAGGTGGGGGTGGGGCTTGTGTTGGGGGACAATCTTTTCCTAATATCTGCCCCATTTCAACTAGAAAAGGTTACTAGTTTAGCTCTTAACAAAGTGAGTTCCCTGTTTATCTATTAAAATACTCACCCTATTTCCTGGTCCCCAAGGGCTTCTTCAGTGAAAGTAGGGTCCTGGGACCCACATTGGGCACCAAATGTGGCGACTGCGCTAGCACCCTGGACACCTTAGAATCAGCCGGAGACAGGATAAGCAAAAGTCTTTATTCTTGGTCTTTAGTGGTAGAAATGAAGAGAGTGGACAAGTAGCATTTCCCGACCTCACTGCCTCTTATCTCTTCCAGAAGTGACCCAGGCTAGTCTCCTTGCACCTCCTAGTCCCTCCCACAATTCTCTGTATACACCAAATGATTGGACCAGCACAGGATAGTGGGAAGGGCCATTTTCCAAGCATATTCCTATAGAGTAGTATCGAATTGGTAATTAGCCTCAAGTGCTTGATTGTCTTACCCCAGTGCATTAGCTCAAGAGTTTCAGCCCTTTACACCTTTCCCCCATTTTGTTTAGCACAATAGTATTTCATGATATTAATATATTATAATTTATAAACTATTCCTCGACTGACAATCATCTCTTTAGTTTTACATTTAGTTTAGGTTTTTTTTGGTACCATTAAGAAAGGACAATTAGGTGATGAAGTCAACAGAGACTCATCTTCCTGAGTTCAAATCTGGCCTCTGATACTAACTTGTGAACCTGGGCAAGTCATTTAACCCTATTTGCCTCAGTTTCCCCATTTGAAAAATGAGCTGAAGAAGCAAATGGCAAACCACTTTGCCAAAAAACCCCAAATGGAGTCATGAAGTGAAAAACAACTGAACAACTGCATTGAAAAAGAGCTGCTATAAATATATTTTTACATATAATATTCTTTTGGGTACAGAGATATAGCTGGATCAAAGGGCATGTATTTTAGTAATTTTTTTTATTTATAATTCTAAATTGTTTTCGAGAATGGTTGTACCCATTCTCAGACTAAGCAATAGTGCATCAGTATGCCTGTTTTCCCACATCCCCTGCAACATTTATCATTTTCCTTTTTTTTTTTTTTTTTTTTTTTTGTTATCCTTGGCACTCTACTGAGTGTGAGGTAGAATTTTAGAATTCCTTTAAATTGCATTCTCTATTTAGTAATGATTTGGAACATTTTTGTTCCACATAGCTATAGATAGCTTTGGTTTCTTCCCTTGAGAAAAATTTTCTTCATATCCTTAGACCATTTATCAATTAAAGAATGAGGTTTTTTTTTTCCATTAATTTCAATCAGTTCTTTAGATATCTTGGTATTCAGACCTTTGCCTATAGGATAAAATAGGGAATTGCCAGGCTCTTATTTAAAGTCCTCCACAGTATGATCGATCTGCTTTATTTCATAATATGTTTCCTCTTCCAGCTGAATTACTTTACTGGCTATCCCCCATACATGATATCCCATTCCCCACTTTCCTGTGTCTGCAGTATAATCCCTGATCATCTCTGCCTTATAGAATCCAAAACTTCCTTCAAGACACAGCTCAGGTGCCACCTGCAACATGCAACTTTTTATCACCTTCCTGATTCTTAGCATCCTTTTCTTTCTGACATTAGTATTTATTACTTTGTATTCCCTATGTATAAAATATGTGCTGTTGATTATGAATGTTCATAAGAATTGTTTAAATGCATTTCACAAAAAGATGTGGATAGATTTCTGAAATCTTGCCTGGTCCCTCTAAGGGAGACTAATTCCTGCCTTAAGTGGAGTGGGAGATGGTCCATTATATTGGCTTCTCTGTTCTCCTCTGGGAGAGGGGACATCAAACTAGAATTATATCCATCTGCTTCCCTAAGTATACTAAAGACATTATTTTTAGATTCAAAAGCAACAAAGCTGTTAGCTTTTCTGGTTACTATCCTTTATAAAATACTTCAAGCTAGTATCCTTAGGCTTAATTCCTTCCCACCGTATGCTAATTACACAAAAGACCATTGCAAAGAGTGAATAGTAATCTGCTTCTCCTAGCAGGGAGTAAATGGGAATTGGAGAAATTTTACAGCTTGAAGTATATCAGAAAAAATACAAGTAAAAGATGAACTCTTTATATGGGAGTGAAATATCTCAGCTGGCCCACAAGAAAGGCTCTGATCTCACTCAAGGGGAAATTCTCCAACGTCTCTAGGGAAGGAAACTGGAAATCAGGGACTTGTTGAGGTGCCAGATTCCCATACATATTTGCCACTTCCAAATCCTTTTTGTCCTCCCTCCCTGTTGTCTGTGTGGAAGAGAGTTTGAAATTGCACGTATCCTTTCTCATAAAAGGAATGAAAACTGTTTCTCTCCTCCATAGTTCTTGAACCAATTTTACCCCTCATGTAGTCATGTATTGTGGAGTTATCTATACCAATTAGGAAAGTCTCATGAAGAAAAAATCCCAGATTTGGTTGAAAATCTGGGTTACATTTACATTTACTATTTGTATACATGTTTAATTTCCCCCAATAGAAGGTAAGTTCTATTGAGGTCAGGGACTGTTTTATTTTACTTTATTTTATTTTTTGTAGAATTGTATTGTGGATAAAAGAGTAGTTTTGGAGCAAGGAAAGAATAATTCAAATTCTACTTCTTGGCAAGTCACATGACCTCTCAGTATCCTGGGAACTTTTTTTTTTACCTTCTTTTGTGTTTAGTCAATTGAACTTTTAAATAAGTTGTTTTGTTCATTGGATTTTTTTCTTTTATTTCACCAATTCTTTTTTTTTTTTTTTTTAGGTAATTGTTCTCTTTTTCCATTTTGCCAATTCTGTTTTCCAAGTTGTTTGCTTTTTAATTAATTAATTAATTTTATTTAGCCAAATCTACTTTTTTAGAGTTGTTTTCTTCAGATAATTTCTGTGTTTTTTATTTCCAAAGCTCTACTTTCCTTTCCCCATTCTTCTTCTTTCTTTTAAGATTCTTTTTGAATTCTTTCAAGAGAGCCTTTTGAGTCGGAGACCAACTGATATCATCCTTTGAGGCTTCATCTGGAGATGTTTTGACTTTTTAAAAATCATTTATTTGTTTTTAAATTTTTGATGTTTTGCCCTTAATGTCCTCAGGATTTGAAGTCTCTTTTTCCTTGTCTCCACAATAGCTATCTATGGTCAGAGCTCTTTTTGTCTCTTTGCTCATTTTAAAAGGTTGAAGTCTACTCTTAGGGCAAAAGGGAAGATTGTCCCAAGCATAGGCAATAGGGGCTTCACACTGCCTTGGAATCAGTGCTGCTGGATTCTTTCTCTAGGTAACTTTTTAAAACTTTAAGTTAAAGATAAATTGTAGATTTGCATTGGTGAAGCCAGATATGATTGGGAATGCCCGAAATCTTTGCTTCTGGGAGTGTTGAAGCCAGTGCATCCCTTCATTCCAAGGCTTCAGAGGTATAGTGTACTAAGCCAATCAGGTGTCCAAACCAAGTATGGCCCCAGTCCAATGAACCCCAAGAGGAGGGGTGCTTGGGGAGGCCATCAGCCTGCCTAAAGAGCAGCAGAACTGGCTCAAAGCTTCTGGTAGTAAGATCAGTGGCTGCTGCATTTCTAGCCAGGGTGAGATAGGGAGACTGAAAGAAAGAAAGAAAGAAAGAAAGAAAGAAAGAAAGAAAGAAAGAAAGAAAGAAAGAAAGAAAGAAAGAAAGAAAGAAAGAAAGAAAGAAGAAAGAAAGAAAAAAGAAAGAGAGAGAGAGAGAGAGAGAGAGAAAGAGAGAGAGAGAGAGAGAGAGAGAGAGAGAGAGAGAGAGAGAGAGAGAGAGGAAGGAAGGAAGGAAGGAAGGAAGGAAGGAAGGAAGGAAGGAAGGAAGGAAGGAAGGAAGGAAGGAAGGAAGGAGGGAGGGAGGGAAGGAGGGAAGGAAGGAAGGAAGGAAGGAAGGAAAGAAGGAAGGAAGGAAGGAAGGAAGGAAGGAAGGAAGGAAGGAAGGAAGGAAGGAAGGAAGGAAGGAAGGAAGGAAAGAAGGAAGGAAGGAAGGAAGGAAGGAAGGAAGGAAGGAAGGAAGGAAGGAAGGAAAAGAAGAGAGGGAGGGAAAGGGAGGAAGGAAAGGAGGGAAAGAAGAGGGAGGGAGGAAAGAAGGAAAGAAGGAAGGAAGGAGAAAGAGAGAAAAAAGGAAGGAAAGAAAGAGAAAGGAAGGAAGGAAGGAAGAAAGAAAGGAAATGAGAGAAAAAAGAATTTTTTAAAAAAATTTTGCATTGGTGAAGGGAATTCCTAAAAGTAGGAAATTTCTAGGCCCATGAAATCACACATCTAGGCTAATCGACCGATCCAAATATCTGGATGGAACATTTTGTTGTTTAGTCATTGTCAGTCATGTTTGTCTTTCTGATCCCATTTGGGTTTTTCTAGGCAAACATATCAGAATAGTTTGTCATTTCCTTCTCTGACCCATTTTACAGATGAGGAAACTGAGGCAAATGACTGAAAGGTCATACAGCTGGAAAGTGTCTGAGATCAGATTTGAACTGAGGAGGGTGAGTTTTCCTGACTCCAGTCTTGGTACTTTATTTAACCACTGAGCCACTTAAATGTATCACCTGGAATATCGCAGGAGCTTAAATAACTGTGTGTCGAATTTAATTTAATGAATTTAGTGATGCTTTTAAGTGAATTTGTATTTTATCAATCATAGCAGAAGCTATACAAAATTTGAAAAATAATGATAAGTATAGGTGTAACATTTATTCTGGCTACAGGAAATATGTTTGCTAATTTATCATAGTGAGTCATGCTGAATATTTTGTTTGAAATAAAGATGAAAATAAGTATGCTTGCTGAAATTATGGATTTAAAGATTCTCTGCAATAATACTGACCCCTTTTCCCTCCCGGGATGTAAAGGTTGGGAACTACTAGAAGGTCCCTTCTAGTCCTTATACACTGTGATTTATCTGGAACTTCTGTGACTTTAGGGGGGAAAGAGCCGTTCAAATCAAGATAAGTGAAGGATGCCATGTGGGACAAGGGGAAGGCACTCAAGTCAGATACAGCTCTTCATGGGTTATCCCAATTTCTGAGGGAAAGAGCATCAGAGGACAAAGGTTTCCTCACTTTGCTTCTTTTATCAGCTAAGGCACAGAGCGGTCATTTGGGGCCCCGGGAGGCTATTAGAAACCCAAGGGAGATCTATTTCCCAGAGACCTTTCACCAACTTCTTTGGCCCAGGTCCCTTGCCCTCTCCTCCACAAACTGTCACAGAGAAGGGACTATAGTGAGAGAGAAAAGATGCTCTAGTAGATAAAAGCCATAAATTCCAAAGTTTTTCCTGGTTTCCCTTTGGTTTTTCTCTCTCCTTGGACCCCCAACCCACCCTCCAGTTCTCTTGGAAGTCTCATCATCAATGATTAATGTGTGAGTACGACATTTCACTTGGCTGACCTTTTCTTCTAGGCACTCACACACTAAAAGAAATCAAGTGAAGTCAATAAGTATTTATTAGTATCTATTATGTGTCAGATACTATGCAAAGCACTGGAGAAGAAGAAAGAGGAGGGGAGAAGGTTATAGCTCAAGAATAAATGCAGGGGGCAGCTAGGTGGCGCAGAGGATAGAGCACAAGCCCTGAATTCAGGAGGACTAGAGTCAAATCTGGTCTCAGACACTTAGCACTTTCTAGCTGTGTGACCCTGGGGAAGTCACTTAGCCCCAGCCTCAGGGAAAAAAAAAAAAAAAAAAGCAATATATTCTGGAATATTTGTAGTAGCACTTTTTGTGATAGCTAATAAATGGAAACAATGATGGGGGAATGGCTAAACAAACTGTTGTATGTAAAAATAATGGAATACTGACACTCTGTAAGAAATGATATGGGTGACAAATATAGAGAAGGATGGAAATATTTACATGAACTGATGTACATAGAAGTAAGCAGAGCCAAGAAAACAAGTACATAGTAATTACAGCAATATCAATGGAAAGAACAACACACTAGAAAAATCAAAAGTGAATATAACACAATTATAAAGATTCTAATGAAGAGACATGAGAAAATACCCTGAATCTACCCCATGGTAGAACTGGGAAGACCTTAGGTGGTATACAATGCTTATGTGTTCAAATTTTCTTTTTTCTCCTCCCTCCTTCTCTTCTTCCTTCCTCCCTCCCTTCCTCCCACTCTCTTTTTTCTTTCTTTCTCTCTCTCTTCCTTCCTTCCTTTCTCTTTCTCTTCCTTCCTTTCTCTTTCCCTTCCTTCCTTCCTTCCTTCCTTCCTTCCTTCCTTCCTTCCTTCCTTCCTTCCTTCCTTCCTTCCTTCCTTCCTTCCTTCCTTCCTTCCTTCCTTCCTTCCTTCCTTCCTTCCTTCCTCCCTCCCTCCTCCCTCCCTCCCTCCCTCCCTTCCTCCCTTCCTCTTTTCTTTCTTTCTTTCTTTCTTTCTTTCTTTCTTTCTTTCTTTCTTTCTTTCTTTCTTTCTTTCTTTCTTTCTTTCTTTCTTTCTTTCTTTCTTTCTTTCTTTCTTTCTTTCTTTCTTTCTTTCTTTCTTTCTTTCTTTCTTCTTTCTTTCTTTCTTTCTTTCTTTTACATTTTTCATCACACAGCTAGGAAGTGTTAAGTGACTAAGGCCAGATTTGAACTCAGGGCTAGTGATCTATCCACTATACCAGCTAGCTGCCTCAGACTTTCTCAAAAGATGGATCATTTTTGCTGATTATTTTTTCTCGCCTAAAAGACAAAAAACTATTAGTCATTTGGAATGGTTCTTGGGGAGGATATATGGGATACTATGGTGATATAAAAACAGATAAACAGCAATAAAAATTATTTTTGAAATAAAAAGGTTTATCTATTTTATTTGTAACTTCACAGTAGAAGTTAAGGTTTTAATGAGGGTCAGAGGATTAAAGTATCAAAATACTTTGGTCCTTCTAATATGACTCTAGGCAAATCATTTACCTTTTCTGTGGCTCAAGTGCAGGACTTATAGATGTGATTTGATTTTCTTGGTGGAAGGTATTCCTCCACCAAGAATTCTCACTGACAAATCACAAATCATTCTCCTATACAAGAGAGCAGACCTATGAGCTGAGGATGGGAGTTAGAAAATAAATAGAATGTAAACTCCACCAAGTATTATTAAGTGTCTATTATGTGCCAGATATTGTTCTGGGGTTTGAGAATAACAAGAGGAAGAAGCTTTCCTCCTAACAGGGAGACAAGAAAGACTTAGTATAGTATATATCCTATAAATAAACACAAAGTAATTAAATACTAGGGAGTTAGGGAGAGAGGGTACCAGTAGATGGAAAGATCATGGGAGCTTTTATATTGAAGGTGGCAGTGAGCAGGAAGAGAGGTGGAATGCATTCCAGGCTCTGGGTTCAGCTAAAACAAGGACATTTACACTTCACACCTAGAACACTGCCAGACACATAACAGGTCCTTAGTAATCCTCCGTTAAATGGAATTGAATTGTGGTTGCACAGGGGCCAGTCTTGGCTGAGGAAAATAGCAGCTGAATCATGAGAACCCACATTGGAATGAGGAGGGAGGAGGTCCCTCTCCATGAGAGGCTGGATGCCCCATTTCTCCTGCTTGTTCCTAGCGGGGATTCTGACTGATAAGGAGGCTGGATTAGCTGGTCTCAGCAACCCTGAGATCTTGGGATTCTGTAACTGGAATCATCTCCTAAATGGGGTTCTTATTCTGTGCTTAAGGTTTTGAAAGGAGACAATTTTTTGCTCTATTGGGCTTCCATGTCATCTCTACTAGGAATGGAATGAATGGGTAGGACCCCCCCTGAAGGTTCCTTGTCGCTCTACCAGCCATGGTCCTTCCTGCTGCTCAAAGCAATAAAAGCTTTGTGTGAGGGTGTGAGTGTGTAGATGGAGTGACATAATGGAGCTCAGAGGCGAGGGGACACTGGGACCTTCATGGATTAAATTCAGGTTTCTCCTTCCAGGACTGACCACTGAATCCAGTCATCCTGCTGTGTGATGACTTAGCTGTGGCCAGAAGTTAGAGGTCCCCTGCTGCTAACAAGACAACCAAGTGCCCTGTACTTGATTGAGCTAAGATCCCAATTGAAATCAAGAAGAACCTATTAAATACCTACTAGGTGCCAAGCACTGTGCTGAGCACTGGCAATACAAAGAAAGGCACCCTCCCAACAAAGAAAACCAAAATAAATCAGTTTTTGTTCTTAATACACTCACAGTTGAATAGGGAAGACAATGTGAACACAATTTTGTTCAGACAAAAAAAAAAAAAAGATAAATTGGAGATTACTTCAGAAGGAAAACTAGTATTTAAGGTGATCAGAAAAGGCTTCTTGCAGAAGCTGAGGAGGGAGCCAGGAAAGCCAGGAAATGTGGAAAGAGATATGAGGGTAGAGAATTCCAGTCCTGGGAGACAATAAACATGCACAGAATGGAGAGAGAATGTATTTGTTTGAAGAAAAGCGTGAAGTCCAATATCATTGGTTCATAGAACAGATGGAGGAAAGTGTGATATGAAGACTAGAAAGGTACAAAAGGATCAGGTTATGAAGGGCTTTAAAAACTGAATGGAGAACTTTATGTGGGATGCTTGTAGTAACAGAAATAGGTCTGGAGTGGGAGTGGGAAGGGGATTATATGGTTAGACCTGCTCTTTAGAAACGTCACTTCAAAAAGAAAAGAAAAATCACTTTGATTGACTGGAGGAGGGTCTGGAGAGGTAAAGAATTTGAGACAAGAAAACTACAGGATATTTCAATATCATGAGATGATGTGGGTCTGGACCACTGTGGTAGCAGAGGAGATATAACAACCATCTGCATAGAGATAATAACTGAATATGTGGAGTGGAGGAGGAGGGACATATGAGGGATGTAACGAAGATACAGTCAGCAGGCTCTGACACTTAATTGTGGTCATAGAGACTAAAGAGGGGGATGAGAGAGGGTGAGGAAGGGGAATCATATGTAGCTTATAGGGTTACAGCAGTGTTAGAGGAGAGAGGAGATGCAAAGATAGAATTGATTAATTAATTAGAAGTGGGAAAGGAAAAAATGAGGAATCCAGAGCCTGGATAATTAGGAAGAGAAGAGGGTTTGGTGGGAAAGATGATGACTTCAGTTTTGGATTTGTTGAATTTAAAATAACTATGGATATCTAGTTTGAAATGTTCAAAAGAGAACCCTAAATTCTAGACTGGAGGCCAGGAGAGATTGCTGTTCAGTCATGGTCAACTCTTTATGACGCCATTTGGAGTTTTCTTGATACTGGAGTGATTTGCCATTTCTTTCTCCAGTTCATAACACTGAGGAAACTGAGGCAAACAGGGTTAAGTGACTTATCCAGAATCACAGAGCTAGTAAGTGTTTAAGTCCAGATTTGAACTCAGGAAGAGGAATCTTCCTGACTCAAAGCAGAGTACTCTATCCACTGTGTCACCTCCCCATCCAGAGAGAGATTAGGGTTGGATAAATGGATGTCAGAAGCATCTGCAGAGAGATGCTAATTGAATCCACAGGAACTGATGAGCTCACTAAGCAAAATAGTAGGAGAAGCCAGGAAGATGCAGTTCAGAACCCTGGGGACATCTACTGATTCTGCTCCTGACAGGGATGAAGAGATAAAATAGACTAAGAAGAGGTTGGACAGGTAGAGAGAATGATGTCATGAAGTCCTAGAGAGAAGAGAGGGTGTCTGAAAAATTCATGATCAGAGATCAAGAAGGATGAAACCTAAGAAAAGATCCTTAGATTTGGCAACTAAGGTGTCATTAGTAACTTTGGAGAGAGCTGCTTCAGTTGAACAATGAAGCCAGAAACTGGATTGCAGAGCTTTGAAGAGCATGAGAGGAAAAGATTCCTAACCAAATGGATAAATTTATGGGTTAACCTTTCTTGGGAATCTTTGGGATGCATTAAGTGGCTTGGGCTATAGGAGAGAGTATGGCCTTTTCCCCTTTCTGGAGAGCTCCTGGGAAAGCAGCAGAGCTAATAGTGGTCCTGGGTTCTGGGGTTCAGGAAAGCCTTGTAGGAATAAGCTCCCTCAGTAACCCAGCGTTTCTAAGGGGCACATACTTTTTCCCCATTTAAAATTTCTTGCTCTAAGTGTTTCTCTCTGAGGGAAGTCCAAGCCACAGGGTGGCACTGTAAGTCTGGATGAATGGGAGAAAGTTGAGATTCCCAATTGATGGTCATCCCCTCAGTTTCCAATTCTTTGCCACCATAAAAAGCCACTATAAATGTATTTGCACATGTAATTTCCTTCCCTTTTTATTTTATTTCTTTGGAGTGTAGATCTAGTAGTTCCTGGATCACTAACTTTGTTTATCTATCTATCTATCTATCTATCTATCTATCTATCTATCTATCTATCTATCCATCTTTTAAACACAACCCTAATTTCCTGCAGTACTCTTCTCCCTCTCAGAGAGCCATCCCACATATCAAATAATATTTTCATTTTTTTGGAGGTGAAGTATAAGTCAAAGAAAAAATTAATCTTTATTACCAGAATGTTTTTTAGGAGGTACATGTATGTTTAAGATTAGGATGAGGGATAATGTTTGAGTGTAGATGTGAAGTTTCTATTGTTAGTTTAAAACATTTTAATACTATTTTATTTTTACAAATACATGCAACATTAACCTTTAACAAAAACTTTTGTTTCAAATTTTTTTCTCTCTCTTATTCCCTCCCCCTTCCCCAAGATAGCAAGCAATCTGATGTAGGTTAAAAGTGTAAAATTCTTCTAAACATATTTCCATATTTGTCATGCTGAGCAAAAAAAAAAAAATCAGATCAAAAAGGAAAAAAAAACACAAGAAAGGGGAAAAAAGCAAGCAAAGAACAACAAATAAAGGATGAAAATATTATACTTTGATCCACATTTAATCTTCATAATTCTCTCTCTAGCTGTGGATGGCGCTTTCCATCACAAGTCTATTGCAATTGCTTTGAATCATCTATCAAACAATATTTTTAAAGAAAAAAAAGAAAAAGTAAAAAATGAGCAAAACTGATCAATATATCAAAAGATCCAGAAAATATGTGCAATGTTTCACTACCCAAGGACCTCCTATTTCTGTGAATGAATGGTACAGAGGGGACTTTCTTCTTATAGTTCTTTTCTGAAGTCACCCTGATTCTTGATAATGTAGCAACATTCATTTTAAACTGCTTTATGATGGTTCTTTCCATTTACATCATTGTAGTCATTGGGTCTATGCTTCCTTGACTCTGCTTACTTCATTCTGTGTCAATTGAGTTAGGTCTTTCTGTGCTTCTCTATATTCAACATATTCATCATTTCTTACAGCACAACAATATTCCACTACCTTCTATATTCTATGGGCAATAACTTTGTTATCAATTCTCTGCTGTCACAAAAAATGCTGCTACAAATATTTTGGTGTATATGGGGACTTTCTGTCATATTCAAATTTTATAAATATGACCATCTGTTTCTTTGATTAAAAATGTTGAATTAGAACGGTCTCAAGGACAGAACCCTATGGATAATGATATCACAGACCTATTCCTCACTTGACATTGAGCCACTAAATCAACACTCAGTACAGCTGTTCAATCCATTATGAAATCATCCAACCACTTTCATTCACCACATATTTTTTTATCTTTTCAAAAGAGATTTTGTCCAAAGCCTTGCTGAAAAACAAATTCCACAGCATTTCCCTAATTTTATCAGTCTAGGAGTAAATATGAAAATAATTTTATTTTGGTATTATGTGCTTTTAATGAGCTCAAGGTGATTCCTTAAGATGATTTTTCTCCTTTTTAAGTGATCACAAACTATCCATTTAATTCATTTTTATATTATGTTACAGATTTACATAATTGTCTAGGCTGGTCCAGTTAATGAGGTCCTGCTAAATTGTGTAGGGCATCTAGGGGGTGCATGAGAGGGATGGGAATCAAGAAGACTAATTTTAGGAGTTCAAATCCAATCTCAATTCCATACTAATCCTGTGAGCCTGGGCTACTCACTTCACCATGTTTGCCTCAGTTTCCTTATCTATAAAATGAGCTGGAAAAAGAAATGGTGGACTACTCCAGTAATGTTGACAAGAAAATCCCAAAATGGGGTAACAAAGAGTTGGACATTATTGAACTACAACTAGATAGTGATTTTTCTTATTTTTGAGTGATTACAAACTATTCATTTAATTATTAATTTTTATATTATGCAAGATATTTATGCAATAGTCAGGCTGGTGTTAATGAAAACCTCTATTAGGTTGTGGCAATGATAACAGATACAGATGTAAAAGATATTTCAGAATTAGATTTAAAAAGACCTGGTAATTGCACATGAGAAATAATAGTCAAAGCTTAATAATAGCATAAAGTTTAAAAAATTTTATTTAATTTTAATTTAAAAAATTTTATTTTTTTTAATACACATTGTTTTATGAATCATGTTGGGAGAGAAAAATCAGAACAAAAGGGAAAAACCACGAGAAAGAAAAATGGACAGAAAAAAAGTGAACATAGCATGTGTTGATTTGTACTCAATCTCCATAGTTCTTTTTTGGATGCAGATGGAATTTTCTGTCCAAAGTCTGTTAGGATTCCTTTGGATCACTGAACTACTCAGAAGAACCAAGCCTTTTATGCTTGATCATGGCACATTCTTGCTGTTATTGTGTACAATATATTCCTGGTTTTGCTTATTTTGCTCAGCATCAGTTCATGTAAATTTTTGCAGGCCTTTCTAAAATCAGCTTGTTTATAATTTTTTTTTGTGGATCAATAATATTCCATTACCTTCATGTACCACAATTTGTTCAGTCATTCCCCAATTGATTTGCATCTACTCATTTTCTAATTCTTTGCTACCACAAAAAGAGTTAATAGCATAAAGTTTTTTTTTTCTTTTATTAAAGCTTTTTCTAAAAACATGTGTGTGGACAATTCTTCAACATTATCCCTTGCAAAATTTTGTGTTCCAATCCCCCCCCCCACATCCCCTCCCCTAGATGGCAAATACTCCAATATATAGTATAAAGTTTTTAAACAGTAATATGGGTGAATGATCATGCTACAGACCAAAACAGTGATGTCAGATGGAGGAAAGATTAAAAGCTCAGTTTTGGACATGTTGAGTTTGTAGTGCCAGTCATTCTTGTAGAGAGTTATCCTGTGAATGGTTAGAGATACAGGTAGCTTCTTCATTCTAAAGATTATTCTCTTTAAAAGGGAAGATCCTAGGGTCCTAGATCTGGAACAGATTACAGAGGTCATATAAGTCATGTAATCTAATCATCTTTTTTTGGAGGTGAGGAAATTAAGATCCAGGGAGGTTAAGGGAGAGCTCTCAAGAAGCATTAAAGTTCATTTGACCATATGTCTCCAAAGGCAATGTTCTTTCTACCATAAGAACACCTTTACAGGAACAAACTATAAACTGTATCATTCTGCCTTCTTTTTGTTGACTATTACACCATCTGGTCCAGTGGACCCACTCCCTTCTTTGTTCTTTATTCTCTTTATTCTTTATTTTAATATCACAGATTCCTAAATATAGTGCTGTATCAATGTTAGCACTTAGCCTTCATGTATTCCCAATATGTACACAAATTAATTTAATAACTGTTTTTAAAAATTCCTACAATATTCAGTGTCCTGTGCTCGACCCAAAGACAGTACAATATAGAATATATTCAGGGATGGTGAATAGTCCAGTTTTAGCTAGAGTATATATATATATACTGTAGCTGGATGGAATTAGAATAGCACAAAGCTGAAAAAACTATGGAGGCTCTTAAATGACAGCTTAAGGAGCCTGAACTTCACTTGGTAGTCAATGGAGAGCCATTGAAAAATTCTGAGTAGGTGTGATATGGCCAAGAGAAGGCAAGCCCTTCTAAGGAAGAGGCCGTTTTGCTTTTGTTTTTTAATGTCCTCCATCTACAACAAACTGCCTGGGGCTGAAGAGGCAATTAATGCATGTTTGGTAAATGAGCAAATGGGTGAATGACCAGACCTGGGCATATGGAGAGCGGCCCTGTAGCTTGACTTGAAGTCTGGAAGAGGGGTGCCCAATAGAGGATTCTGCTCTCAATGAATTATCAATGAATTTTGTTGACTGGCTGTTCCTGTCCTGCCTTGGCTGGGCCTGGCCTGCAGCCAAACATGTTGCTGGGGGAAAGCGTCAGCTCCTGAGCATGTAGGGTGATACCCCCAGGAAGCTGTGTCTCCTCCTAGTCCCAGCCATTGGGCCCATTACCCAGACCCAAGCAGGAAGAGTGTGAGACTGAATAGCAATGACATCAGAATAGAAGTATCCCTTTTCCCATTCTCTTCCCAGACTAATACTTAGCTATCCAGGCTGACATTTCCTGCTTCTTTGCTAATAGATCATTAAGGGGTCCATGGTCCACACAAGGAGGGGTCAATTAGATCTGAAGAAGAGCAAGTGGCTGCTGGAGAGACATATCCCTTTTGGCTCTGCTTGGGAGAATTCAGGTCTATTTGGAGGAAATAAACATTGATGGACGAAGGGTAAGCAGGAAAGAGAACTCTGCCAGAAATGATTTGAGGTATAAGAGAGGACTTCTACAACTAAGAGGCCCTAAAGGAGTTACCCCCTGTTTGAGCAGTCAGTCCCCAGAGTATATTTTATTATATTTTTCTCTCTTTCCCCAGCTCTCCCCAGTCTCTTGGAAACCTAGAATAATAGAGTGGAAAGGCCCCTAGATTCTGACTTAAAAACCCCAACTCTGACACTTTGGGTAGGTTGCTTAACTCTGGAAGTCTAGAATTAATCTATAAATAGAATAATACCTTACAGAATTGCTTGAAGAAAGTGCTTTGTAAACCCAAAATCACTTTACAAAAGAGAGCTCTCCTTAGAAGTCACTCTTGCCTTTTCAATTCAATCAACAATCAACACTGAACATGTTGGTAATGATGAGCAAAAAAAAAAGGGAGTCTCAATGTTAGAGGGACTGTAGAAAAATAGGCATATCAATTCACAGTTTGTGAACTTGTGAAATTGGTCCAACTTTTCTGGAAAAAATTTAGAATTATACTAAGAAGGTAATTAAAATATCCAAACTTTTAAAATTAGATGTCCAATTGGAAATAATATACTCCAAAATATTTGTAGTAGCACTTTTTGTTATAGCAAAAACTAGAAACAAAATGCATGTTTTTTGATTGAAGAATGGCTAAACAAATAGTGGTACATAAATGGAAAGGGATATTATGAGAAGGCTAATATGAATTGAAAATGTGAAGTAAGCAGGACTAGGACAGTAACGTGACCAATGATCACAACAATGGCAGTGGAAAGAACAGCGTTGTGATGATGGTAATGGTAATTGGTAATTTTGGTGATGGCAACTAATTGTCTCTATGTATACACATGTATATGTACAAGTGTGCATGTGTGTATATTCAGACATACACATATATGTAGAAATATATCAATAGCACATACAGATTATCATGCACGCACGCACACAAACACACATGTAGGTAAAACACACTTACAGACAGGTACACATATGATGCATGTGTGTATACACATATGCCCAGATGTACATATACACATCTAGATAGATGATAGTCCATTTAAGTTATCAGCTAGTGGAATTATTCTCTATTTTGTGGCAAGCATTTTTGATGAACATTGTCTCTTTGTGTTATGCTTTACTTGATACTAGCAATCAAAGGATAATTGAACAAAGTCATCTCTGTTTTTGCATTTTCAAAGAATTCTGTATAATTATGAGATATGGGTAATAACACCTTATTGGAGGAGAACATCTAAGGTGAGTAGTCTTTTGCTCAACCAAATCAATAGCTTTTTTATTTTTAACAAACGGAAAGCCCAGTGGGATCTTCTATTCTTTATACCTGTTATATGACTGTGTTATAGAATATTATTTGTAAAAGCCTACCTGTTTTCTTCTCATATTTTTTGCAAGGATGCTCTTGATGTATGTATAGTGAGAAACTAGACTCACTTAGATCTAGGCTGACTACATCTTTCCCTAGATAGCTCTGTGAAAATTGGGAAAGTCTCTAACAGTATTTGTCTTTAAGCCCTCATTCAAATGTGTGCTACCTAATGATTAACACTCCAGTTTCATTAATCTACAAGAATCTACTTTTACAAAGGGGTATATGTACTGTATGTAAATATACAGTAAAAACAGAAGTTACCACCCCCCTCTCTTTCTAACATCTGGAAGTATAGACCCCCTTTACCACCTGGCCTTGGGGATAGTGGGTTCCAACTTAAAGCAGTTTCTACAGAGTATTGGTCCTACCCAGTTTACTTCCAGGTGTAGCATAATATCTGGATGAGCCCTCATCTCACCTACCGCGTGTAAGGTCACTCAGGTTGCATCTCACTGGACTAGCTTGCCACAAAACTTGGCTCCCAGATTTTGGAGGCTAGCCATTCTGACCTTTCAAAGCTCACAAGGTTGTAGCTGTCTCCGATATTTCTTCACCTAAACAGGAAAGAATAAATGCCAAAAGAGAAAGAAGGTCTGTATTCATGGGTCACATGTTAGTCTCAGATGGGGAAGCCTCTGGCTTATAAAGTAATTCTTTCCTTAAATGCTGCCAGAAAAAAAAAAAAAAAAAAGAATGATAGTAAGAGATTTACTTTGGCTGATTTGTCTCTTTTTTATGCACTGTATTTCTGATACCATAACTATCAACTAGGCTCTTCTTTATGATATGGTGAGCAGACCAGAGAAGTCACTGTACTCCAAAATGGGAATCAAGGTGCCTTCATTACATATCATTGTGCTTTTCTGAAAGCAGGCTCTTGACCCCTTTTATTTGGGAACAGTCAAATATTCTACCTCTGATCGTCAGTTCCTGTTAGACTCTCTCCCCTATTAAAAAAAATAAAACAGAACTAATACCTTCAGCAATTCAATAGGGAGGGCATTTTGAATATATTATTAATTTCCTTATTACAGAACAGTACACTGGTATCCTAGGGAGGTATAGGACGTTGGGTTGTTTTTCCCCCATGTGGAACAAGTCTCAAAACAGTTAATGTAGCATAATCTTAATCCAGTCCCACATACACAGGTGAAAATCCTAATTATCCCCAAATATAGTTAAGGATATAGTCAATAAAAAATTTACAAAACTTATAAAACATGGCTATTTGATTATTAGTCTTGGTACTTTAAAATGGTGTCCCCATTGCACAGGTAATAAAGAAAAAAGAAAAAAAGGCAAAGAAAATCAGCTTCCTATCTCAGAAGGAAACCCGATTTCTATGTGAATTGTGTCTTCCACAATTTCCTCAGCACCTAATATCAACCAACTGGGGTCTAGACCAAATTTTCTAGGTGTCTCTACATATGGCACACTAAGATTTCTGCAGAAGCTCCTGTACCATAGGCAATGATCTCCTTTCAGATCTAGGCAATTTTCTCTGAGTCCCTATACCAAAATGTTACTGAAATTTCCCTTACTGGACACCTGTCATGGCAAGGAAGGTCCTACTGGAATTCCAAACTTAGCTAATAACAGAACAAGTAGGTTTAGTTAGAGATAAAGAAAAAAGCATCAATTAAATCCTGAACAAGTGTGAGACTCCCAAGAAAAGGAGTGATCTCTTGGGATTGATTATTTGGAGGTTTCCAGGACAATACGCAAACCTTATACCATGGACCTGAAATCCAGAATGAATCTAGACAAGCTGTCTGTATTCCTGTCACAAAGAAGGCAAATAGTTTGCAATTGCTTAAAAGAAAAAAAAAGGATTTGAAGCATATTTGTCAGCTATCATAGTATGCTCTAGGCAAACTGCTAAACACTTTATTTTAGGGACTCAGTAATACAGTATGTGTTAGTATTTAGAAATTCATTGTATCAACAAATGCAAAAGTATGCAAAATCTCAGAAAGAGCTGACTTGTAGAAGAAACACACTGGGAAAGATGTACAATTCCAGCTTAAAACAAAGAGAAAAATGATTTTTTTTTTTGCAAATTTTTCTCTAGTGGATATAGAAAACTAAGATAGCCAACAAAAAAAGTCTCAGATAAAGGATATATCCAGGGGTCCTTGGAAGTAGGAATAGCCTGATTTTATGTCATACAAGACTTTATAGATTATTCTCATAAGGGTTTTGTGAAGATAGGAAAGTAAGCATGTAGGTTGGTAATTATTGAAATTATCTCTCCCTTTTTAAAAATTATGTTTCTTTGTACATAGCAACAGGAATACATGATGATCAACTCTGATGGGTGTAGTTCTTTTCAACAATGAGATGATTCAGACCAATTTCAATAGACTTGTGATGGAGAGAGCCATCCATATCTAGAAAGAGGGCAGTGGGAACTGAAAGTGGACCACACATAGTATTTTCACCTTTTTTGTTGTTTGCTTGCTTTTGTTTTTTTCTCATTTTTTTCTTTTTGATCTGATTTTTCTTGTGTAGCATGATAAATGAGGAACTATGTATAGAAGAATTGTACATGTTTAGCATATATTGGATTACTTACTGTTGGGGAGTGGTGAGGAGAAGGGAGGCAGAAAAATTTGGAACACAAGGTTTTGCAAGGGAAAATGTTGAAAACTCTTTGCATGTATTTTGAAAATAAAAAGCTATTATTAAAAAAATTTTAAAAATTTAAGTTCTTAAGGAGAGCCAAGATGGAAGATTAAAATTACTCTCTTAATATTCCCCTGCAAATAACTTTAAAATAATGCCTCAAATCAAGTTTTGGAGTGGCACAGCCAAACAGATGAAAATGAGGCATTTTTTTTCTGTCTTACACAACTTAGGAGTTCTGTAGGAGAAGTTTGTAACACTGGAGTGGAGACCTATCTTGTCCAAATCTCACATATGTAGTGGCAACTTTGGCTATAGCAGCAGCAGCTGCAGCTTTGGTAACTCTCAGTCTGCAGATAAGGGTGTTGGGCAATTGATCAGCTAGAGATTACAGAGGACCCTTTGCTGGCACTGGGTATAGCTGGCACTAACTGGAAGCTCTATTACCCATACGCAATTCTGGGTTGTAGTTGCAGGAGGGAAAACAGCAGTGCTGGGGATTATTCACAGGGGAGCAGGGTCCTGATCACAGATCCAAAGCAAAGAGAGCACTAGCACTTGTAGCAGCAGGGGATGAGAGGTCATTAATGGAAAGAGCCAGTGTATATACCATGAGAACAGTGAATCACCATGCTTCTCCCTGGATTATACCATCTCAGGGGCAGCTAGATGGTGCAGTGATTAGAGCACCAGCCCTGAAGTCAAGAAAATCTTTCAAATTTAGTCTCAGACACTTAACATCCTAGGCAAGTCACTTAACTCCAACTGTCTCCAAAAATAAAAAAAATAAAAAAAGACAACTAACCAAGCAAAATCCAACCAAAAACAAAACAAACACACACAAAAAAAGTATAATTGGCCAAAATTAAGGGGGAAAAAGGGTTACATCATCCTAGAAGCAGACCTGGCTCTGAAAACAACAATGCAAAAAAGGCCTGAAGTTTGGGATAGTGTCTTCTCATCCCCAACTTTAACATAAAAGTCAAGAAATACGTTAGAAAAATGAGCTAACAGTCTGTGGCAAGGAAGACCAAGACATAAACTCAGAAGACATCAATATGAAAACAGCTATTAAAAAGCTTCAAAGAAAAATGCTAACTGAATTCCAGCCTGAGTGGAAAAGGAAAACTCGTGAAAAGAAAAGAGAGTGTTGCAAGAAAATCATGAAGAGGATGGGGGGAACCAAAGAATACTGAAAAAAAATAACCTTAAAAAACATAATTGACACAGTGGTAAAAGAGTCACGAATGGACACTGAAGAAAAGAACTTTTTAAAAAGCAGAATGACCTAATGGAAAAGGAGGTACAAAAGCTCACTGAAGAAAACAATTCCTTAAAAATTAGATTTGGGTAAATGGAAGTAACTCCATGAGATATCAAGAAACAGTAAAAGAAAGTCAAAAGAAGAAAAAAGAAGAAAATGTAAAATAGCTCATAGAAAAAAAACAAAAAACAAAAAAAACCCCAAAGTACTGACCAGAGCATAGAGCAAGGAAAAATAATTTAAGAATTATTGAACTACTGAAAGATAAAAAAAGACCTAGCTATTAAATTTCAATAAATGATCAAGGAAAACTGCTCCATAATCTTAAATCTAGAAAGTACAGTAGAAATTGTAATCACTTCCAAATTAAAACTCCCTGCAATTCCAGAGTTTCCAGGTCAAAGAGAAAATGCTTCAACCAACCAGGAAAAAACCTCCCCAAACATCTGGAGCAATAGTCTGATTCACATAAGATTTAGTACTTTCCACAGTGATGGACAGAGGAATTGGAATATTGTATATATATATATATATAATATATATATTATATATTATATATATATATAATATTCCAGAAGGCAAAGAAACTAGGATTACAACTAAAAATAATGTACCCAGAAAAACTTATTATAATCTTTCAGGGGGGGAAATGGATATTTAATGAATTAGAGAACTTTCAAGCATTCCTGAGGAAAAAAAACAGAACTGAATAGAAAGTTTGACAATTGAATACAAGACTCAAGAGACATAAAAAGGTAACTATGAAACAGTAACTATAGAGGCTCTAAATAAAGTTAAATTGTTTACATTTCTATAGGGGAAGATGATATATGTAACTGCTAAGAACATAATATTAGAGCAATTAAAACAAGTTTACATAGACAGAAGGGCAATAGATGTAAGTCAATTTAGAATGATTTCCAAAAAAAAAAAAAAAAGATAAGGTGAGAAAGGGGAAATTGTTTCTCACATGAAAGAGGTATATAAGAAAGCTTTTACAATGGAGGGGGAAAATGGGAATGGAGTGGGTGAGTATTGCTTGAGGCTCATTTCCATCAGAATTGATTCAAAGAAGTAAGTACTTACTTCACACACAAACACACACACACACACACACACACACACACAGAGGTGTGTATAGAAATGTAACTCATGGAATAGATAAATAGGAAAGAAAAGGATAAGAGAAAGGGGAGTGAAAACTGATAAAAGAGAGGACAGAATAAAGGAGGCAAAATAGACTCTTGAAGAAGGATAGTATAAAAAGAGAGAAGAAAAAAACAGAAGAAAATGGAATGGAAGAAATATTTCGTAATTATAGCTGTGAATGTGAATGGGATGAACTCACTCATAAAACAGAAGCAAATAGCAGAATAAATTAGAAACTAGAATTCAATGATATGTTGTTTGCAAGAGACACAGTTAAAATAGAAAGACACATACAGAATGAAAATAAAGGGCTAATATCCTAATATTCCAAAAAAAGGGTAATAATTGCAATAATAATTTCAGACAAAACAAAAGCAAAAATATACCTAATTAAAAGGCATAATAAAAGAGAGGAAAAACTATGTTTTGTTACAAGGTACCATAGAAAAAGGGGCAGCTAAGTGATGAAGTGGATAGAGTGCTGTACCTAAAGTCAGGAAGATATGAGTTCAAATTCAGTCTCAGATTCTTGACACTTTTGTGATCCTGGACAATTCACTTAACCCTGTTTTCCTTAGTTACCTCATCTGTAAAGTGAACTAGAGAAAAATATGGCAAATTACTCCAAATTTTTGCTAGGAAAACCCCAAATGGATCAAAAATAGTCAGATATGATTAATCAAGAAAACAAATAAATAAAAACCATTGACATGTAATATTTTAAAAGTTATAGCAACTTTCTCTAATAAAGGACTAATATTTCACATATATATTGAGTATGGAACTGAGTCACATTTATAAAAACAAGAACTATTCCCTGATTGATAAACAACCAAAAATATACACTAGAAACTAGAATTCAATGTTTTCCAAAGAATTCAAATCTATAATCATATGAAAAAATGTTTGAAATAATTATTAATTAGAGAAATACAAATTAAAACAACTCTGAGAGACCACTTCATACCTTATGAGAAATGATAAATGCTGGAGAAGATGAGGGGAAAATATATATACTAATGAACTGCTGGTGGAGTGATTTTGGGCCATTCTGGAGAACAATTTGGAATTAGATCCAAAGGTCTGTAAAACTGGGAATACCCTTTAATCCAGCAATACCACAACTAAATCTGTATCCTAAATACATCAAAGGAAAAGGATCTATATATTCAAAAATATGTGTAGCAACTTTTTGCAATGGGAAAGAATTGAAAATCAAAGGGATACTCATCAATTGGGGGATGGCTGAAAAAATTGTGGCATATAATTATGATGAAGTACTATTGTGCTGTGGGAATTGAAAAACATGGCAAGACCTATATGAACTTTGATAAAGTGAAGTGAGAAGAGCTGGGACATCATTGTGCACAGTAACATCAATGTTGTAATGATGATCAACTGTGAAAGGCTTGGCTACTCTGATCAATTCAATGATCCAAGAAAATTCCAAAGGATTCATGAAAAAATGCCATCCACCTACAGAGAGAGAACTGATAAACTTTGAGTGTAAATTGAAGTATAATTTTCTCACTTTATTTTTCTTGCTTTTTAAAAAAATATGGCTAATGCAAAAATATGTTTGGCATGATTTCACATGTGTAATTGATATCATATTGCTTGCCTTCTCAGAGGGTGGGGAAGAGTAGGAGGAAGGAAAAGAATTTGGAACTCAAAATTTAAAAAGAAAACAATGCTAATAAATAAATATTACAATTTTTGAAAGATTATAAAAAATTATAAGTTCAAAGATTTTATCTAAGCATTTGGTCTCTTCCCCTCTTTCAAATATCTTAAGAATCAATCTGTCCCTGAGTTCTAGGTCTGTACCAGTCCAGCATGGACCTCTTTTTTTAATACTTGAATTAGTCTGGCATTTCTTCCCATTATTATTTTCACGAGGGCCATATTTCCTCACATTGTACATGGGGGACTGTATTCAGGTGTGGTGACTGAAAAAGACTATGAATTTGGGATAAGCCCAGGAAAAATGGTGACGTATGTTTTGTCCAATCTCCCACTGTCATCACCATAATCACTATAATTTCCACAACAATGGTCTCTATTGATTCCAACATCAGCACCACAGCTAAAGATGTTGATTGATCTCTTTTTGGACTCTTCTCTTCCCTCCTCCTTTTGACCTCTCAGACATCCAATTATTTCATGTTTTGAATCCCTTCTCCAAATCTGCCCTCCAGGACAATGTTTGGTGCTCCAGAACTTTTTTCTATCCTCCATCAAAATTTCCATTACATCAATACTTCTTCTATCTTGGAAAGTGGACCTGATAATGATAAACTATACCCCACAAAGGTGTGAGTAACAGATAACAGAATAATTTTTAACTTGTCTTTTAAAGAAGGCCTTTACAAGGATTGGACTTGGACCAGATAGAGAAGTATAAGTGATTTGTCTTATGCTATCCAGTCATTTTTCAGTAGTGTCTCACTCTTTATGATCTTATTTGGGATTTTTTTGGCAGAGATACTGGAGTGAATTGTCATTTCCTTTTCCAGCACATATTATAGATAGGGAAACTGAGGCAAACAAGATTAAGTGACTTGCCTAGGAATACACAGATAGTATGTATCTGAGACTTGATTTGAACTTAGGAAACTGAATCTTCTTTATCAAAGGTCTGGCAATATCCACTTTTCCACCTAGCTGTTCCCTTGTCGAATTATCTTCCTATTTTTCATTTTAGCATTCCTTTTGCCTCTAGCTTTCTAAATCCCAGGTTTCTCCATCATTCCTCCATACTTTCAGAAAATGACCTAAGTATTTCATTTTCACTAAGGTACAAATGGGTGATGCAATTTAATGTGTTTATGCTTCATAGGAACGTTTTCAGCTTAATAGGGAGGAAAAAGTATAAATCAAAGGAATATGTTGATAGTGAGGGCACTTTAATCTTTTTAAAAATTTTTCCAATTTATTATTTATTTATTTTAAATATTGTTTTCTTTTTAAATATTGAGTTCTAATTCTTTCCCTCCATCTGCTGAGAAGGCCAGTGATATATCAATTACACATGTGAAATCATGCAAAATATTTCCATATTACCCATTTTTAAAAGCAAGAAAAATAAAGTGAGAAAATTATGCTTCAATCTACACTCAGAATTTATCAGTTTTTTTCTCTGAAGGTGGATAGCATTTTTTTTTATCTTGCATTCTTTGGAATGATAGTGACAGAATTTTAGGAATAAACCCAAAGGACTAAGAAAAGAATATTTTTTTCCCCAAAAGGTGATTCTTTATGGCTCTCAAATCCTTTCATCCCAATGACCAGACTGAAGCATGGGCAGTAAGTTCTCAAATTGCCATTCCTAGGTGACCAACTTCTCCCCTTGATTCAGTCAAATTGGCCAACTCCTCTTCCTCTGAACAAGCCTTGTGGATTCTTGCTTCTGTGTCCCATTAACTCTTCTGGAAGACCTCTCTGTCCCCCATAGCCATTTAGCTTCTACTTATTCTTCAAAGTCCAGTGCAGACCTTCCTATTTCGGTTTGGTGCTCTTCCTATGCCAAGAGGTCTAAATTATGTCCAGAATATGCCTTACCTTGTGAGTTATTTTTTCAGAAACTCATAGAACCTTAGAGTTGAAAGTGATCCTGGAACCTTTTTAGTCTAAAACCACACCGGAGCACCAGGTTTGATGATCAACTGTGATGACTTGTCTCTTTTCAACAATGGAGTGATCCAGGACAATTCCAATAGACTGATGGAAAATACCATCAGTCTTCAGAGAAAGAACTATAGAAACTGAATGTGGATTGAAGCATATCATTTTCAGTTTTTCTTTTTTTTCTTTTTTTTTTTTCTTCTTATGGTTTTTCCCTTTTGATTTTTCTTTTACAACATGGTAAATATGGAAACATGTTTAAAATGATTGTACATCAGTAAAACAACCGTTTGGACAAGTATACATATATTGTACTTAATTTATACTTTAACATATTTAACACGTATTGGTTAATCTGCCATCTAGGGGGATGGGAAAGGAGGGGAAAAATTGGAACAAAAAGTTTGGCAATTGTCAATGCTGTAAAATGACCCATGCATATATCTGGTAAATAAAAACTATAATTAAAAAAAAAGAAAGCCTATGTAATAAAAAATAAATACTACACATTAAAAAAAAAAAGATTGTACATGTACATAACCTACATCAGATCATACAGTGTGAGGTAAGGGAGGGAGGGAGAAAAAAATTTGGAATTCAAAATCTTACAAAAATAAATGGTGAAAACTTTCTTTAATTGTAAAATCAATGTATTGTAATTGGAAAAATAAAATACTATTAAGTAAAAAAATACTAGAGTGTTTTGCCCTTTTTCTTCTTCTATATGTCCCCATTTTACAGATGAGGAATTGAGACAAATAAGTTAAATGACTTGGCCAGGGTCACACTGCTAGTATTTGAGACCAGATTTAAATTCATGTTTTTCTGACTCTAGGAGTGGCATTCTATGCACTGTATTACCTATTTGCTATTACCTATTTACCTGTTTTGCTTTTGGATGATTTTAATCATTAGGAATGGGCAGCTAAGCTAAGGGCAAAGGGTAGAGTGCTGACCCTGGAGTTAAGAAGACCTGAATTTAAACTTGACCTCAGCCACTTACTAGATGTGTGATCCTGGGCAAGTTATTTCACTCCTATTTATCCTAGTTTCTTCACCTGTAAAATAAGTTAGAGAAACAAACAGCAAATCACTCTATTAGTTTTGCCAATAAAAACCTCAGCGAGGTCACAAAGAGTCAAACACAACTAAAGGGACTGAATAACTATTAGGAGATTTTCCCTTATATTCTGCGACCCAAATCTGCTTTTTTGCATGTATTTTGTATGTATCTCATAATGCATATTTCTTATTGTGTCACCCATGTGCCTAGTACATAGCCTGCTGCAGAAAATAGGCAGTCCATAAATACTTAATTGATTGAATAGTTAAGGCTAAAAAATAAGTGGGTGGTTTGTTTCTCAGTTTCCCTCTTGGAAGATCAAGGCCTTGCCTGAGGAGCTTCCCTCATGACATGTGGTGAGCTGGCTAGCCAGCAGCCTGTTCCCTCTGAAGGAGGAGGGGGAGGTGCTAGGCTTAATTTAGGCTGCTCTGCCTTTCATGCTTTAAAAGGACTTTCCCACGACAAACCCAGGACCTGCAGTTCAGTGCCACTAGCACCACTTCTGAGACATGTGGGGATGGAGATGCAGCCAAGAGTGGAGGGCCCATGACCCTCATTCCACTTCTCCGCTGGGGTTGTAGCCTTCTCTTGCCATGTGCCTTGAGTTTTCATTCTCAGCTCAATCAAGGAACATTCAGGGCCATTGGATTTATCCATATGGGTGAGGGGATGTGTCTAGGTTTGCATGAAGATCCCTTAGGTCCACAGGATTCTGTGAATTGTTAGAGGGGAACTGAGAGATCATTCAGTGCAACCCTCTCATTTGGCAGATAGGAAACTGAGGTCTAAAGCAGGGAGGTAAACATCCCTCACAGTTAGGTGGTACAATGGATAAAGTGAGGAAGAATCATCTTCCCGAGTTCAAATCTGGCTTCAGACACTCACTTTGTGACCCTGAGTAAGTCACTTGCCTCTGTTTGCCTCAGTTTCCTCATCTGTGAAATGAGCTGCAGAAGGAAATGGCAAACCACTCCAGTATCTGTCATGAAAATGAGTCAGATGAAAAATTGACCCCAAAAAAATCTGGCTCTAGCATTCTTTTCATCACATTAATGCTATATGCTAGAAGCTGTTCTAGGCTAAGTGAAAAAACTCTTCTTCTTGAAAAGATCTGGTGACAAGAGATAATTCATACACATATAAGTATATACAGATGGATATAAAATGGGCTCACCCTCCCAACCCACACTCAAAGTGGTGGGTCAAGTTCCCAGAACAAGGCGTTATTCCTTCCCTTCTAATCTTAGGAGTAAGCCTGAGGGCTTCTGGGGCTTTGAATGTTATTGCTCTTGAACCTCCATCTGGTAAGCTTTCCCTAAAAGCATAGGAAAAGCATTGCCAGTTAATACTTCAATATTATTTAACTAGTTGAAATATTCTCAATATCGATTATTGAACTGACATATTAGAAAAGTATAATAAAGACAGAACTCCAAAATCACATTCTTCAATAAATTTAATTTTATAAACACTTAAGCATCTACCATATGTCTGGTACTGTACTAAGTACTGAGAATACAAATAAGAAAAGAAGAAAGGCCTGCCCCTAAAAAGCTAACAATCTAATGGGGAAAGATAATATACAAAAGGAAACTGAAAAGTTGAGGTAAGGGAGAGAAAAGGACGGTCATCAAGGTCATATGTCATAGGAGGAAGAGAACAGGTTGTTCCCAGGAGACAAAGCCAAGCAGAGCTGCTCATGGAAAATGGAATTGTGAGCCCAGGGCACTTTCTCCCCATGGCATACTTACTCAGCCTCAAGGAAGAGTGTCGATTACCAAATGTTCACCTCACCAAGGTCCTTTCTGAGTATGGCATGTGGACATGCATCAATAACAGGATATGCTATCTCAGCTATTGGGTGACAGTGACTTTTTTATTGTTTCCAGTTATTTTATTTTTTCCTTCTTTTTTATTGAAGTTTTTTATTTTCAAAACATGAAGGGATGATTTTTCAACATTGACCCTTGAAAAACCTTGTGATTCAATTTTCTCCTCTTTCCCCCCTTTCTTAGATGGCAAGTAATCCAATATATGTTAAATATGGTTAAAAAAATATATGTTAACTCCAATATAGGCATATATATTTATACAATTATCTTGCTAAAAAAGAAAAATCAGATCAAAAAGGAAAAAATGAGAAAGAAAATAAAATTCAAGCAAACAACAATAAAAAGAGTGAAAATGCTATGTTATGGTACACACTGTTCCCACAATCCTCTCTCTGGGTGTAGATGGCTCGTGGAACTGGTTTAAATCCTCTCAATATTGAAGAGAACTACATCCATCAGAATTGATCATCATATAATCTTGTTGCCATGTACAATGATCTCCTGGTCCTGCTCATTTCACTTAGTATCACTTCATGTAAGTCTCTCCAAGCCTCTCTAAAATCATCCTGATGGTCATTTCTTACAGAACAATAATATTCCGTAATATTCATATACCACAATTTATTCAGTCATTCTCCAATGATGGGCATCCACTCAGTTTCCAGTTTCTGGCCAGTACAAAAAGGGCTGCCACACACATTTTTGCACATGTGGGACCCTTTCCTTCCTTTAAGATCTCTTTGGGATACAAGCTCAGTAGAAACACTGCTGGGTCAAAGAATATGCAGTTTGATAGCCCTCTGAGCATAGTTCCAAATTGCTCTCCAGAATGGTTGGATTAAATCATAGTTCCACCAACAATGCATCAGTGTCCCAGTTTTCCCACATTCCCTCTAATTATCATTATCTTTCATTATCTTTAATGTCATTATCTTTCCCTATCATTCTAGTCAATTTAAGAGGTGTGTAATTGTACCTCAGAGTTGTCTTAATTTGCATTTCTCTGATCAATAGTGATATTTAAAGCAGGTCAATTCTTTGCTGGGTTAGGTCAAACAGGTTGCTCCTCAGGGATGGAGTCTCATTGAGTTCAGCTGCTGTTGTTAACAGACTCAAATTACCAGCTTTGCTGATAGCTGCCACATACACTAATTTGGACTCCAGCCACTGAGTCTCTAGTGCTTTTCTTTCCTTTTGAGCCTCACAAGGAAATGACATTACTAATTCCATCTCAGGTGCCAGTTTGATGGTGTGGAGAAAGAAAGAGGATGCTTTTTATGAGGAACATACTTTTTTAATATACTAAGATCAAGAAAGAGTATATACAATAGACACAGAAACAGAGAGAACCATGTGTTTGTGGACTGGACCCTCACTGGTCAATAGCCTCATTACATAAGATAATTTGGGGGGCGGGGTTTACATTAGTACCTGGAAGGATGGGGACAGGTCTCAAACAGAACATGAAGCTTGGGCTGTCTTGAAGGAAGCTAAGTATTTTAAAACATGATAGAGAGGAAGCAGAACACTTTGGACATACTGTACAATCAGTTTAAGGTCATGGAGATGAATATGACATATTTCTTTGTGGGGAAGAGTAAGAAAGTTAGTTTGGCTGTAGTGTATAACATGCTATTCTTCTATGAATATATATGCATAAATATTTGTTTATGTGCTTGTGTGCATGTCTTGAAGTTTATACATGCATGTTATACTGTACATTATATATACATTGTATGTATACAATTATATACTTTATACCATATATAATTATATTACATACTATATACTGTATACTCTATGCTATATTTGCCACAATGTAATATAATGTTTTCAGTCCTGTCCAACTTTTCATGACCCCATTGCGGGGGGATTCTTGGCAGAAAAACTGGAATGGTTGGCCATTTCCTTCTCTAGGTCATTTTACAGATGAGGAAACTGAGGCAAACAGGGCTAAATGACCTGCCCAGGGTCAAACAGCTAGGGAATATAAGTGATTGAAGCCCTATTTGAACTCAGGAAAATGAGTTTACCTGACTAAAGATCCAGGAACTCTATCTACTCTGCCATCTGGCTATCCCATATTCTATATACTATATTATATATGTATAATATAATATATTATATTATGTACTATAGTTTTTATATAGTATGATACTTAATATACACACTGTACAATTTTCCCTTCCACATCTTAGGGATGCAGTGCCTATTATGGTATTCAAAAATAAAATGTGCTTATATTATACAATACTATACATGTATTTTTTTTACATTTCTGAGTTTCTAAACTTTTTCTGTGTTGTCTGCTGGCATTTACATGTTATCTACAACTCCCATAAAACTCCCCTCAAATTCCCATTTGATTTCTTATGCCAATTCATAGTATATTAAAATTGTGATGAATAAAGTTGCAATGTGGAAGGGGTAACTATAATACAATGTGTAGTGTAAATAGGTATAATATCTATATATTATATATACAATATGTATACTTTTTGTATAGTATACAAGTAGCATGTATTTTATATGCTATATACACACCCAATATACATGCTATAGACAATATGTAGTAATGTGTAGATATATGTGATACATAGTATATTACAACACTATATAATGTATGGTTTTTCATATATAGCATAAATGGATACTTATATATATTTGTTGGTTGTATATACATGTTCATTTTACATTTATCAAGTCCTATTATATGCAAAACATTATATTACATTGGGGCAAATGTGAAGATACTATTGTTTAGCATATTACATAGTATATTTATACTGTTATAGCATTATGTCATGTTATACTATATTGTTAAACTATAACAATACTATATTATAATACATGTAATCTAATATTTATGATGTTATAGGTTATATTACAGTATAATTTATATTAGGGAGGATATACTATATATATATTACAAAATAATAAATACCTATATATTATCTAAAACTATGTTAGACATAAGCTATATATTACATATAGTTTATTGCCTATATTATATAATATATAATAGAGGGTCATGAAGAGTGAGACATGACTGACATGACTGAATAACCACAATAAGAACAATGTTCGTCCCTCATTGCACAGAGGATCAATGACATCATGGGCTGATATCTTGACTTGTGTGAGAATTACATTTAAGTGAAGTTGAGTTGAACAAAGACATCAGTCTCATTGTTTCCTCCAGAGTCACCTGGGATGCACTGGATGACCTTTGGTATCTTTTATGTCTGACCAAACTCTAAGCTCTTAGCAGCCATTGGAATAAATTGCTCCCATGGGTCCATTCCTCCAGGGGAAGAATTCACATCTTGGGGTAGACATCCCCCAACTCACCAAGGGTTTTGAGGCTTATTGATCACCCTTAAGCTGATCACACACATGTGTGTACATATATCTGGTTTATACCTTGCCTTGTATACCTTTATACCTTGTCTCTTGGTCATATGTTCAAGTTCATTCGGTTTGGATTTATCAAGAACCTATTGTATGCAAAGTATTATGCTCATGAATATAAGCTAGGCTTGATGGACAGGTGGGCTGTCCAACAGGTAGAGAAAGGGAAGGGAGATTTTTAGGTCTAGTGAATAGGAGGCAGGAAAATAGAGGAGGTTTAAGGGCAATAATGGACAGTCTAGTTTGGACCAGAAAGCACATGAAGTGGAATAGGGTGAGATGAAGGTAGGTGAGGTAGATGGGTGTTGAAAGGTGGAAAATTGTGTGTGTCAGGTGAAGGAGTGTGGAATTTATTGTTACCCACTGCATTTTGTGTAGGAAGTTTCTGCTGTGTAAACCTCTGACTTCATGACCCTTCTGCAATACTCATCTTTGAGCACTGTGAATAAACAATTCTCTATTGGTTCCCAAGAACAATGGTTCCATCTTCTCTTCCTTAGACTGGCATCACATAAAACAGATTCCAGCCAGTTTACCCACCCCTCCCCTCTCCTTCCTGGAACAAAGGCTGAGGGGTGGAGGGGCCAGGGGAACATCTTACCCCAAGCTGAGATCATCTTTGATTCTCCAAATCCCATCATCCCGGCTCTGGGTGCAAGACTGTGTTACCAAAGGCTCAGGGGGGAGGAGGGAGGGAGGACAATGGGAGAATTTAGGGAGTTGGAGGCCTCCTCCTTCTCTGGGACATACTAATAGAGTTCAGGAAAAGCTATGGGGAGAACCTTTCTGAGAAAACCAGGGAACCTTCTACTCCCCCCACCTCCCAGGAGAGAATCAACATTCCAGGAACTGTTTACATTCTTTCCCTCCCTGCTTCCCTGCTTCCCCCCCCCAATCCTTCCTTAGACTGTACTTGCAGATAACTGTGCCCCCATAAACAAATCCATCCTGCTCTGTGGGAGCCCCCACCCACCCAGTCTTCCCTTGAGGTTAGGAGAAGACTCCTTTCCCTACTCTTCCTCTAATCTAATCTCCTTCAAAAGGAATCAGTGGAAATCTAGGTTAAGGGAGAAAGAGAAGGTGGGAGCTGATGTAGTTTATCCCAGTACTAGGGAGTTCCAGGTTCAGAGCTTCTCTGCTTCTTCATCTGTGCTAAGTTCTTGCTTCACCCCATATTCTGTACCCCCTCATTTCTCAGTACCCCAGTGAGCTCAGTAGCAAGATGATATGAGAAGACATTTGAGCTGCTGATGAAGAACAGCATTCCCTCCTTAGTGTTATCACCCATTAGCTCTGTGACCCCATTAAATAGACTCATTTGGAGGCTTCAGTTTTTCTATCTGTAAAATGGGGAGGAAAAGTATTTTTCTTTCACTAATATCTCACAAAGATTTCATGAGACAGTGTTCCTAAAGGGATTTCTTAAGTCCTTGGGGTCAGGGTCAAGCTCAGGCTCAGGCTGGAGGCATACATGATGTGTGACTGTTTTTATCTCCATCTTCATCTAGCCTTGGGATAGAGTTTGAGAAGACAAAAATAAATGGGGGTAGGGTGGGAGACAAGTTTGTCGTAAAAAGCAAGGGAAGTCTATGTTCTTGGGAGGTTAAATGGGGTGGGGAAGATAGTAGGTGAATTGGTAGCCTGGCAGCTTCTGCTCAAAGATAGCCCCTTTGTTTCCCCAAAGGATGTTCTAGGATTTTTTTCCCCATTCCCTTTTCTATTATGGGAATAAGTTTCCCCCACCCCCAAACGCTGAGTTTATGTTTGCTTTGTATCATTCTGGATGCAGGCTTGAAGAAATTCCTAGAGCTAAAGAGTGTCTAGAACAGCTGAATATCCATTAGGATAAATTCTTCCTTCTTTTATTTTTCTTTCATTCTTTTTTGTCTCTTTCATTATTTTTTCTTTTTTTCCATTTTTTCTTTCTATTTCATCCTTTTCCCCTTATTTTAAAAATTTTCTCTTAGTATCTATTCTCTTTTTCCCTTCCTTTTTTGTCTAAGCTACAACTCATATCATGATCTCTTTTTCTATATTCTTTTTAAAAAACCTTAAAAATTGTATTATCTTTATTTTTATATTACCTTCATTTTAGAATATATATATGTGTATATATATGTGTGTGTGTGTGTGTACATATATATATATCTCAACCTACCCAGAAAGTCACTTCAGAACAAAAACTAAAGAAAAAAAGATGTTTTAGTTAAATTTACCAACACAACAACTGAATGAGAAAAAATGCAATATTTCCCCACAATGTTTCCTCTGGAAAGAAGGTTAGATGTAACTTCTTATCTCTCTTTGGGGTTAAAGCTTTCATATTAAATTACATGTTATGATCTCTAAAAAAAAAAATTGAATTGACATTTCTTTTTCTTTCACCAACACGTCTTAATGTATCCTTCTCTTGAAGTCATCCCTTAGAACAAGAAGTTTGTAAAATCTAACAAACACATAAAAAAAGTCTGAGATTACAATTTTATGTAGCGTTCTACACCCATCACAGTCTCCCTCTGAGGCAAAAAAGGGGGAATTGGAAGGGATGCGTTCTCAGCTTGGATGTTAATTATTATACATCATGTACTGTTAACAAAGGGTTCTGGGGCAGGGCATCTTTGTAATGTTTAGAGCTGTATAGTAAGCTCTTAAATGTCTATTGCTCTTTCTTCTCCTCTTTCCTTTTTATTGGGAAATAGTAAAAGACATCTGGTCCCAGCTTGATGGGAAAGTAAATTGCCCTGCCTCCTTTTGACAAGGGAAAAAAAAAGTGGCATTTCTCTTTCCTTCAAAAACAGGAAACACCCCCTTCCCCCACCCTTTCCCCCTGCTAGTGCCTGTCCCCCTGGCATCTGGATCTTTGCCGACTCAGACCTTCTTCCCTCTGCTCCCCCACCCCTTCTTCTTCCTTCACTTTACTGATGAGCTTTCAGTTACCCAACATGGATTGTACTGCCCAGATTAAAATCCAGAATGCTTCCCCCCCCCAGTCAGGAAATGACCCCACCCCTTTGCTAATGGAAGGGGCCAGGACCTGAGGGGTATCACTGCCTGTTAGAGAGTAAACCATCCTCTCTGCCCGCCTTCCTTCCTTCCCAAAGCTTTGAGCCACCCTGGCTCTTACTCAGGGGCTGCTTTCCCAAGGAAAGGTGTGGAGAGGTCTGGGTGAAGAATGCTGGGGGTCAGGGATGCCATCTTGTTCTTAAGTCAGATGGGGTAAATACATGGGCTGTTCCCAGCCTCTTCTTCTGAAAAAGAATAGAAAAGAAGGCATCTTGTTTTAACTGGCATTTTGTATTTGACATCTTTCATCTGGGTCCAACACCTTCCCCTCCCTCCCCAAACAAAACAAATCGAAACAAAACAAAACTGTGTTTGCAAAGCAATAAGCTAAAATAGAACTGGAGGCTTGCTTACAATATGAAGACAAAGTACCCCTCACCTCCTAAGCAGGGAACTGAAAGCTACTGGCCGTCATAGACTGTGAGAGCTGGAAGAGGGATCTTTTAGGTCCCCCTCCTCCTCCTTTTACAGATAAGGAAACTGAGGCTCAGACTTAGCTGATGTGCTTGAGGTCACTCCCTGGCTGAGCTCTCGTGTCAGAGTTTGAGGGTAGCTCTTCTGGGTCCTCTCACAAGTGCTTTTCCCAGGATACCATGTTCGCCAGAGGGCAAACTCCCACTGAAATGTCTCTCTCCTTCATTGGTCTGTTCTACCTCCACCTCTGACCTGTGAGGTTCTTTGGCAGGTCACCACAGCACAGAAATGGCAACAGAGGCAGGATCTTGAGATCTGGATAATTATAACTGACATTTATTGGGTGGCGGCTCAGGACAGTGGGAAAAGTTCTGAATTTGGAGTTAGAAGACCTGAGTTTGAATCTCAGCTCTATTGTGTACCACATGGGTGAGCATAGAGAGTCACCTAAAAGGGTGGTTAATGAGGCTAGAAGACCTTTAATACTCCTTCAGAAGCATCAAGATGATACAGTGGTTGGAGGACCAGCCCTGGAGTCAATTCAGATCAGAACTCAGGTATTTACTAGCTGTGTGATTCTGGGTAAGTCACTTAACCCCAATTGCCTCCAAAACCCCAAACAAAATACACTTTTTCACATTGAAATTCTTTAAAGGTGAAGAAATTAAGGATCTAAGGAGTTAAATGACTTAGCCACTGTCATACGACTACTAAGCATCTGGGATAGAATTTAAGCTCAAGTCTTGCTGTGTTTAAATTCAGAATGCTATCATAAATGTGGAAATATGTTTAGGAGAATGGCATGTGTTTAACCTGTATTGGACAACTTGCTGTGTAGGAGATGGAGGTGAAGGAAAGAGAGAGAGAAAAATTTGGAACACAAGGTTTCGCAAGGGTGAATGTGGAAAATTATCTTTGCATGTATTTTAAAAATACAAAGTTCTTATTAAAAATAAATTCAGAATGCTATCACACTGCCTCTGTTCAACTACTGAAGAGACTAGAAATAGGTTTCTAGAAATTAATACATCAGAGAGCTCAGGATAAAAATAAGCATATAGCTCTTTTCTCTTTACCTCCTCTTCCCCCTGATATTCAGCAGGGTCTTTGAATGCCAAGGACTTCAGTGATATGTGTGGTGGGGAAAGGAGACAAAGCTAGGGTGTTAGAACTGGATTCAGGGTGTGGTGGGATGCTAAAATGTTTACTGTGAGCATTTACATCTCAGAAATTAGCAAACACTACAAATTAACCCTAGATTTATTGTTTTATTGATTGTCTATACTTAAGACAGAGATGCAGGAAATGCTAATATGCAGATTAAATTTAAAAGTATGGCCTGGTTACAACTTTTTTTCCCTTGGAGAGCTGGTTGTTAAACATTTACCTGCTTAACCCTCTCTAGATCGCTGTTTTTACTAGGATGGCAGAAGAACTTTTTATCAGTCTCTTCCCTTGGGATCACCAATTAAAACAAGACATGCTAGATCTTCACTTAAAAATAGCTAGTTGGAACAATAGACAAAGTGCTGGGTCCAGAATCTGGAAGACCTGAATTCAAATTTAGCCTCAGACACTTAGTAAGTGTGTGACTCTGGGCAAATCACTTTATTTCTAACTGCCTTAGTTACAAGTATATAATGGGGTAATATTAGCACCTATATATATTCCAGGGTTCTTGTAAAGTCAGATCATTCTGGCTTTTTTGTTTTACCTTCTTTTTTTCTTTAAATTATTAATTCTTGGAGGACAGGGACTTTCTTTGCCGTTTTCTGTCTCCCCAGTATTTAGCATAAAGTCTGGACATAGTAGACACTTAATAAATGCTTTAAAAAGGTCAGTTAAGTGACAGACTAGATGGGTCTGTGAACTCAATGAGCAGCACACACATCATCATTGTAGATCTCAATTTCCCCATATCTTTTCATCTAGTGTTATGTTCATTCATCCTTTTTTAATAAATCTATATAGAATTCACGCAGTGTATTCACCATAGACCATCTGCTGTTTTATTCATTCTGAAATATCTGAGGCAGACCTATTTAGCATTTGGCTGTCCATTCTTGCTATATCATTGTCCTCTTCCTAGCCTTTATAGAGCATCTTCCTCAAAAATCCAAGTAAAGCATCACCTTCTTCATGATAATTTTTATTACTTTATCTCCTCTCTTCCAACTATTGGCATCCTCATCCCAAACCATCACATATGAACTACAACTGTACCTCTGCAGTAGGTGTTTCATAAATGCTGATTGATGGAACTGAAAATGAAATAAAATTGAATTTTAAAATGCTGATTAAGTGATTGCACATTAGATCATCTGTGATTTTGATTCCAAAATCAGTGGCGGGGCAGCTAGGTGGCGCAGTGGATAGAGCACCAGCCCTGATCTGGTCTCAGACCCTTAACACTTCCTAGCTGTGTGACCCTGGGCAAGTCACTTAACCCCAGCATCAGGGGAAAGAAAAAAAAAAAAAAAGAAAATCAGTGGCACTGTGATTTATAATCATATAACATAATTAGGAGACTGTTGGTGTTAGAGAAGTTTTTTTTTTTTTACATTAAGTAAATCTGAATAATTGAAAATACTATAATTGAGTTCCTAAATAAGATCCAGATGACCTTTTCTCAATTTTAGACTCAACTCTCTGTTCACCTATAGAAACTATTAAGATTATACACACTCACATAATTACAACTTAACATATATATGTATGTATATATTTACATACACACATGAAATGGTGAATTGATCAATAAAGGCCCAGCTCTTATGCACATACATAGCATGTTTGATCTGATGCAATCCCCATTTGGACTTTGGAACACAGGCAGGTATTTGATGATTGTTTTCTCTGCCAACTGTGTAGTAAATAAATGGACTTTTGGTTACCTGCTGACCCAGAAATAGGTATGCACATAAAAGATTCTTATGGGGATCATTTGTTCTTTTTCCTCTCCTAATGGCAAGTAAGAAGGACAAGCTGCTTTGGGCCGCTGTTTGGGGGGTAGCTTTTGGTCCACTCTTGAGCATATGACCTGTTACTGTTGAGAGAGATAATATCATTGCCAGCTATTACTCTCTTTTCCCAAATGTGACTTAGCTGACATGTGGCTTGTGAATGCATTGCCCATGGGTAGAGGGGTTTTGGAGATGGATTGGACTCTATTGAGCTCTGAAAGTCTGGGAAAGACACCAGAGGTCAGAGAGGTCCATTCCAGAGTTTGCTGACTGCTGTGCCAGGCCAGTCCAAAAGAACAATAGGGATTCAGTCCATTAGTACCTTGACAGCTATAACCTCCTAAAAGTACTAAAAGAGAGAACAACTTTTCTATTAAATATGCTGCATGCAGAAGTGAACTTGGTATGTGCAAATGACTTACAGCAAGTTTTTTTATGTTTTAATATTTTAAAAAATTTTCTCCAGTTATATGTAAAACAGTTTTTTTAGAATTTAGAATTCTGAGGAGGAGATGAAGCAAAATTACTCTAGGAACCTGACTTGATTATGTGTGTGTGGCTTATGAGAGTAAGTTTAGAGGAATGCTATATATCTGTAGATAATATATATGCACACATATATGTATATACATAAAGATAAATAAATTTATGTGCACTTGTCTTTTCTTTTTTAACTGAATCTGTGATTTCATTGGTGTGAGAAAATCAATGAGAAATCTCCCTCTTTCTTCCATCTCACTTTCACTCTTTTCCTCGTTTTCTTTCCCTCTCTTCTTTCTTCTTTGTCTCTCTCTTTCCCTTTTTTCTCCCTCCTTCCTTCTCTAAATTTTCTCCTTCCTTTCCCTCCTTCCCTCTCTCTCTCTTTCATATATTAAACAGCTCTGTGATTTTTGCTTTGTGAGTAATGCTATTTTCACCAAAGCAGATTAAAAAAAAAGAAACAAGTAACTCTCTGACTTTAGATATGATCTTTGAGAATTACAGTGGTTTAAAAATTCTTGTATGTCCACCTTGGGGATAAGTCTCTTTAAATGTATCAGAGTGGTCCTTGGAACAGGTCTTTGGGCCTGTATTTGAAACCTTGTTTTTGAGAAGGCCCTGCCAGAACTTTTGCTCCATGGCTAAGAGCTTACCTTTCCACTACAGTCTTATTTTGGAATAAGACTTCAGTGGAAAATATGTTTGCGTAAATACATAAGTGGTCTAATCTCTCACTTGTGTAAAATATGCATGCATACATATATACCTACAGACTAATTCAATATCCATCTAGTTAAATGTCAAAATCTGGACAATACGTTGTTTCAAGTAGAGGTTGAACAGTGGGCAGGGATTGGGTCTAGAATCAGGAAGACCAACCTGCGTTCAAATCCAGCTCAGATACTTACTAGCTCTACCAACCTTGGCCACATCACTTAATCTGTCTACCTCAGTTTTCTTGTCTGTAATATGGGGATAAAAAATACTATCTATCTCCCAGGATTGTAGTGAGGGCAAAATGAGATCATATTTGTAAAGCACTTAGCATAGGGCTTGGCATATATTAGGTGCTATCTAAATGCTTATTTCCTTTCTTCAATTTTATTTTCTCATGGGTATAGTTAAGAATCTCAGGGGAGCAGCAAAATACTACTGTGAGCCAAATCTGTCGTTTAGTTCTTAGACTATACAAAAAATAGGTGGGTAGGGCCAACCTGAGGGCTGTAGTTTGCTGACCCCTGGGTTAGCCCAATTTCTTTCATAGTTCTATGGATTTTATTGAGAAAGTTTTGGAGGATTGCAGTGTTTGATGCAATTGGTACAAATTCCACACATGAAGAGTAACAGTTGAAAGATCTTGCCATCCTATTAAGATCTGCAATATAAAAAGTCAGGATCTGAGATCTCTGTGTAAAGTTATTGTTTAAGATTAACTGAGCCCTTGAATGTTAAAGCTTTGATGCTTTTTTTTCAAGTTTCTCAAGGTGAGTCTTCAGGAAATACATAAGAATTGTTGATCACTAAATTGCTTTATACTGATTTGGATCGCAAATGCCTTGATGAGGAAGCTCTATCAGAGGGCAAAGGGAACTTCTCAGCCAGGAAGGAAGGGCTCCTCAGTTTTCCTTTCAATTTCATCTAACATACTCTTTTTATTTTAATATTTTCATTCAATAATTAAGCTGACAGGGTATTGGAGAAGATGAAAAGATAAATATAATGTGGTGCTGTCATCAGGGACCTTGCATACTAATAAGGAAGATTAAAAGTGTTCATAAGTAACATACTATAAAATAAGAATTCAGATATACCCTAGTTTAAGCACACTATCCTTTCCACATTCCGACTTTTCCCATTGCTATTTTGATACACTAAGGATCAGCTTTAAAAAATTAAACGGGAATTTTGGGGGGAGTTTAGATGAAGTCACAGACTATACATGAAGGCCATGGACAACATAGAGACTATGAACAAATACTTAACCCACATTTTACAATAAGATATTGTAAATACCCCATAAAAGCAACAGAAGAAATGCAAATTTCTTCTCTGTTACAAGAGTAGGGCCAAAAAATTTTATGCAGATTTTCCTGCTCTTGGGGCTGGGGGAAGGCCACTGTGCCTTGCCTCTTACCCCCAAAATGTGGAAGGAATAGCCATATTTTCATTTAGCTGGAACCTCTGTAAAGAAATAGCAGGAAATAAGGCTGGAAAGGTCTGATCAACCTATTTTAAGACAGTTTTTGGCATCAAGTGAGGGCTAGACAGAAAGTTATTGATCTAGCCCTGGACTTCAGGCTTCAGTGGACCCTGTCTACTTTATTAGGCCACCAGCCTCTCCTCTTGAAACTGATCCAGAGGACCTTGCCCTTTGTCCGTGTGACTTCCATTTTTCCTTGCTTTGTAAATCTTCACCCTAATAACCTGTCCCCCAATTCATGCTGCTGCCCCTTTATCTTGTTGCCCATTCTCAGAACTTATTTCTTATATCCCATTCCACAAAAGTATCATTTCTAATTTATTGTGTTGTTGGGGTTGTTTTTTAAACAAAACAAAACAAAAAAAAAAAAAAAAGAAAATGTGAATTCAGAATCATCTAAATAACATAATAATAATTTCTTTGAATAGCTATACCCCCATACTTAGAATATTCCCTCCTTATCTCTGAATCTTAATTTCCAAAAAAATTTAACTAAAGTCTCTGTCATCTTTTGTATGGAGCCTTTCCTGATCTCCCCACTCCAGCTGCTAATGTCTCCCCACCCAAAAAGTTTTTATTTTGGACATATTTTGCATTAAGAGACAGTATTGCCAAGTAGATAGAGAGCATATTTTACAGTCAGGATAATCTGGGTTCAAGTATCACTTCTGGAATGTAAGCTTGAGCAAAATCACTTATCCTCTCAGGGCCATAGGAAACTGAGACTGTAATCTGAAAAGGCATGAGCATTTGTTTTGATAGAAAAACTCCACTCCCACTTCAGTGTAAAGTTCAACAAATCAATGAAAGCGTATGGTCAGTTCAAAAAATATTTTTATATATTGTATATGTACATGCTGTCTCTTGAACAAAATGTAAACTCCCTTAAGGAAAGGACTATTTCACTTTTCCTTTGTATTTCTAGCTCCTAACATACTGCCTGGCACATAGTAAAAGCAATAACTGCTTGGTGATGTATTGGTTGATAAGATAGATAAAAGGAAACTACCTTACCCTGGAGGCTCTAAATTACAGCTTTTCCATCTAATTACAGTTTCCTAAATCTGGACTAGCCTATACTAATTATCTCTAGTCTCCTTGTAACCCCCAGATGAGAATGGTGTCTTCCTACTCTACTTCCCCTTCCAAATCCCTAAGCTGATTTTGGAATTTATCCAATGAGGCTGTCTGGCCCAAGTTCATGAGTCCATTGTACAATCCTAAGCTTATTAAAAGTCAATCAGGATACCTACTAAATGCAAGGAGAATTTTTGACACTATCTACATTACTACATAATCATTGGTTATCTAATTTCTCCTCCCTAAAGAGACTAAAGAAAAGAGAAAAAAAAATTACAAAACAAGTATAGACAGTATTTTCATTACCTCAAAAATTCATAATCGTTTAGCCTACTATCAAATACATAACTTTCCCCCCACTCCAAGTTCATAAAAGCCAAAGCTATTTGTTAGAGTTGCCTTGTGAAAAACAGCCTGACCCTGGAATGAGGAAGCCAGGGAAGCAAAAAAGAGGTGTTGAATCTTTCTACATAATATGTTACAATTAAGAATAAACAATTCTTCTCATTGGGTGAAAAAAGAAAAATGAGGAAGCTGACTTTAAATCTTGCCTCAGTTATATAACTAAATGTTTGATTTTGGGCAAAGTCACAACCTTTTTCAGCTTTAGTGTCTTCTCTGTGAAATGGGGATTATGTATACAAGATGACATATGTAAAATATTTTATAAAACTTAAAGTGTTACACAAATACTATTATTATTAATCTCATTTTTTTTTCTTTTTGGGAACAAACAAGGTTAGGTGACTTGTCTCACTAGTAAGTATCAGAGAGTTAAATTTGAATTCAGTTCTTTTTGATTTCAGGATCAGTGCTCCATCCACTGCACCTCCTAGCTACCCTTATTATTATTGTTGCACATTTACTTTTATCTATTGTTTTCTTTTACTGGGAAATATTTTTCATGCTTAACTGGGGAGTCATAGGGATCCCCAATTGCCTGATACTGCCTAAGACCAAAGCTATAAGAAGATGGCTATGATGAAGGTGTTGGGGAAGAAAGGAACAGTGAGGATAAAGAAGAGCAGGGGAGAAAATAGCAGCCCCCATGTTTAGAGCACATACAAATATATTCCCGAGACACTCATAGGTACTTAGAGATTGACTCTGGTCAGATCACACTTGGAATCTTGTCATTTCTATCACATTTTAGGAAGGATATTGATGAGTTAGAGACTAGGTTCTTAAACTGTGGTTCTTGACCCAATAGAGGGTCTTTTAATTATGTTTCATTATCGGTAAATGTTTGATTTGTAGACCTATTTTATATACTTGGGATCCCACAAAAATTTTTCAGGCAAAAAAGGGTTGTAAGTGGAAAGATTAAGAAAGCCCTGAGATGGAGCATAGCAACAAGTGCTGATTAGAGTGGTGATGTGCCTTAGAACCCTGCTCATAGCATCTACTTGAGGATTAGTTGTTTGACCATGACATCAAGGAGATGATACCATGACTCACAAGTGAATTAAATTTAAAGGAAGGAGGCTGGGCAAGGTCACCTGCCTCACTTTCCCCTGCAGAACCATCTGGGTCCAGTGCCAAGATATAGACCAGGTCAACTGGAGATGGTCCGGGATGCAATGGGAGGAGACCTTGGTCTTTTTAAGCTAAGGTCTTCAAAAGGTCTCAGTTTGACTGAAGTCATACCCATTCAGTAGTTGAGGGTAAGTAGCAACTGAAGCAGCAAGAGCTAGAAAGAGAAATTCCACTTAGAATAACTATAGATGAAATAAATTATTTGGGAGTCTACCTGCCAAGACAACCCAGGAACTGTATGAACACAGTTACAAAACTTTCGCCTCTTCCAATCTACCCTACTTTTTTCCCAAGTCACATCCTGCTGGAGGTAGAGAGGCACAGGACCTCCTAAGGCCAAGAGCATAGTTCAAGGACATATGATTGTCAAGGATAGAAAATTGAGAACAGGGGCCAGCCACTTGGGGGGTCTGGCTGAAAGCTGGACGAAGATCTTGAAAGGGGCGGGTGCCAGCATGGGACAAAGATTTCCTCTCTGGGCTTCAGAGTTCTCAAGCCAAGTAATATCTAGCAGTGGAGATGATAGCAGTCTTTCTGTCAGTTTTTCTTTCACTTGGAGTTTTTGTTTTGTTTTGTTTTGTTTTTAGGGTTGTTTGTTATTGTTTGGTGGGAGAGGGGGAGGAGGACAATGAGAATACTGTACAGTAAAGTTAACATAGTGTTTTTAGTGTAGATTTCTTTCAGAATTCTTAAAGTAAGTCAAATTTGTGTAGTACAAATTTATATAAAATGAGAGTTCTCTATAATTGGGTCCCCAGCACCTAGCAAAGTACCTTTTAGGTACTTCATTCATGAATATATACTCAGAACTGTAAAAACACTGTAGATAGCTATTTGGGCCGCAATGGCAAAGAGATCCAAAAGTAAACTTTCACCACTAAATTTTTTTTATGAATATAAACAATTTCAGTGCCAAAAAGTATTCTTTTCATCTCTGTATATTTATTTTGAGACATTAAATGTGTCGTATTGAAGCCCCAAAGGCCTTAGTGAACAACAATCCACAGTAGAATGTAATTTCTTTGAGGTTAGAGACTGACTTTTATTTTGTTTCTGTTTCCCTAATGTCTGACTTTGGACTTTGCAAATAGGTAAGGCAGCAAGTTGGCTCAGTGAATAGAGGGGCCTGGAATCAGAAAAACTCATCTTCTGGTTTACCAACCTGAGCTTACAGATTGTGTGACTTTGGATAAGTCATCTAATCCTGTTTCTTCAGTTTCCTTCTCTGTAAAATGAACTGGAGAAGAAAAGCAAACCAGTTCAGTACCTCTGCCAAGAAAACCCCAAATGAAGTCACAAAGAATTGGACATGTTTGTAAAAACAAACAAACAAAAAACAACAACCATTTAAGCTTTGGCACATAAATGGCATTTAGGAAATGCCTTGATTGATTGATTAAAGCAATCTGTTTGGGGAATGGAGAAGAGAAGGAAATATTTGGAAATTAAGGTGATATAAAATTTCTTTTTCAGACTAAAGCTGTGTTTTCCTCAGTATAGGATTCTCTCAAGAAGAAATGGTGCTCTACCAATGCAGATTGACATGTGATTTATAACTTTAGTCTTAGAGAAACTGGAAAGAAGTCTATGTATTTGCCTATGGTTAGAAAATCATTATTTATAAGAGATGAGATTTGAATCCAGGTCTTGTGGACTCTGAAACCAGTTCTTTATCCACTATGCCATGTTTTCTCTCGAAATAAAAGATAATCATTTATCCATATCTATCTGTCTTGTTAAAGTAGGAGTGGGGAGTGGGATACACAATTTTCAAACCCCACATAGTGTGTATGCAGTTACCTTTGTCTCACCCAGAACTGGGTAAGCGCATACATTTGTGCATGTCTGTGATCCTGTGATAGACATTCAGTAATTGGATGTGAACCCTGGGATGAGGATGCTCCCAGGCTATGGCAACTTCTTCCCTCATAGACTGTCTCAAGTCTCCTTGCTGACCCATATTCCAAGGCACAGTAGTTAGCTCCCTGTCATCTGGGGAATAGGGACCAGAGACTGTCTCCATGAGCAATGTCTTGGGGTGAGGGAGCTGTCTCCTCACACATAAGTATTATATGAGGAGATTTATCCCTAATAATTGCAGAAATCCACATTTGCTTATTTCCAAGGGCACCAGGAAGGTCATCGGGGGAATATGGGCCAGGCTCTCTCTATGGGCAATGTCTGCTTCTATTCAGAGTTGGATGACCTCCATGAAGCAGGCTGGGCAAATTCCCATGGTGCCAATCATTAGGCAAAAACAACAAGCTAATTCCTCCCTGATCCTGACCAGAAAAGTGCAAATAAATGGAATACACCACAAGACTACTGGGGACAGGTGATCCAGCTGCCAATTCAATCAAAAGGTATAAGCAAGAGAATACCATCTGTTTTCATGAAAATTTTTGTCAAAAATGAAAGGCTGGAATGGAAAGAATGAGAGTAAAAGGGAAGAGTTCTTGTTCTTCCTCAGTAAGCTCTGGTTTATCAAAAGGATTTTTGAATTTCTTTCCTAATTCCTGGTGTTGTTGTCCATTGAATTCTGTGTTGCTTGATATTCTCATCCAGATCGATCCAAAACTAGAAATGATATGAATCCAAATTTCTACATTGCTTGAAGGTTTGCAAAAACCCTTCAAGGTCCAATGGAATAAACATTGATATTCCCAATTTATAGACTTAGGAGACTAAGTTTCAGAGTAACAGATCTGGGATCATAAAAGTAGAATATTTTGCTACTGACACTAAAATTCTCATCAGCTTAGACATTCTATATTCTGAGGATTTTCTTAATTTTGAAATTTTCTATACTGTATTTTAAAGTTCCTTTAAATGCCGATTTTCTATAGTTCAAGTTTCCTACTAGTGTTAACATTCTATGCTCTCTCTTTCTTCTTCTTTTAGTTCAGATATTTTATGTTCAAAAGTGCTTTCTAAATTTACATCCAATTAACCAATCAATCAATATTTTAACTGGCTGCTCTGTGCTAGGTTCTGTGTTAGGTTCTAAGGTTACAAAACTCCATGTTGTCTCATATGTTCTTTTATGTGGCCCAGTGGCTATTATTCCAGGCCAAGAGTCAGGAAGATTCATCCTTCTGAGTCTAAATCTGGCCTTAGATATTGCCTACTTGTGTGATCCTAGGCAAGTCACTTAACCTCATCTATACAATGAGCTAGAAAAGGAAATGGTAAACCACTCCAGTCTCTGTCAAGAAAACCCCAAATGAAGACATAGAGAGTCAGAAATGACTGAACAACATAACAGCAAAGAATAGTTTGGGACAGATAATTCAGGCCCTTAGTTTTCAATAGTCCATGTACCAATAGAAACCAGTAGGATTATGGAAAGAGAACTGTCCTTGGAGTGAGAAGAGTTTGAATCCTGAGCTATTTGACTTTTGCCAAGTCACTTACCTCTCTGTTTCTGTTTTGTCACCTATAAAGCAAGGATAATAATTTTGATACTAGATATTTCATGTTTTGGGGTGAATAATTATGCTTGATAAGTCTTAAAGTATGATATATAATTGTGAGTTATCTGTTTGCTTCAGTTTCCTCAATTATAAAATTAATTGGGAAGGAAATGACAAACCACCCAGTGTCTTTGCCAAGAAAAGACCAAATGGGGATCATGGAGAGAGACTGAACAACAAATATTGTCAGATATTGATGGATCTAGGAATCTATCAAATCCAAATAAGAACCATTTAATTCACATGGCTTGGAAAATTAAACAATAATGTACAATTTATAGCTAGAAGGGACCCTGGAGATAATCTGATCTACTCCCTCCCCTTTCACTGGGAGGTATTTTGCTGTAGTGGAATGTTCTTTTGGAGGTTCTGGAATCTAGATTTGAGTCCCAACTCATGAGACCACAGGCAAATTCGATTTCAGTTTTGTTGGATTAAATGGCCTCTAAGTTCTGTCTCTGTTCCAAATCTATTATCCTGATTTACAGATGAAGAAATAGAGACCAAGAGAGAAGTGGACATCCATTTTTTTAAAAAAGCATGAACTTCTTAAACACTAAAGTAAAGCTTGCTCCCAAACTTTTTGGAGTTACTTGATTTGTTGGCAACCCCCCAACTTCTGGAATATAGAAATACAAAGTTTTGTATGGAATACATTTATTTTAGAAATTAATTTTTTTTTAGAAAGTCTGCTGATAACTGGCAATACCCTGGTGTGTTGCAAAATCAGAACTAGGGAGGTTTCTTAGGGTTTCCATCCTAAGAAATAGACAACAGTCTCAAAAAAAAAAAAAAAAAAAGACTGAAAGCCAACTGGAGCCAATGCCTCTTGTAGCTGTTTTGGGGGAATGGGTTAGCAAGGGTTCTTAACCTGGGGTCTGTGAACTTGTTCAATATGATTGCTTTCCTTTGTAATTTCAGGTCTATTATTTGTGCATTTAAAAACATTCTGAGAAAGAGTTCACATCCTTCACTGGACTGCCAAAAGGCCTCTGGGACACATGAAAATCAAGAACTCCTGAGCAAGGGTGGTTCGCATGTCCCCATTAATAGTCTGTAGGCATTTCCTGGCACCTAAAAGCTTAAGCTGAGGACTACCTAGGCTTGAAGGACATCTTCTGAGAAGCCACTGGCAACTTCTGGTCATGGGTAAGCCATTTGGTCCTTGGGAGATGAAAGCAGTGCTTCCTTTTCTACATGGATAATTATAGGACCTTCCTCCCTCCCTATTCCCTTGCTCCTGGTTCTATCTCCCCGAGGGATTGCTCAGCCCTCTGACATTGGATCCAGGGACTCAGCAGCATTCAAAAGAGGGACATGGCCCTTGTAGGCATTTTCCATGATCGTTTCCCCCCTTTTTGTCCTATGTTTTTGAGGAGGAATCTGGGGCCCAGCCTAAAAGGGCTAATGAAAAAAATCAGATCTTCCTGGTCCCCAACTTCAGCTTAGGACATAAATTTTCTAGCATTTCTTCTCCACTCCTAGCTGGAAAGGAACTGGCTTACTGATTCTGTGAGCATCATCTTCAAAAATGGAACCCACATTTGAGGTTCAGGTAGTAAAATCTGAGGATAGATTTAGTTTAAAATATGAGGCAAATGTGGTTTTTCAGCATATTAGCTTCTTCCTCTGTAAAATAGGTTTTTGAGCCGCTTCAAGTGGAAGGTAGAACTAATAAAACCTATTGAAAATGTGGCATTAAGGGGGCAGCTAGGTGGCGCAGTGGATAGAGCACCAGCCTTGAGTTCAGGAGGACCCAAGTTCAAATCTGGTCTCAGACACTTAACACTTCCTAGCTGTGTGACCCTGGGCAAGTCACTTAACCCCAGCCTCAGGAAGAAAAAAAAAAAAAAAAAAAAAAGAAAGAAAATGTGGCATTAGCATATCACACCATATCATTCTAAATATATGGTGACAATTTACAATTTATCTATTATGAAAAAATTATTAACAAATCATTTTAAATTTGGAACACATGATTTTGCAAAAGTGAATGTTGAAAACTATCTTTGTATGTATTTTGAAAATAAAAGGCTATTATTAAAAAAATTTTAAATTATTTCAGACAAATAGAGGGAATCCTACTTTAATAGTAGAGTGGGTTACAAGGGACTTATTTTTAGAAGTTGGGGAATAGTAAGTAGAAAAAATCTCACCTTTAAATTAAGAGGTTCTTCTAGTTAATATTTTTTAAAATGTATTCTTGCCCAGAAATCATAAGGGAAAAATACAAATATAGAAAAAGGAGAGATTATGACTTGTATGTAAATTGGAATTGTGATTTTACTGATAGAATTCCAATGTAAGGGATGCCCTCTACAGATACAGATTCATAGCTTCTCTTCAACTCAGTCTAGTAGAGTTGCCTGGGGACACTGAGAAGTTAAATGATTTATCCAAGGTCACACTGCAGGTATCTGGAGCAGAAACTTAACCCAGATCTTCTGAACTCTGATACAAGCTTTCTAGTCACTAAAATGCAGATGCTTTTTGCATACAAGGTCAATGAACGTTTAGTCAACCAATCCAACAAATATATATTAAATACCCATTGTGCTAAAACACTGGCTATAACAAAGAAAGGCAAAAGACATTTCTCACTTTCAGGAGCTTGCTGTCTAATAAGGGGGACAATATGCAAACAACTATATACAAACTATACACATATTAACTTGAAGATAACCGACAGAGTGAAAGCACTGGAATTGCAGCTGGTTTTGAAGGAAAACAAAGCCAGGAGACAGAAGGGAATAGATTCCAAGCATAAAGTAAAAATGCTCTGAGTCTGGAGCTGAGTGTCTTGTTCCAGGAACAGCAAGGAGGTCAATGTCACTAAATCTGGAGGGTGGGAGAGGTTTAAGGTGTAAGAAAATTTGAAAGATAAGGGAAAGGCATGTTATAAAGGGTAATGTACTGATAAATAAGAATTTTATATTTGATCCTGACATGATAGGATCCATTGTTGCTTATTGAGTATGAGGGTGACCTAGTCATATATTAGCTTTAGGAAGATAACTTTGGTAGCTGAAAGAGTATCTTGGAGTGGAAAGAATTGTGGCTGACATACTCTTGCAAACAGTGCTAAATCCTAATGGAAGTATAACGATTTCTAAATACAGCAGAAACTTCTCCCTAGGAGTGCAGAAGGAAAAGAAAATAGGGGAGATTTTTTTTTTTTTTTTTGGTAAAGAGAAGTAAAAAGAATTGGGGAAGAAAAACATGTATGCAAGGACTCGTGCAGCTTCACCTTTGAAATGCTGTTCAGAATAGAACCCCGATAGAGGAGAAAGGATGAAAGAGGATCATGCAAATAAATCAGAGACTCCTGGAGGAATTCGAATCTGATTTATCCCTTGACTTCTTTCCTTAGGAAGCAATGTCTCCTCTTTGAGATTCTTGTTCTTTATCTCTTCCTTGGTGAAAGGGATACCGATTTTCCCCCGTGGAGCCCAAGCCTTTACTGGTATGTGGAAGCAGCACAAAGTTGGGGAGATGGTACAAAATTGGGGTAGGAAAGGAAACAGGATAGATAAAGATAGAGTGAATTGCTCCAGATTTAGCAAACGAAAAAGACAAATCCTTCCTTCTCTTTCTCTCTCCCCCTCCCCATCTTCTCCCCTTTTCTATCTCCACCCCCTTATTCCCCTCCTGGGACTATTGGCTGCTGCCCCTTTAAGGGCCGCCACTCCTCCCAGAAGTGGTGGCACGGGGGGAAGGCCGAGCTTTGCTGGCCCCAGTCAGGCGGGGAAGATGGCCCAGGCCCGGGGAGCCGCTCCCACGCCCTGCCACCCCCTCCCCTAAGCTGGGTGAACTCGGCAATCCCCTCTCCCTCTTTCCCTCCCCTGCGCCTCAGTCGGGAATGGCTCCGTGGCCCCACGAGAACAGCTCTATGCCCGAGTGGCCAGACCACCCAACGGTAGCGTCCGCCGTCACCAACACGAGCGGGCTGTCCGCGGCACCGTGGGCAGCGGCGGTAGCGGGGGCGCTTTTGGCTCTGGCTGTCTTAGCAACCGTGGGAGGCAACCTACTAGTCATCGTGGCCATCGCCAGGACCCCGCGGCTCCAGACCATGACAAACGTGTTCGTGACTTCCCTGGCTGCGGCCGACCTGGTGGTGGGGCTGCTGGTGGTGCCCCCGGGGGCCACCTTGGCGCTGACGGGACACTGGCCGTTCGGCGCCACGGTTTGTGAACTGTGGACCTCGATTGATGTGCTGTGTGTGACCGCCAGCATCGAGACTCTTTGCGCCCTAGCCGTGGACCGCTACCTGGCAGTGACCAATCCACTGCGCTACGGCGCGCTGGTTACCAAGCCCCGTGCCCGAGCAGCTGTCGTCGTGGTCTGGGTCGTGTCCACCGCAGTGTCTTTCGCGCCCATCATGAGCCAGTGGTGGCGCGTAGGGGCTGACGCCGAGGCGCAGAGCTGCCACTCCAATCCGTTCTGCTGCGCCTTCGCCTCCAATCTGCCCTACGCCCTGCTCTCCTCCACCGTCTCCTTCTATCTTCCCCTGCTCGTCATGCTCTTTGTCTACGCTCGGGTCTTTGCTGTGGCCACTCGCCAGCTGCGCCAGCTGCGTCGGGAGCTCGGGCGCTTCTCCCCAGAAGAGCCCCCTCCTTCCCCGCTGCCCCCTTCCCAAGGAACGCCCTGCACCCGTCCCGGGAGGGTCCATTCTTGCAGCCGCCGACCGGCGCGCCTGCTGCCCCTTCGGGAGCACCGGGCCCTGCGTACCCTGGGTCTCATCATGGGCACCTTCACCCTTTGCTGGCTGCCCTTCTTCGTGGCCAACGTGGTGCGCGCCCTCGGGGGGCCTACGCTGGTTCCCAGCTCGGCGTTCCTCGCCCTCAACTGGCTTGGCTACGCCAACTCTGCCTTCAATCCCCTCATATACTGCCGCAGCCCCGACTTCCGCAGCGCCTTTCGCCGCCTGCTGTGCCGCTGCGGCCGCCGCCTGTACGCTCGGCCGCGCTCCCCGTGTCCCCGCCGTTGCCTTCCCCGAACTCCCGAAGACTCCCCGGATCCAACCGCCCGAGTCGCGGGCGCTGTCAAGGCTGCCCAGAGTCAGGGGACAGAAGATGGGGACCAGGGCCGTGGGGCAAGGCGGCCGGGGACGTTCTCTGTGGGAGGGACAGCGGGAGGTGACTCGGACTGCCCGGTGCCCACAGCTTGAGGGGTAGGTACCAAGGAGCGAAGGGCCCGGGTACTGAGATAACGAGGACACTTTGTGCCTTGCTCTAGAAACTTTTATAAAAAGAAGATGGGGGGTGGGTACGCGTCAGGATAGGGAAAAGTGGAGAAGTATCGAGGGGCGAAAGAACCTGCTGCGCTTAGAAAAGGGGGTTCAGAAACTGGGAACTCGGAATTCTTATCTATTGTAAATCTGGGGCGTGAGGCAAGAGGGAGAGCTGGCCCTCGGAGGGACACTGCATTCTTCAGCCGTCGGAAAGCCGGAGTGCATAGAGGGAGGGCGGTGCCCCTCCTGGGACTGAGGGCTACCACCCTACTTCGAGCTCTGGGGCGGGATAGGGTCGGCGGGGCTGTGGTGGCTACAATTTGGCTCGCAGATCGTTGCCTTCTGTACAAGCGCCAATCCCCAGCTCTCTCAGGACTGAAGCCCAGGGCGGTTTCAGCCTCCATCTCTGCCCTTCCAAAGGTTTGGCAGATCCCGAGCGAACCTGCCCGCAGGCTGCTTGGAGAGTTAGTGAGAGTGAAAATTCTTCCCCAGGGGGAGGGGGCTGGGGGAGGTGTAAGGTGAGGGAGTGGTGATGGCTCCATCGCTCTGGGCATTACTCATTATTCAGGGATCTGAGTCCCACGTCCCAGTCCAGGATTCACCTGTCCTTACGCCTTTTTGCATCCCTCCCCCTACTCTCCATCTCCAGCGCCCTATTTCCTCCTTCCCCAGACTCAAGATGTCTGTGCCTTTCAGGACTTTGAGGAGTTCCTTGCCTTGGATTGCAGCTGACGGAAACTGCAGTTGTGCATTGACCCCTTGGAAGATCCGGGGAGCTCGGTCAGACTGTGTCTGAGACGGGGGTCTGTGGGGTGGTGAAACTGCCCGAGCTGGGCCCTTGCCTTCCACCCTGTGCCCTCCAGGACCAGCTGTTGCTATGATAAGTTAAGGAGCCTGTTAGTTGAAAGAGAGTAGATCTTCCTAGTTCCTTCCAGATGTTACAGAGAAAATGGAGTCAGCTGCCAAAGCACCGACCTAAACGGAATAACCTATCACTACCTCAGCAAGTGGGTGTATCTTTTCAATATGCCTTCATTAGTCCCAGGAGCAGGAGGGATAAGCATTTATGTAGGGGCACCCCATCTCTCTCACGTTGGTGCTGCATAATCGGATCTCAGGAATACGAGAGCATCCCTGTTCCAGTCCTTCAGTTTCCTAGATCAGGGGATGATGGCAACTCAAAGGATCTTTTGCAGTTTTCAAGCCTTTAGGAATATTCCCTCCATGCTGCTGCCCAGTGGTCAGAGTAAGGGATAGGAGAAATCCAGAAGTCTGGATTTTGCTCCTAGCTTCATTTCACCACTAAGCCTCATTTACCCTCATTTTTTTGGAGAGAGAACAACTCATATCTACCTCACAGTACTATCAGAAGGACTCCTATTATTGTGTGTGTGTATGTGGGAAGGGTACGCCCTTGAAAGTCTCTATAAACTCCTAGTGTTTATAGAAAGATGAACCTATTCTGTTGTTTTAAAATCGAATCAATAAATGTCACTACATAAACGAATTTCTTGCCCCTTTCTTCTCATTCCTTTTCCTTCCTGCCTCTGATTCATGTTCCTCTTTCCCCTACTTACTCCTTTATCTTGATCTAGCTCCCAACACATCCAGTAAATTAGAGATAATCTTCATAATCACCCTTCCTCCCCTTTTCATCAAATTCCTCCAAACTTTTATCTTCAAGTTAAGCCACAAACTATTTTGGCAAAGGAGCCTGGGACCATTCAGAAATTAGGGCTTCTGCATCTGAAATATGATTAAATAGCAAAGTCATGGACCTTAGAATAGAAGAAGTTAGTTGGACCCCAATTCAGGGTATATTTTCCCTACCTTGCTGTGAGTCTGAGGTGTGCACCAGGAACTCAGGACATCCAGGAGGTGGTTTTGTATAACATTAGTATATATGTGTCTGTGTGTATAGCTGGGTCGTAGTGCATTGTTATAAACCAATGAGAGAAGATGTATCATGCTGTAAATATGTCCTGATCATCATCTTTGCTCCCTATCCCCACTCCCCATTGCCTACAGAAATCTTTTATCTATTTCAAAGTAAAACTATGCTTTAAAACATTTCTATGCTTATTTTTAAATTTCTTTGGTCTGGACCTGTGATGTGATTGATGTGAGGGTTATTAGTGAAGAAATTCCCATTCACTGTTCCAGATCAACAGTCTGTAACTCGTCCTTTTTGAGTTGCTTTGGGACCTTGAGAGTTTAGTTGATTTGTCCATGATTGAACAGCTAATAAGTATCAGGGGCAGGACTTATATCCTGAGCTTCCTCCTTTCAAGGTTCCCTAGGTTCCCCAATCTGCTTCTGATGCCTTTTTTTTTTTTTTTTTTTTTTTTGGTAAATTTGAAAAAAAACTCTTGCTTAATGACATTTGCAACAAGTTTTGTCCACATTAGTTTATAGAATAATTGATCAACACATTTATTGAGTACATGCAAAGCACTATGGATGAAAAGAATAAGCCATGGTTTCTGTGTTCCATGTTAGACTTTTGTATATTGGTATTAGAGTATGAATGAGATCTGGATTGTATTGCCTACCCATTTCCTAGGAAACCAAGTTTCATTAGCTGGGATGCACATCTCCCAAGAATGATTTGTTTCCTTTTTGCTCAAAGCACTGCTCCATCTCTGGAGTTGGAGACCCTGGAAGGTTTCTTGGCAAAGTCTCTGATGACCTTTGAAGGATGGCCCTTATTGAGGATAGGAGGAAGATTTTGGTTTGGCCCAGGGGAGGGTAAATACTCCATATGCCTCCTAAACCAGTAGACTTGGGAGTGGGAGAAGGGTGATTTGAAGAAGCTCACATTAGTAGAAATGCCCTGAATATTGTCCATGAATTCCTTGTGCCAGGGGTCCACTGGCTCTCCTCTGTGCTAGCTGTCAGACCCAGGTTTGAATGTTTAGACTTGTGGGCTCCATCTGGGGATTGTCACCCCTGTGTCTGACAGCTCAAGAGGCAGCAGCTCTTGGCACTTGTCCAGAAATCCATGGTCCAGCTGCAAAGAGAGAGAGATTTACATCCTTGGTGGGGAGCAAGCTGCTCTTGGAACCCGTTGCTGGCAATTTAAAGGGTGGAAGTCAAACATCCAATCCGTGAACGGAGAGATGTGAAAACTTACAGACCAGCTGGAAGGAGCCTGTTGGGCCTCACGTTGCCTTCTAAGAGAACTGCAGCCGCTAGTGAGATTGATGATTCACTTTTTTTTTTTGGGGGGGGAGTACCTAGGGAAGTGAGGATGGAGTGGAGGATGGAGTGGAAGTGAGTTTTCCTGTCAAGAGCAGAACCAAGGAACCAAGGAATCTGTTGGCAACTAACATGGTATAGAGGAGAAAGTGCTGAATTTAGAGTCAAGAGAGAGACTGATACTTATGTGTGATGTTGTATAAATCATCTAATTTCTCATGTCCTAAAATGTAAAATGAGAATGTCAGGTTAGATGATCCTTAAGGTTCTTTTCACCCATAAATTCTATTTGATTTTAAAATCAAGGCAGAAAGTAGGGGGAAATGTTGCACCTTGGTGATGGGAGAGCTGGTTGGGATCTTACCCTCAGTTTTTTCACCTGCAGAATAGGAACAATTATCTTGAGGTTGGAAGGAAAACTCTTTGCTATTAAACTATTAAAACTCTATAGAAATATGTATTCTTCCTTAGGCTTTTAGGAAAAGGGGCGCTCAAGATGAGGTAGCAATCTTACAATTTATAAGCATTAAGCTTCAACAACAAGGAGACCTTGGATTCAAGTTTGCCCTCTGACATCTCCTGGCTAGGTGACCCTGAAAGAGTCACATAATCCCACATTGCCCCATATCCTCTAAAATGACAAATTGTAAATGAGCCAATTTGTCTTGATGGAGGGGGCTTCCATTGAAAATTCCCTATATGGGGCAGCTTAGATGGCAAAGTGGAGACAGTGCTGGCCCTGAAGTCAGGAGGACCTGAGTTCAAATCTGGTCTCAGACATTTAACACTTCCTAGCTGTGTGATCCTGGGCAAGTCACTTAACCCCAGCCTCAGGGAGAAAAAAAAATCCCATATGGATATTTTAGATCCAGTCTAACAAATGTATGCTTCTGACTAAAGATATAAATGCAGAAGTGTCCCTGCCCTCAGGGCATGCATTTTAGTAGGGTGAGACTGTAGATTCACAGATAAATATGTATACATATATATATGTATATATATATGAGATGTAACAAGAAGAAAGAGTAACATTGACAGAGTTTAGACAAAAGTTTTCCAAAGATTACAGCTGCAGTTATACCCACAATGGTATTCCTTAAGGCAAGCAACTTTAGGCAAAGGTCAGCTCAGGGCAGTAGATAATCTGGCCTCAGACATTTACTAGCAGTGCTAAGTATTAGAAGCAGGACTTATACCCAGGGCTGTCTCATTTCAGTTTCCTCATCTGTAAAATGGAATGAAGAAGGAAATGGCAAACCATTCCATTATCTTTGCCAAGAAAACCCCAAATGGGGTCACAAAGAGTCGGACATGATTGAAACAACTGAATAAGAATTGCCAAGCGTATGAGAACTCTTGATAATCACACGAGCTTTTGCTTTAGGTGGGATAAAATGGTCTTACCCCCAGACTTCTTACAAGGGCTGCTGACCAGAAAGTGAAGGGAGGGGGAATGCTCCAGAAAGAGTTCTTAACCTTTTTGTGTGTCATGAACTCCTTTGGGGGTCTGCTGAAACCTATGGACCTCTTCTTAGGATCACGTTTTAGAATTCATGGAAAAATATTTAGGCTTACGAAGGAAACTAATTCTATTCATATATGGTTATGAAAATATTTTTAAAAAAATTAAATTCACAGATCCCAGGTTAGGAACACTTGGAGGGTGAAGAAAGTGTCTTATTATATTCTGTCCCATAGTGCCTAGCACCCTATGAGCCACACAAATTGGGATTCGGCGAATGTGGCTTGGGGATGTCCATGAAAAATATGCTCCCCACTGAATACTTCTCAGGAAAAAAAGGATCTTTCTTCATACTCCCTGCAGGATGCCTCACCAATAAGGCAGGTGTGTTTGTATTTCTGTGCGTAGACAAACAGAGCTTGGCTTGAGGGGGAGGAATGAGAGCCAACCAGTGATTGAAGACACAAACTGTCCTTGGTGTATATCTCTTTGCCTCAGGCCATCTGCTCTTAGCTCTAGGAGGGAAGGGGGGAACTGATACTGGGGTGAGGGTGAGGATAGGAATTTCCAGTCCGGTTTAACAGAAGAAACAACAGAAAGGGTTGTAATTCTTTACAATTCCTTTACTTAATTGAAACTCGAAATAAACATCGTGGTGGTACCTCATTTTTTTTTTTCTTAATGATAATATAGGCAGAGAGCTGTTCTTCCTCTGGTCTTTTGCCTCTTAGAAAATGGAAAGAATAAATGGTCTTGGAAATTTAAAACTGATCAACTAGTCCCAGCCCCAACATTTTGGAAGTGGGTCTAATGAGAAGAAATTAATTTGCTCACTCACTCAACTAGAAACAAGAGGCTAAATCCAAACCTAGACTTTCTGATTCAAAATTCAATGGATTAAAAAAAAAAAAGTTCAATGGGTGTTATTTTTCCCCCCCAATCTACTAGGAAGTCATACTTCTGAGAGGAATAGTTTTTGCAGCTGATTTCCAGGGCTTGTAACTTCAATTAAGAAGCATAGAGCCCTGAAGTTGGGATCACTTATTAGCTAATACAAATCACCTCTGTTTTCTTCAATTTCCTAATGTATAAAATGGGAATAATACTGGCATCTCTCTTCCTCAGTTTTTAATAAGGATCAAATGAAACAATATTTGTAAAGGATATAACATATCACTTGGTACATTGTAAACTCTCTCTATATATATTTTTTCTCCTCAGTCTCCTACTACTACCAGTCCTGACTTGGAAAATTGGGCTACCCTAGAAACTTTCTTTCAATTCATCTAAGACAAAAAAAAAATTGAGGTTAAAAAATCCACTAAGTTCCTTTGCAACAACAACAACAAAATTCGGTTCTGCACATATACATTGTACCTAGGATATACTATAAGATATTTAATATGTATGGGAATGCCTGCCATCTAGGGGAGAGGGTGGAGGGAAGGAGGGGAAAAACTCAGAACAGAAGGGAGTACAAGGGATAATGTTGTAAAAAAAATTACCTATGCATATGTACTGTCAAAGAAAATGTTATAATTATAAAAATTAATAAAAAATAGTTAAAAATAAAAAAATAAAAATAAATAAAAAAGAAGAACGGGGAAAAAAAAATCCACTAAGAAATTTGAGGGAAATGGTAAAATAAGATGAAATAAGGGTATAGAAAGTTGCTTGTCAAGATGACAAAGGAAAGAGATTTTCAGTGAGGTACTATTTCATCCCAGACTGCTCTGATCTGTCATCAGTGGTGTAAAACCCAATTTCTTCATTTTTCCTAACCTAAGACCAGTTCAGGGGATTTTGAAAGGTTAAGGCATTTTAAATTATATTCCCAGTAAGATTAGGGTGAAACAAGGTTGCCCACTATCACCATTACTATTCAATATTGTATTAGAAATGCTAGCTTTGGCAAAAAGAGAAGAAAAAGAGATTAACTGAATTAGAGTAGGTAGGAGGAAAGCAAATTATCATTCTTTGCAGATGATATGATGGTATACCTGGAGAACCCTAGAGAATCAACAAAAACTATTAGAAATAATCCACACCTTTAGCAAAGTTTTAGGATACAAAATAAATCTGTATAAATCATGGGCTACAAGGTCATAGCCTGCTCATCAGTGTTCAGATCCAGCTAACTTCCTTGTTTGATTCTCCATGAAGATTTCTTCTTGAATCTCCCACCAGGCATAGTGGGAGAGTCAGGGCACAGAGGAAAAAAAATCTTGGAGTTGGAGATGAAACTTTATTATCTAAGAGGTAATACTTAGCCCCCCCCCTTCCTGGAACACTATTCTTCATATCCACCTTTTCCCTTCCTCCTTAATCTTAATCCTTCCTTCTGAAATGACCCCTAATTTATCCTGTATGTATCCGGTTTGTACAGTTGTTTGCACGTTGTCTCCTGCATTTGAGTGTGAGCTTCTTGAGAACGGAGACTGCTTTTGTGTATCCTCAACGTATAATAGGTGCTTAAGAAATTCTAGTTGACTGACGTGGCTAACAATGATTGGATCTAATCCTCATCATGCATATGTACATGTGTGTATTGTGGATTATTAGTTACACCGGTTTCTTTATACTCTCATGTTAATGATTTAGAGTTCTTGTTTTTTTCTGTCCTTCCCCCAAAAAATCCTTTCCCAGAATCCTGTCTTTCTAAGTTTTATAATATTCCAATGTTACTTCTTACATCGATGCTTCAAAAAATTTACAATTTTCCTCCTGTTACACATTTGTTTCATGAATTGCTGTGGGGAAAAATATTTTATTACCTGATGGTCAATTCTCCAATTAATATTTTCTCCTGTCACAGTCTAGTTCCTAAGCCTCGACTCAAAGCTTATATAGCTTGTTTGGATCTAAGTTTTGAAAACCCAAGGGATCCATGATAGGATGTGCCATTGGAGCAATGAGGCAACTGGGAAAAACTTCTTTCCGGAAAATCAGAGAATTGTAGATTTAGAAGAAGGGACCATAATGGTCATATAGTTCAACCAGCTCATTTCACAGGAAAGGATACAAAGGCCTAGGAAAAGTTAACTGACTTGTATTTGACTTATTTATTTAATATTTTCACCCAGTTACATTTAAAACTTTTTTTAGTAACTGGAATAGATGATTTTGCAAAGTCACGTAGGACATTTATCCCTCCCACATCACAACTTTCACTTTTGAGTTTTCCATATATCACAGGGCAGCATGAGAAATTAAAAAGCAGGTTTGGGGAGTTTTGTGGAAGTCAGATGGATGTGGGAAAGCTAGCAGATGACACAGAGCCTATGATCAAATACTTAACCAAATTTTACAATAACCTCTCATAAAAGAACAAGAAAAAATTCAGATTTCTCTGGTAGGAAAGGAGGGCCCAAACATTTTATGCAGATTTTCCGGATAGAGGAGATGAGAAGGCCCTAACTCCTTCCAGGTTGATGGAGAAACAGTAAGTAACCAAATCAGGATCCAAAACCAATCTCTCAGATTTAAAGTTTAACGTGCCTTACATTTCACCAGGCATTCTCCTATGTTTTAAATATACAAGAAGAGCAAAAATTGCATTGTTGGAAAAGAGCACATTTCATCACAGAGAGGGTAAAGAGAATCACCTGGAGCAAGTTTTTTGTTGTGTGCAGGGTAAAGACCCTTCTTTGTTAATTCTTCTATTTTGTTGTATCTCTGAAAAGGTGGGTGAACCTAGTGCCCCCTGCTGGCATAATCTGGAAAGAACAAGTAGAAGTTTTACTAATGCCAGGGCTTTATTCTAAGCTAAAATAGAATACTGTGGCTGCTGTTGCTGCTGTTGTTGCTGCTGCTATTTTTTCTCCACTTGCTAAGAGCCACAGGCAGCTCTACTCATTTGGGAGAAAGGAAAGTCCCCTCCAGGGTATAATTGGAGGCCCAAAGTTAGGATTTGTCCATGGATATATATCTTCTAAGGTCCCACCATCACTCTTCTCTCTTGTAGAAGGCTGAATATGTAAACATATTCCTTGAATAAAAGGATGCATGGAGCTACTGTAAACCATGAACACTTTAGTCTGAATAAGTTCATCAGATTTTCTCTGGTTTTCCAAAAGTTTCATGAGGAAAGCATCTAGTTTCCTTAGTCACAGGAAGGAGCAAGTTTCCATTTTATCCTTCATTTGGGGGAAATTCATAATTTCTACCTTAAGTTTGTTTTCTGGAAATACTGGAGGAGTGGAGAATTCCCACTATCCACAGGGGTCTTAGTGAGAGACATGGATTTTAGTCCCGGCTTTGGACCCTGGCTGGGTGAGTCTGGGGAAATTCTCTTTGGTTCTCTGAGCCTCAGTAGGCTTATTTTTGAAATAGAAATACTTGTGCTAACCATTTCATGGGATTGTTGTGAGAGAAGTGCTTTGTAAATACCAAAGAGGCCTAGAAATAGCAACTATTATTAGAAATGATAAGAAAAATAGCATTTATTTAATGCTTTAAGGTTTGTAAAAAAAAAGTTTATAAATATTTCATTTTATCCTCACCTAAAACACTAGAAGATAGGTACAATATTATCCTCATTTTCCAGATACCATTTGCCCTAGTCAGGCTACATTTTCAGTAGTGGGTTCAGCCCTGGGTAGCACATTTTAAGGAAGGTCATAAACAAGTTAAAGTGAGTTCAAGAAGAGAGGAACTGTCATGAATGAAAAACCCAAGAGACATAAGTTCTGGGTAATTAATCATTTTTATTAATTATAGTTAGCGAATAATTAATAAAAGAATGATCATTTGTCTAACTCTCATAAGCCAAAGACTTGTCATGGAGACCTCCTTTTTTTTTTTTTTTCCCTCTCCTTCCCCCCACTCCCTCCCCTAGATGGCAGGTAATTCAATACATGTTAAATATGTTAAAATAAAATATGTTAAATCCAATATATATATATATACATATTTATACAGTTATCTTTCTCACAAGAAAAATTGGATAAAGAAGGAAAAAAACTGAGAAAGAAAACAAAATGCAAGCAAACATCAACAGAAAGAGTAAAAAGACTATGTTGTGATTCACACTCAGTTCCCACAGTCCTCTCTCTGGGTATAGATGACTCTCTTCATCATAAGAGCATTGGAACTGGCCTGAATGATCTCATTGTGGGAAAGAGCCACGTCCATCAGAATTGATCATTGTATAATATTGCTGTAGTTGTATACAATGATCTTCTGTTCACTTCACTCATGTAACTCTCCAGGCCTCTCAAAAATCCTCCTGCTGATCATTTCTTACAGAACAATAATATTCCATAACATTCATATACCATAATTTATTCTCCAACTGATGGGCATCTATTCAGTTTCCAGCTCTTTGCCACAAACATTTTTGTGCATGTGGATCCCTTTCCTGTGGAGACCTCTTGATACTTATATAACCTTGGAAGAGTATATGTTTCCCACAGATAATAATAAAATCTGATTGGTTAACAATTAATAAGAAAATATTATAATGAGAAGTGGACCAATTCTAGTGAGAAGCTGAATATGATGAGTCTGATTGAGTCACTCGTGGACAAAGAGAGACTCAGTTTAAACCAGACTACTCCTGCCCTATGCAATCTATACAAAAGGATCTATTCTCCACCTGTCAGTGGACAGTGAATGATGGTGATGGTGGTGGTGAGTTAAGAATTATACCTATATTAGATTCTCCTTATAAAGTCTTCCAGTTGGGTAGACTCCTACCCAAGATTGAAAAGCATGTGTCCTGAGGATTTGGGCAAGCTTATCAATAAGCAATGTCCTTCAAATGCTATCTGAATAACCTAAAAGGACCGATTCTGATCGAGGAAATAGAAAAGGAAAATCAATCTCAGTCAATAATTAGTTATTAATATAAGAGAGAAATAATAATTTCTCTCGGAACCAGGATAGTAAGAGAAATAGAAACCATACCATGTCGAGATCCATTGAAGGAACACAGCATTTTTAGCCTGGGAAAGAGAAGAGCTATGGACCACATGATAGCTGTATTTGACAAGTTATCATGATGTAGAAAGATTAGATTTGTTTGATTTGACCCCAAAGCACCCATGGATGGAAGTTGCATAGATGAAATTTAGGCTCCATATAAGGAAAAAAAAATGCCCCAAAGAGTTTTGCCAAAGTGGAATGGGCTGTCTTGGAAGAGAGTATGTTCTCTCTCCCTAATGACCTTCAAGCAAAGGCAGAATGCCTACTGTAGAGAGGATTCAACTCAGGTATAAGTTGGACTGAATGATCTTTGAGGCTTTTTCTACCCAGTTAGAGAAAATCTGAGGAGCATTTGTAAGATTACGGGATTTAGAGTTGAGCTATCTGTGGTAATGTATTTCTAATCTGCATTCTCCCACTTTGCAGATGAGGAAAGTAACTTGCTATTATATAAGTAGCAATTGGCAGAGCCCAGATTTGAATGTAGGTTTTTGGACAGACTTTGAGAGATATTGGAAGATCAAAGGGCCTGGTGTGCTTTGGTCCATGAAATGACTGGACAACAACCACAATAACCACCTCTGACTCTAAATTCTGTATTTATTCCTCTACAGTATGCTATTAAATGAGCTAGATACCCTGCAGAGATGGATTTTCTTTTCTGAACAAATCCTACCAGCATCTTTTCCCTCTCAGGACCCATTTCTGATTCAAAATAACATTGGAATCCTGTCTAAGGAAACAACTAGTAAACGTCTGGAGCTGAAAAAGAAAGGGATGCAGGATAAGGGCTAACCTTACTCATTTTATAAATGAAATCTAGAGTTCATTCTAATATGGATCTTTATTTCTTTCTGCCTTTCTTTAAGGAAGTCCCTGATAATTCAGTAATCATGACAAGAAAGTACTTTTGAGATGACACTAAGAACACTGGGTCTCTTCTATTCAGAGCCATTTCCTTTTCTTTTTTAACCAGCATGTGGAGCGATAAAATGGGAATAAGAATAAAATAAAAATTAACAGCTTCTTCTTTTGCCCCAGACTCACAATAGAGACTAGAGAAGAATGGAGGAAAGAAGTGGAAAGGATGGAGAAGGATGAAAGATAAAGAAAGAGGTCGAATGCGTAACTCCCTGCGATGTTCATAAAAGGCAGGATTTTAAGGAACATTCCCAATACCTTTCGGGAAATAGGTTTAAATCCTGTCATTTAACTAACAAAATGACTTTGTACAAATGAATTAGCCTCTTGGAGTTTCAATTTCCTAGTTTGGCAAGTGGAAATAATAATTCTTCCCCAACTTCTTGAAGTGCTGCTGCTTCCCAAATTGTATTCACTGATTGGGTCCTCCAAAACAATGGCAATTCCCACCTTCAAGATACTTTGCGATCCTGAACTTTTAAATCAAAAAGCCAACAAGTTCTTTTAAAATACCTACTCTGTGTCAAGCTTTGTGCTATACACTGGGGGTACAAAATAAGGCTTTCTAAGACCTCACAGGCTAGTGGAGAAGACAACATGCAAATAACTATTTAAAAACAGATATTCAGAATGGATTGGAGATAATCTCAACAGAAAAGCACCAACATGAAAACTGAATTACTCTAACAGTATATCAACAGGAAGCCAGAGGACATAATCAGTTTGAGGCAGGCATATTTACTGAAATGACACAGTGAGAAAAATAGGAAAAAAAAAAACATTCTGGAGAGAAATTTGGAGCTATTCTCAAAAGGGTACAAAATTTTGCATACTCTTTGACCCATCAATACCACTACTACATTTGTATGCCAAAGAGATTAAAAAAAAAAAAGAAAAAGAAAAAGGACCTGTGTGTACAAAAATATTTATAGCAACTTTTTTAGTAATGGTAAAGAGTTGGAAATTGAAAGGACTCCTATCAATTGGGAAATGGCAAAACAAGTTGTGATATATGATTGTAGAATACTATTGTGCTATAAGAAATGATAAGCAGATGCTTTCAGAAAAAAATCTGGAAAGATTGCATGAACTGATGCAAAGTGAGGGAAGCAGAATTAGGAGAACGTTGTACATAGTAGCAGCAATGTTGTGTGATGATTAAGTATGAATGATTTAACTATTCTCAGTAATACAAAGATCCAAGACAATTCTGAAGGACTTACAATGAAAAAATGCTATCAATCTATGGAAAAAGAATTTATGGAGTTTGCATACAGATCGAAGCATACTATTTTCTACATTATTTTTTAAATGTTTCTTTTTTTAGTTTATATTTTCTTTCACAATGTGACTAATGTGGATATATGTTTTATATAACTGTACATATATAATCTATATCAAATTTCTTGCCTTCTTAATGAGGGGGGAGAGGAAGAAAAGAGAATTTTGAACTCAAAATTTTAAAAAACACAAATGTTAAAAATTGTTTTTTTTATATGTAATCAGAAAAATATAAAATATTTGAAAGCAAAAAACAAAACAAAACAACAACAACAACAAAAACCCAAAGCATATCATGGTCACTTTGGGAAGGAGAAAAAAATTCTTCCTTCTCTTTTTTACCCTCTGAAAGAAATAAAAAATAGAAGATAAAGAATGAATCCTTAAGAGCTCAGAGCATTCTCTTGAATGAATCCACCAGTGTAGTTCCCTTCTTGTTAATTTCTCTTTAAATTTTAAATTCTAGGTCAAGAGACAACTACCCAATTAAACGCTCCCAACATGGTCCTCCAAAAAAAAATTAAAAATAACACTTTAAACAAATTTTGGAGCAGCAGAGTCAACAAACAGTTAGGATGACACATTTTTTTAGTCTAAGAAAACTTAGGAAGTTGACAAAAGTCTCTGATATAGGGTAGAGACTTGTCCAGAGCCCCCACATACATGAGATTTGTGGTCTTTTGGGGTGAGATTTGTGATTTCTTTCATTTTCATATTTTTTCATGTCATAATGGCACACAAAAAGAACAACTTGACCAAAGTCACAAAGATATTAAATAGCATAATTGTCATTCAAACCTAAATCCTCCAATACTAAATCAGGGACATTTTCCATGGTACTAGTTGCCTTTAATGAGCTTACAATTTATTCAAAATAATTAGTGGTATACATCTAAAACATATAGGTCTATAAGAAAGTGTTAATTTTTGCAAAAAAGGGTCACAGACAATAAAGTAAAGGGATTTAGAGAAGGGAAAGATCCTTGTAGTCTGGAGCCCTTCCTCAGTGTTTCCAAAAGGCTTCAAAATAGAGGTGGCATCTGAGCTAGCCCTTGATTATAAATGGACAGGTGGGAAGAAGAAATAGCTTATATTTTAAGATTTATAAAGTGCTTTGCATTTTATCCTAACAACAATCCTGGAAGATGTTATTATCATTATTCCCATTTTCCAGATGAGGAAACTGAAGTAAAGGTCAAATGACTTGCAAAAATCTGAATCAGACCACTACTAAGTGTTTGAACAGGATTTGAATTCAGATATTCCTGTTTCCAGATCCAGCATTCTACCCAGCTGCTCCAAAATTTTCCCCTAAGTACTACTTTGACTACTTCCCACAAATTTTGTCATGTTATCTTGTAATCATTATCTTTAATGAAATTTTTGAATGTTTCTTTGATTTGTTTTTTAATGCATACATTATTAGAATTAAGTTATTTAGTTTCCAATTAATTTTTAATCAATGCATCAGAGACTCTTTTTTTGAATGTAATTTTTATAGCATTTGTTTTTGCATCTGTTTGTGACATTTGTATGTCCTAATACATGCTCAGTTTTTGTGAAGGTGCCATATACAGCTGAAAAATAGCTATGCTCCTTTTTATTTCCATTCACTATTCTTTAGAGGTCTATCATATTTAACTTTTCTAAAATTATATTCAACTCCATAACTTCTTGTTTGTTCTTTTTTTATGGCTAAATTTGTCTAGATTATTGCATTCCATACCATCCCCTACCCCCTGGAAGTTTTTATATTCTGTTTGTTTTTTCTATATGGATAATAAAGTCTATTCAACCTTTAAAAAAGAGATGTGTGTAAATAGAGGTCCCTTACTAACATACTTTTATTATCTATTTCTTCCTCTCCCTCATTTAAATTTCACTAGATTGCTGCTGGACTCACTATCAGCCCACTGGAAAGTTTAGTAAGTTCAGAAGCAATTGCTTAACTCTCCTTTGATCTTGGTTTCTTGCTGCGGTTGTTCCTTTGTAGGCTTATATGCAGGATGAAAGGTTAAAACTGAGTCATCCTCGCTCCCCTGCTCTTGAGCTCAGATATGCAGAATTAAGTTTTTGGAATTTATTCTTTGCTTCATAAAAAAGATAGGGCCACTTTTGCTCAAGACTGAAACTGTTCCTCTTTACCCTGGAACAGTGACTAGGAATGGGGTGATTGCCAGAACTGCTGTATAGTGTTTCCCATTCCACTGATGCTCCCCATCACTCTTCCTGCTGCTTCTGTCATTGCAGTGCTCCTGGACAGTCACTGCCCTTGTGTCTATAGACCTGTCTATCTTCCCAAGTTTCCTTGCACTAGGAAAGGGACTCATTGTAATATATATATATATTTGCATTGGGGAGGTAGCCTTTCTCCATCAGATTTTGGTCTGGCATGTTTTCTAGGTTATGAGCCTTTTCTAGGTGGCTGTGGAGGAAGTTAGTGAGCTGGGCAAAAGTGCTAACTCTCATTCTTCCATCTTGACTCTACCATCAGCTGCAGGTCTTTTTAATGTGTCTCTTTCCAGAAGAATGTCTGGAACCACATGGTGATAGTATCTTCCATAGTAATAGGGAATTTTGGGAAAAGGGAGAATTTGGAGGAAAAAATAAATGAGTTCAGCTTTTAACATATTGAATTTAAGATTTCTACTCCTCATCCAGAAGTCAAATTTTGGAAGAAGTGACTCTTAATTAGTGGAAAGAGTGATGCTGATATAATGCTGTCTAAGGAGCAGAGTTGTTTAAACTTCTCCTTCTAAAAGAAGTCTTTCTCAGAATCCCTCAATTCTAGTTCTTTCCTTCTGTTAATTATTTCCTATGTATCTTATATATGGCCTGTTTGTACATATTTGTATATGTATTGTCTCCCCCATTAGCCTGTGAGTTCCTTGAGAGGAGAGACTATTTTAATAGTATTTCCCCCAATTACATAGAAAAACAATTTTAAACATTCATTTAAAAATCGAGTTCCAAATTTCTCCCCCCTTCTTCCCATCTCCCTAAAATGGAAAGCAATTTGATACAGGATACATATGTGCAATCATGTAAACATATTTTCATATTAGTGATGTTGTTGAGAGAAGAAAGAGATCAAAAGGGGAAAATGCACAAAAAATAGAGTGAAAAGAATATGCTTCAATCTACATTCAGATAACAGTTCTTTCTCTAGATGTGGATCGCAGTTTCCATCATGAGTTCTTTAGAATTGACTTGGATCATTGTTTTGCTGAGAGGAACTAAATTGTTCATAGTTGATCCTTGTACAAAGTTAACATTTATAATGTTCTCCTGGTCAAGCAGGGGCTAATGTTGTCTATGTATCCACTTTATTTAGCACAGTATATATTCCATAGTGATACTTAATATATGCTTTTTGACTTGGTGTGTCTTCACTTCTTTCTGTAGACATGATTGCAAGTAAAACACGCCAGGCTTGATTGGAAGCTTGGTTACTTTAGCAAAAAAAAAAAAAAAAAAAAAGAAAAACTTTTTATGCTTATTCTTCTACTGGAGTTGTTACTTTCCTCAGTTTTATTAATGTGTGTTCTAATCTCTATTTCATTCGAGATGTTATACAGGTGTAAGGATTTCCATGACTGCTAACAATTAGGGTTCTATGTTGGGACACATTCCAAGAGAAAAAAAAGAGCCCAGAAGGTATTACCAGTGATAGAATGGCTGTTGTCCATCACCACGTTCTTTTGTCTTTTTTTGCTTACGATCTTAGAACATTTGACAGCATTTCCACAGAGACACAACAAAGGAAACTCAACCAGATACACCATAAGTGCCACCTGAAGAGGCAGACAGCTGCAGTTACCTAGCTTTAACACCATGAGATCCAAAATGGCTCTGTGAATGAGGGAGACCCTCCAAAGACAACTTCTAAAATCACAGTATAATAGGGTAGCCTTAATACTCCAGCAAAAGAACCAGGAGATCATTGTATACGGCAACAGCAAGATTATACAATGATCAATTCTAGTGGATGTGGCTCTTCTCAATGAGACTTTTCAGGTCAGTTTCAATGCCCTTGTGATGGAGAGAGCCATCTGCACCCAGAGAGAGGACTGTGGGAACTGAGTGAGGACCACAACATAGTATTTTCTTTTTTTTTATTATTAAGTGAAAATGAACAAGAAAACAAAATGCAAACAACAGAGAGAGTGAGAATGCTGATTTTATTTTTCTTGTACAGCAAGATAATTGTATAACTATGTATGTATATGTTAGATTTAACATATATTTCTACCATGTTTAACTTATGTTGGACTACTTGCCATTTAGGAGAGGAGGGGTAGGAGAAGGGAGAGAAAACTGGAACACAAGGTTTTGCAAGGGCTAATGTTGCAAAATTATCCATGCATATGTTTTGAAAAATAAAAAGCTTTAATAAAAAAAAAAAAGAAAAAAGAAATGAGGCCTTTATCAGAACCTTTAAATATAAAAATGTTTTCCTGATTTATTGTTTTCTTCCTAATGTTGTCTGCATTAGTTTTGTTTGCACAAAAACTTTTTAGCTTAATATAATCAAAAATATCTATTTGGTGTTCTATTATGAGTTTCAGTTCTTCTTTGGTCACAGATTCCTTCCTTCTCCACAGATCTGAGAGGTAAACTATCCTATGTTCTAATTTGCTTATAACATCATTATGTCTGAATCATGAACCCATTTCGACTTTATCTTGGTATATGGTGGTAGGTGTAGACAATATAGCATTTCCACTTCTTTTGTTGTTGTTTGCTTGAATTTTATTTTCTTTCTCTTTTTTTCCCTTTTTGATCTGATTTTTCTTGTGCAACAAGATAATTGTATAAATATGTATGCCTATTAAAAAAAAAAAACTCCAGCAAAAAAAAATCTTATTTCTCCCATCTTTTGTTTGCTAGTTGTAGGAATGCCTTCTGCTAGGGCATTGACAACAGGAACTCTCTTTTTGCTCTCACAGCTTACCTATCTTACTTTCCTTGTAACAGTAGCCTCGAGTGGCATCTCTCTACTTCCTTGGACAGTTAGTTGGAGATTCTTAATTTTTGTTGTTAGTAGTAGTGGTGGGTGAATGGGTAACAGAATCCCATTTTTTATTAGGATCCCATAATTCTCGATGGGTGTTTCAGTCATTTTCATGGAATGTTTAAGTTGCATTTGTTGACACTATTGCCATGGTGCCTGACCTCCAAGAATTATGTCGCTTTGGTAACTGGCTTCTCAATTCTACCTTTGACACTAACTGAGAAGAAAATAGGAACAAAGAAAAAGGAGGAAAGAAGTGTGTGAGGTATCTGAAGAAAACAGAGCAAGGAAAGTGGTTCTCTATACTGTTAGACTTTGTTCAGTTTTCATCTCAATTATGCCCACCCTTTCCGTATTCTTGGATGTGCCCTTTGCCCCAAAGACAACAAGCAAATTACTGGATGACTTCCAACAAGATGAGGACCCCAACAAGGTGTGCCTAGGTTATGGAGGTAAATGTTGCATGAACTGAGGGTTAGGGACTCAGTGTTTAATATGTCTTAACTGATTCTAGGTAGGGATGATTTTTTTTGAAGGGGAGGGGCTTAAGGGGAAATAATGGGAGAAGAGGAAGTCCAAGTCTTTGTCCAGGTCTTCCATCATTCCTTTCTACTACTTCTCTGTCTTCCATATCATTTTTAGAAGCATGATAAGAATCACGGCCTTTTTGCCCATTCTGCCCCTTTCAGTCCACATGCTCCATGTAGCTGCGCTTTTATCCATCTTCCCAATTTCTAGGTCCCCTGAATCAAGAATGGTTCCAAACATGAAAAAAAAATTGGATCTTATCCTCGTAGTTAATAGTTTGAAAAGGAGGGAGTCTGATACAGACTCCTTTTAGTCTGCATATATGTATAACATCCCTAACCCTTTAAATGGCTTGAGAGTTCATCTGTGATCTTTATGGAGAAAAAAAAAAGACACTAATTAATAGCATATAATTTTGTAAAGAAAAAAAAAAAGACAATGGTACTCAAGATCTCCTATCCCAGGTAATTCCCAAGGGAAGTTTTGGACAGTGGGATTATAGTCAGACTATCTGCAAACCAAGAAAACTACTAGAAATCAGTGGCTTTCAGAAATCTTTTTCTTTTTTTAAATTTCCCAAAGATATTTTTCTTTTTTTAATATTAGCTTCTCACTTTCATAATACATACAGATAGTTTTCAACTTTCACTCTTGCAAAACTTCTGTTCAAAACTTTCCTCCCTCCCTATTCTCCTCTAGACAGCTAGTAATCCAGTACAGGTTAAACAAGTGAAATTCTTCTAAACAACAAAAAGGGGAAAATAACTATGCTCTGATCCTCATTCAGTCCCCATAGTTCTCTCTGGATACAGATGACTTTCTCCATTACAAGTCAATTGGAACCGGCCTGAATCACTTTATTGTTGAAAAGAGCCATGTCCATCACATTTGATCATCACATAATCTTGTTGCCATGTTCAATGATCGCTTAGTTTTACTCATTTCACTCAGCATCAGTTCATGTAAGTCTCTCCAGGCCTCTCTGAAATCATCCTGCTGGTCATTTCTTACAGAACAATAATATTCCATAATATTCATATACCATAATTTATTCAGTCATTCCCCGGCTGATGAGCATTCACTAGTTTCCACAGAATGTTTTTTCTCGTCTCCTTCACAGTTTGCATGACAGGAGAAAAGATTCCTTGGCTCTCACCTGTGGTGATCAGGACGCTGAGGAGGCTCATCCATGATCCTTCCTTCAACTACTCCTACCTGCCTGAGCATGGTCTGGAAGCATTTATACGTGTGGCCACAGAGCTGCTTGTTGGCCGACACAGCCCAGCCATTGTGGAGAACAGGGTGAGAAAATATCTTTCTCCTTTACTTTGCTCTAACTGGGCTCCAACAAAGTATGAAACACTGAAAGCTTCTGAGCAAGGTAGCTTCAAAGGGCTTAAAGTACTTTCCCACCTATCTTTTCATTGAGAGGAATTCTCAGGTTTTTTTTCATTTGCAAAATGGGGTTGTACTAGGTGAACTATGTTGTACTGTGATTACTGGTCATTCCCTGTTCTGTTCTTTATTCTATGTCTGGAGTGAGAAATCCCTCTGTGCTGAGGAGGCTGTTAGACTTTTAGGGAAAAAAAAAATGAGCTTGACTTTCTTACTATCTATCCGCAACCAAAGGAAAAAAATTAAGCATAGCAAACCAACTAAACTATCTATGGATACAGAGCACTTTATGCCAGCCTAGAGTTACAGAAATAAGAAATGAAGAAACTGAATTTTAAGTAATTTGCCCAAGTTTAGAGTGTGGTCCACATTAGAATTAGGGTCTACTGGTTCCTAGTGCATTGGCTCTTCCCAGTTTAAACCACTGGCTCTCAATGAGGCAATTATATACATATATATATATATATATATACCTTTAGGGTTCCCTATTAATACAATACCATCTTTAATTTGACATTAAAGGCCTTCCATAATTAGGAAATGTCTGAAACTAAATTTGAACTCAGATTTTCCTGAAACTATCCACTTTACCCTCCATCTGCCTATAAACTAACATGAAACAATTAAATTAAATTAAATAATTTAGCTTGAACATACTTTTCTATGTTACAGTCAAATGTAAAGGATATTTCCCATGTCTGAAATGAACTCCCCTTTACTCTTTCCTCCACTCCTCTTTCCTGCAGAAATCCTTCTTTTCCTTTGAGGCTGAGATTAATTGAGAAAAGGATCTTCTTCTTTCTCCTTCTCCTTTTCCTCCTCATTTTCTTTTTTATTTCCTTTTCCAACTTTTTCTCCTTCACCTTTTCCTCTTTCTTGTCTTCTTCCTCCTCATTGTCTTTCTTTTTCTCCTCATTCTTTTTCTCTCCCTCTTCTTTCTCCTTTTCCTCTTCCTCATCTCCTTCCCCTTCTCTTATTTTTTTTATTAATTTTATAATTATAACATTTTTTTGACAATACATATGCATAGGTAATTTTTTACAACATTATCCCTTGTACTCCCTTCTGTTTCGAATTTTTCCCCTCCTTCCCTCCACCCCCTCTCCTAGATGTCAGGCATTCCTATACATATTAAATATCTTATAGTATATACGAGGTACAATATATATGTGCAGAACCAAATTTTGTTGTTGTTGTTGCAAAGGAAGAATTGTATTCGAAAGGTAAAAATAATCTGGGAAGAAAAACCAAAAAAAAAAACTGCTCACAGTTTACACTCATTTCCCAGTGTTCCTTTTCTGGGTGTAGCTGATTCTGTCCATCATTGATCAATTGGAATTGGATTAGCTCTTCTTTATGTTGAAGATATCCACTTCCATCAGAATACATCCTCATACAGTATCATTGTTGAAGTGTATAATGATCCCCTAGTTCTGCTCATTTCACTTAGCATCAGTTGATGTAAATCTCTCCAAGCCTCTCTGTATTCCTCCTATTGGTCATTTCTTACAGAACAATAATATTCTATAAATTAATATACCATAATTTATCCAACCATTCTCCAATTGATGGACATCCATTCATTTTCCAGCTTCTAGCCACTATGAAAAGGGCTGCCACAAACATTTTGGCACATACAGGTCCCTTTCCCTTCTTTAGTATTTCCTTGGGATATAAGCCCAGTAGTAGCACTTCTGGGTCAAAAGGTATGCACAGTTTGATAACTCTTTGGGCATAGTTCCAAATTGCTCTCCAGAATGGTTGGATTCTTTCACAACTCCACCAACAATGCATCAGTATCCCAGTTTTCCCACATCCCCTTCAACATTCATCATTATTTGTTCCTGTCATCTTAGCCAATCTGACAGGTGTGTAATGATATCTGAGTTGTCTTAATTTGCATTTCTCTGATCAATAGTGATTTGGAACACTTTCATATGAGTGGAAATAGTTTTAATTTCATCATCTGAAAATTGTCTGTTCATGTCTTTTGACCATTTATCAATTGGAGAATGGCTTGATTTCTTATAAATTAAAGTCAATTCTCTGTATATTTTTGAGATGAGGCCTTTATCAGAACCTTTAACTGTAAAAATGTTTTCCCAATTTGTTACTTCCCTTCTAATCTTGTTTGCATTAGTTTTGTTTGTGCAAAAGCTTTTTAATTTGGTGTAATCAAAATTACTAAATTACTAAATGGATACTAAATTCCAGTTTTCCCAGCAGTTTTTGTCAAATAATGAATTCTTATCCCAAAAGTTGGGACCTTTGGGTTTGTCAAACACTAGATTGCTATTTTTATTCACTATCTTGCCCTGTGAACCTAACCTATTCCATTGATCAACTAGTTTATTTCTTAGCCAATACAAATGGTTGCTTTATAATATAGTTGCTTTATAATATAGTTCTAGATCAGGTACAGCTAGGCCACCTTCATTTAATTTTTTTTCATTACTTCCCTTGAAACTCTCGACCTTTTGTTGTTCCATATGAATGCTGTTGTTATTTTTTCTAGGTCATTAAAATAGTTTCTTGGGAGTCTGATTGGTATAGCACTAAATAAATAGATTAGTTTAGGGAGTACTGTCATCTTAATAAAATTCGCTTGGCCTATCCAAGAGTACTGAATGTCTTTCTAATTATTTAAATCTGACTTTATTTTTGTGGCAAGTGTTTCGTAATTTTGCTCATATAATTCCTGACTTTCCTTTGGTAGATAGATTCCTAAATATTTTATACTATCGACTGTTATTTTGAATGGAATTTCTCTTTGTATCTCTTGCTGTTGGATTGTGTTGATAATGTATAAAAATGCTGAGGATTTATGTGGATTTATTTTGTATACTGCAACTTTGCTAAAATTCTGAATTATTTCTAATAGCTTTTTAGCAGAGTCTTTGAGGTTCTCTAAGTATACCATCATGTCATCTGCAAAAAGTGACTTCCCCTTCTCTTATCTCCTTCTTCTTTTCTCTTCTTTCTTCTTTTTCTCTTCCTCACCCTCTTCTCCCCTACTTTCTTTTTCTCTTCCTTCTTCTTTTTCTCTTCCTCACCCTCTTCTCCCCTACTTTCTTTTTCTCTTCCTTCTTTTTCTCCTTCTACTTCTCCATAAGACTTATTCTTATGGAGTTGGCTAGGAGTTAATCCCTCTATCCATAAATCTCTCATCCTCCTTTCTTCAGTTTAAAATTAAAATTCAACAGATACTTATTAAGTGCCTACTGTGTGTAAAACCTTCTGCTAATACTAGGGATACAAAAAAGAAAAATTGCAAAGTGCTTGCCGTAGTCATACAATCTAATTAGAAGATGATTATTGATGTTAGGGGCACAAAACCATATGATAGTAGATAACACTGTGAGTCAGGATGGAATAGAGGAAGAATATTATGTGAAGATATCTGAGGAGGGAGAAATCACTTTCATTTGGGAGTATAGTGAGATAGAGGTCACCAAAAGTTTCAGTAAGCAGCTAGTATTTGAATTGTACGTTGAAGGGAGATAAAGATTTCAACAGATGGATCTAGGGAGGAATCTAAAGGGGAATGTCATGAGCAAAGACACCGGGATGGGAAAGAGCAAGATTAAATAAAATAAAATAAAAAATAAAATAGAATATTAGAATACAATAGGTAAGAATGTAGAATTGTGAAGAAGAATATTCTGAGATTAGACTAGGAAACTAGATTTGGAGCTGTATTATGTAGAGCCTTGAATGTCAGAATCAGGAGTTTTAACATTAAATAAGGATGAATCAATTAAGATTTTTGCATAGAGAAGTGATATAGTGGTGCATTAGGAAAAGAGCTGGACGGGTGATGGGGTGGACTAGAAACAGGGTAAACTGGAAGCCAAAGGATTAAGGGAAGCTGTTATCATAGTCTAGGGCAGAAGAGGGACTTAAATTAGGAGGGTTAAAGTAGGGAATGCCAAAAAGGAACAGAGAATGTTTCAAAAGTAGAAGAGGAATTGTCCAATTATTGGATTGCGAAATGAGGAGGAATTAAGAATCAAAGGAAGCTGAGTCAATGAGCCGGGGAACACTGGGAGAAAGATGGAGCTATCAGCCGGGATAGGAGAGTTAGCAGAAGGGGGGAGGTTTTGCAGGTGCTGGCAGTGCACTTCTCCCATTTTATCTTGTGTTATCCCGGTTTGGGTGACCGCAAGCTCGCTGAGGGCGGCGACAACTCGTTTTCCGTTTCGTACCCAGCCAGGCACAGAGCCCCGTACAGTCGTTTAATAGAAGTCAGGAAATCCGAAGTTTTACTTTTTATTGTCATTATTTTCTCTACGGCAGATAGGGGGAGTGCACACCATTGGTGGGAACGGCGCCATTCTGCTTGGGGCAAAGTTCCTTAAGGACTGGCATCGCGGCCCCCGAGTGGTGTACTTGCAGCAATCGCAAAGGGGTACGTGCCCCGCTTCCGGGGACTCCCGTCCCTTCTCTTCCACTTGTTCCGGAGGCGGTGCTTTCCCGGCAGGATGCCGCAGTCCATCCCTTCTTTAGGAACAGACCCGGCTTTTTTCCCTCCTTCCTACCCGGGATAAGATGGAGTTAAGTAAAATTTCTCCCCCTCATTCTGTCCCTTGCCCGCTCCGAGCTCCCAGGTCGGTGACATTGAGAGGACCATCCTCAGCCGGCGGAAGCCCCAAGTCCCCAGAATGAAGGCTTTTGGTCTTGCCCCCCCTTGTCCCCTGATTGCTGTGTGGGTGGGGATGAGGGGGTGTACGTACGTGTGTCCCCACAGAACAATACGGACTCATCTTCCAGGAGCTGGGCTTTTCTCTCCGTGAGTATACCTTCTGGGATTCTTACCGGCTGGTTTCAGACACAGGCAAGCTTTTTGATATAGTGGAGGTAGGAAGCCCCCGCCCTCCCCCCGCCTCTCCTCTCCGCCAGATCCCTCTTCCCCCCGCACCCCCCCTCCCCGGCTGTGGAACGCTCCCCTCCTCAGCCTCGTCACCCGCCTCGGGGGGAGAGAGGCTGAGATGATTTTTGCCTACAGCACGCCCCCGACAGAAGCATCCTTTTGCTATACAACTTCGGGAGCTTCCTCCTGCCCCGAAAAAGGTGGTATAAGTTGTCCAAATTACTGAAGGTGAGCCCGACCTGTCCGCTCTGCCCGGGAGCCGCCGGCTCTGTCCCTCCCGCCCTCTCCTCCCCCACCGTCTCGGTTCTCTCCTCTCCCCCGACAGAGAAAGCAGATTTTCCTGTTTTGCGACATCCCGGATCAGGGCTTTGTCAGTGGTGACCCAGACCAGGACAACAAGATTTTACGCTATTTTGTGACTCAAGGCTTTGAGTTCTTCTGCAGTCAGTCTCTTTCCAATTCTTTTGGCCTCCATGGTATAATCTGGGTATGGGTCGTTGGGGAAAGGGAGGGCTCGGTGCTGACTTTGGAGCAAGAGCGCTAGTTAGCTAGCAGCCCGCTACTGTCCTGGGGGAAATCTCGCACCCCAGAAGACGGAGCAGGGGCGGTGGAAGCCCCTGGATATTTTGTGGGGCTCTGGCCTTCTTTGCCCAGCTAGCTTGGAGTCAGAAGGAAGTTACTCCCTTTGGGACTGGAGCTAGATGGGCTTTCTCTCCCCGGGGTGGGGGGCATCGGTAGTCTGACCTGATCACTTTTCTGCGCTGATTCTATTACTCCAGATGAGCGCGTAGGAAACCTGGTGGTCGTGGCAGTGAGCAACAAGTCCTTACTGTGCATCCGCTCCCAGCTGGACATCTACACCCGGTATATGTGGGGCAGCCCCCCGGCCTTGGGCTCAAGAGTGATCACCACCATTCTCAGTAACCCTGCCCTGAGAATGGAATGGTAAGAAGCAGAGGGGGGACGCGGAAAGGGAGCCGAGCAGCCAGAAATGCGCAGCTGAGGAGATTCCCGCCCCCGGGCTGCATACATTCAGCTCAGCTAGCATTTATCACCCAATATCTCATCTGTTCTCACATCAATCCTGGGAGGCGGGAGGGCTGAATGATACAATTATCCCCATTGTACAGATAAGGAAACTAAAGTTCAGAGAAGTGAATCCAGCGAACTGGGTCAAGGGACTTAAATGGGAAGTGGACATAAGGATGTAATGTTTCAAGGTTTTGCAAGGGTCAATGCTGAAAAATTAGCCATGCATATGTTTTGAAAATAAAAAGCTTTAATAAAAAAGATTAAAAAAAGAATATAGTATTTACTATGTTGAATTTGTTGTCAGGTTTAGGGCTTTTAAGCAGGATTTGGATTCTTTAGTCCTTGTTTGCCTTAAGCAGAAAACTCAGTTTGGGGGATACCCAGTTCATAACCATATTCCATATTTTAGAAAGGAATAGAACTTGGGTTGGGTAAGCTATCAATATCCTTTTGGTTTCTGGTAAAATATTTTATTGACTTTTACTAAATGTTTTCTTTTGGGGGGGAGGAAATTGTCCTTCAGGGCAAAGACCAATGGGAATCACTCCTGATTCCTTAATAGCCTTTGAAGCCAGAAGGCCTAAAATCATTTATTAGAGAATAGAATATCAACACAAACATAAACTACATTCAAATAAATTCATTGCACACATGGTGCAGTGGTTAGAGCACCAGCCCTGAAATCAGAAGGACCTGAGTTCAAATCTAGTTTTAGACACTTAACACTTCCTAGCTGTATGACCCTGAGCAAGTCACTTAACCCCAATTGCTAAAGAAAAAACAAAACAAAACATTACACATTAATTAAGTACATGTCTCTGGGGATGCTGGGGTAAAGAGAGATTCATATGAAACAGTCTTTGCCTTCAAGAAACTTCCATTCTTCTAATTGGTTGAATGATATATTCTGCAATCCTTCATCAAACAACCATTTATTTATTTATTAGCTTTTTCTTTTCTTTTTTTGTTTGTTTTTTTTATTGTTTTTAATGTATAATTTTAAAAAAATTAATAGTTTTATTTACCAGATATATACATGGGTAATTTTACACATTGACAATTGCCAAACCTTTTGTTGTAATTTTTCCCCTCCCCCCCATGGCAGGTTGGTTGACCAATACATGTTAATTAGCTTTTTATTTTCAATATATGTGCATAGTTTTCAACATTCACCCTTGCAAAACTTTGTGTTCCAGATTTTTTCTCCCTTCTTTCCCCATACTCCCTCCCTTAGACAGCAGTAATCCAATATATGTTAAACATGTGCAATTCTTCTATATATATTTCCATAATTATCAGCAAACACTTATTAATATTTATTTATTATTTCATTCTTTATGCCTAAATCATGGACCCATTTTGATCTTATCTTGGTATGTGGTGTTAAGTGTGGGTCCATGTATATTTTCATTTTAAAAGTTATTTTTAAATTTTTATTCTGTTGTATACAGGGCAAAGTATATATCCAAAGATGTGCCCAACATAGACCTTTTTTCTCCATAGACAATCTTAGGAAATGTATTTGGACAATGTTGTAAAAAATAAATTCATGAAATTAAAGCCATCTATAGTCATATAAAAATGCTCTAAATCATTATTGATCAGAGAAATGCAAATTAAAACAACTGAGATACCATTTCACACCTCTCAGATTGGGTAAGATGACAGGAAAAGATAGTGATAAACGTTGGAGGGGCTGTGGGAAAACTGGGACACTGATGCATTGTTGGTGGAGTTGTGAAAGAATCCAACCATTTTGGAGAGCAATCTGGAACTAAGCCCAAAAGGCTATCAAACTGTACAAAACCTTTGACCCAACAGTGCCACTACTGGATCTGTATCCCAAAGAAATCATAAATGTGCAAAAAGTGTTTGTAGTAGCCCTTTTTGTGGTAGCAAAGAATTGGAAAAGGACTAGATATCCATCAATTGGGGAATGGCTGAAAAAAATATGGAGATAATGGAATATTGTTATTCTATAAAAAATGATGAAGAAGCTGATTATAGAAAGGCCTGGAAAGATTTACACAAACTGATGTTCAGTGAAACCAGCAGAACCAGGAATACATTGTACATAATATACAGCAAGAATATGTGACAATCAATTAGGAAACACTTGGTTCTTCTCAGTGGTTCAGTGATCCAAAGCAATTCCAATAGACTTTGGACAGAAAACGCCATCTGCATCCTGAAAAAGAGCTATGGAGATTGAATGTAAATCAACACATGCTATGTTCCCTTTCTTCTTCTTTTTTTTTTTTTTCTTGTGGTTTTTCCCTTTTGCTCTGATTTTTCTCTCCCAACACAATTCATAAAGCAGTGTGCATTAGAAATAAATAAAATAGTTTTGAGGTGACATTGCCTTAAGATAGGAAGGCTAGTTCTTCCCTCCAGCAAGTTCTCAGGTAACCCTTACCTTTGGTGAGGTGGAAATGAGGGCACACAGGTAAGTATTCTTACATATCTATCTCTTGTACCTTGGCTTCTGCAGGAAGAAAAGTCTAAGAGGGATGGTAGAGAGCATCATGTTAACAAGGGAGAAAGTGAAGGAGAAGCTTCGCCTTCTACGCACGCCAGGGTCCTGGGAACATCTCACAGGGCAAGATGGGATGTACGGCTTCCTCGGCATCACTGGTAAATAGTACCAGGAATCTCTTTTCTCCTCTCTTATCCTCCTCCCCACCTCTGGCTCCAGGGATAGCCCCTCTTCTTTACTCCTTGTTGCCTTGGATAGAAAACCCATTTGGGGGATACTTAGTCCAAAACCCTACTCCATTATTTTAGAAATGCATAGACTTTGGGCTGGGTAAGCTAACAATATTCTTGGGGAGCATTTCCTTTGGTGTATGATAAAGTACTTTATTGATCTTTTACTAAATGTTTTCTTTTGGGGGGGGGCCAGATAGTCTTTCAGGGCAAGGACCAGTGGGAATCACATCCTTCCTATGCCCCAAAAGGATCTATGTTCTAGATACATGGCATCTAACTCAAATAGAAACCTTGAACCAGTGAACTTCCATAAGAATCCCTGCAACTCACGTGTTGACTTAGAAAACTCTATCTTAACATTATCTGTACTCTATTGTATTTTTATTTATTTTGTAAAATAGTTCTCAGTTTTAAAAATCCAATTCCAACCACTCTGGGGAGCTTCTGGGGGCCTGGGGATGTTGCAGGTCTTTTTCTAGATCTTTTATTCATGTTGAGAAAAGTGATACTGATTTTAAAAGCTTCATTTGCACAAAGAAGTCTTCTCTCCCTCCCTCATGTACACCAGCCTGGTGTATCTAACAGATCCAGGCTCTTGGGCCCTCTCTTTATTCATTAGTTGAACAGTTGGACTACCTGGTCACAAAGAAGCATATCTACATCCCCATGAATGGACTGATCAACTTCACCTGCATCAACAGCCAGAACATTGACTACATCACCCAAAGCATCAATGAGGCTGTCCTTGCAATAGGTCCAGGCCCACAACCCAAGGAGCCGCCCAAGGTTTTAGTGATACCTAATAATTCAGACCCCAAGAATTTAGATCACATGACTTCAGAGACGAAGAGTTTAGGGGCCAAGGCTTCCCCATTGCCTGCTTACTTACATAGTAAAAAGTAGCATTTTTAAAAGGCTCTCTGTCTGCTTTTCCTTGCTATAATACCTTTTCTTTATAAAGCATTTCCTGCATATCACAACATTTCCCAGGTGCCATAAGGGCTAGAACCCCAGAAATAGGCTGCAGCACATTAGGGATGAAGGCTTAGCCTTAGAAGTGCTATTAAAAATATCTCAAAAAGCAGTATGGTGGGAAAAGAAGGAGGGCTGGGTTAGGTGCCCACGAATAATGAAAAAGCATTAAGTGCTCAAGTACAAAGTCCTTGGGCTACAATTAGAATAACAAGAGTCACATAGGAAACTTCAGTTGCAAGGCAGATGGAAAAGTCTCTCCTAGTTATAAGACAAAACAGATGGTAATACATCTTCATGTTTTTTTTTTTTTTTCTTTTTTGCTGAGGTAATTGGGGTTAAGTGACTTGCCCAGGGTCACACAGCCAGGAAGTGTTAAGTGTCTGAGGCCAGATTTGAACTCAGGTCATGCTGACTCCAGGTGCTCTACCCACTGTGCCACATTTTTACTGATTACACCATATTCACTTCGGAGGTGGAACAATATGGCAGTACCATGTCCTTTGGCACTGGAGGCAGGGGCAGGGCCCAAGTGTCACATGGGAAAGAGCTGCTTCCCTGAATAACAGAAGGTCTGGGGGTCCACTGGTGCAGTGGAGGCAATACTGTTAGCTCAGGGCTGTGGCTGTACGTTCCTGTGAGTGGCAGCTGGTTACTTATTTGGGTTGCTGCTGGTAAGAATGGGAAGCCCTCCATTGGTGGTGGGCCCTTCAGGGACAGCTGGAAGCAGGCCTGTTGAGGGCCCCTCATGCACCTGGACTATTGAAGTCTGAGGAAAAGTGGTGGCTGAAGTGATTTGATTCATTTGATACATATGAACACATATCCTCCTCTCCAAGTGCCTCACTACTTCAGGGAGGCTGCCTTGCCTGCCCATGAGCATCAGTTTTTTATGTCTTGGTTTATTTACTTTTATTTCATTTTCTGAAATTGAAAATGTTGAATGGAAAAAATGATGAATGTACTCACCTTTGAATGTTTAATGCATTTATTAGGGACCTCTAAAAATACATGTGTATATGTGTGTATGTATGGGCTTACAACATAATATCTATGATAGGGTACCAGAAAGCTTCTAGTAGGACAGAGACTGCTCACATAATGTGGTAAGATGTCTAGGATGATAGCAGCTCTTGCCTGGGCAGACTTAAGCTGGGAAATTCTCTCAATCAGCTCGGGCTCCAGTTTTCCTGTCTGCCGAGATGCTTCAAGACCAGCCAGTAGATGCAGAAATGTTTCTACCAAGTCACTATGGAACTGAGTTTTATAGTTTTCCTAGGGGCAATATCCAACCGGTCCTTTCAAAAAGGACTTTTCTCATTGCTCGGCACAGTTCACCCTTGTAGAATATTCTTATTAGGGTAACAGATAATTGGTTAGTGGATTGAGCTTCCAGGTGATAGGCTCTGATTAATTATGAAAATTGAATTAAAGGGATACAGAGAAATGAAATTTAAACTAGAATAAAATAGAAATCCAAGAAATGGAGGCTGGGATATAGAAAAAGGAAATAAAATAATGAAAGAGTGTAATCACAAGTGGGGGATTTCTATTTGAAAATAAGATGTGCAGCATGACAAATATGGAAATAAAGAATTGCACATGTTTAACCTATATAACATTGCTTCCTCTCTTGGGGAGGGATGAGGGAGGGGGGGAGAGAGAAAAATTTGGAACACAAGGTTTTATAAAAGTGAATTCTAAAAACTATCTTTGAATGCATTGGGAAAAATAGAATACTATTTTTAAAAAAAGAAATTTTTAAAAAAAGAATGTAATCCAAGGTGGAGATTTAGAATAAGAAACATTGAGATATAAGTAGAGGTGGAGAACCACTTACTGATAAGGAGACTGATGAAATGACTTGATCAGAGGAAATGTAGGTTTATATGAGGGAATTAGACACTTCAGATAGGATAGTACTCAGCCAATAGGAAATGGGGAAGGACCAAACTATGTCCAACTAAGGGGACCACCAAGAGAGGAGTAATGATATCAGGGATGGAGATTCCCACTCACTCTGGCAAGATTACACACTTGTTTGTGACCCCTGATATTCAGTCAATGGGGTCTCAGGGGAGAAACTTGTGTTTCAATATAAAAAAAGATCAAGTAATGATTCCAAGTGTTTCTATTTGATAGGTCACCCATCTCTGTAGCTGTATAATTAAAGACCTTTAACTTCGTCTCTCCTAAATCCAATGGAGTTATTTCTCACATGAGTAACAGGAGGAACATTATGTGTTATCTGGATCATTCAATGTGTCAGATAACTTTGGAACTCACACAAAAGCTTTTTAGTTACTGAATATGACTTTATGTATCATCCTTTAAGGATTCATCTTTGGGACTCAATGGTTAAATAATTATAGCTAATGTTCTTATGGCTCTTCAAAATCTACAAATGTAATTTACCCAGAATCAAATGACTGAGAAAGGATTTAAAATGAGGTCTTTCTGGCTCCAGATTCAATTCTCTACTATGTCATCTAATGCCTAAAAGGTTTTAACCAACTATGTGTTTCCCCAGAAGAAAAAAATTCTATTAACATTTATTAAGTGCCTTTTAGGTGCTAGTCATTGGGCTAAACTCTAGGGATACAAAAAGAGACAAAAGACAGTCTTTTTTTCTTAAGAAGCTTCTAATCTAATAGGGAGACTGTGCAAATCAAGCTATATAGAGGATAAATAGGAAATGAGGGAAGGAAGGCATTAGAATTGAGAGGTTGGGAAAATATTTTTATAAAAGAATCAATTCTAGTTGGGACTTAAAGAAAGCCAGGGTGGTTATTTAAAGCAGTAGAAGAATATCCTAGGCATGGGAATCAGCCTGAGTCAGGATAAGCAAAAATCCTTGGTCTTTATTCTTGGTCTTTAGGGGTAGAAATGAATTGGATGGAGGCAGGATCTCCAGGACCTCTCCTCCTCATCTACTGCCCAAAAATGACTCTGGCTTGTCTTTCTCCACTCCCTAGTCCCTCCTACAATTCTCTGTATACAACAATTATCAGCACAGAATAGTGGGAAGGGCCATTTTCTAAGCATATGCTAATAGAGTATTGTCCAATTGGTAATTAGACTTAAGTACTCAGTTGTCTCACCTCAGTGCATCAACTCAAGAGTTTCCACCCTTACATCTCCCATTTTCTTTTGTTTTAGTACACAGGTGGTCATGCCATCCCTGACTTCTCAGGGAGGCGAGAACCCCAAAAAGGATATGATCAAGCCCTCCCTGACTTCTCAGGAAGGGAGATGAAAAGCACCAAAGGGAAGTTGGGATTACTGGCAGGTTTCTGGGATGAAGGTATGCACAAACCCATCAGCATGGGAAGTTTACACAAGCACATAGCAATAATGCACAGGCTATTAGTGATGACTTTTCCCCCCAGCCAGTGCAGGCTCAATGTGGTGTAACAAACATGAATTGTACATGCAAGTAGTGATATAACAAAGAATATGAATCAATATGGTGGTGTAAAAGATTTCTAGAAGTCTTAGAAGGAGGGTATGTAAACAAGTCACACATATACCTCCTTCAGCAGTCAAGAGATAGTCCAAAACCAATCTATTGTCCATTGCTTCATGTGTCAGGGAATCCAATGATTCCTGCAGATTTTGAAGTCCTGCCACAGTTTTATCATTTCTCAGAAAATCCAATGATTCCTGAGGGTTTTCAGGTCCTACAACAGTCTTGTCTCAGAGCATCCAATGATTCCTGAGGGTTTTGAAGTCCAACAACAATCTTATCATTTCTCAGAAAATCCAATGATTCCTGAAGGTTTTTAAGTCTCATAAAAGTCTTATGTCTCAGAGAATCCAATGATTCCTGAGGGTTTTGAAGTCCTGGGTCAGTCTCATTAACTGAGATTAATTGACATCAATCTCATTGATGTCCATGAATCAAACACTTGGGCTGTCTCTTTTTCTGCTGGTATTGCAAAAGTGAATCCTGAAAAGGTGTCTACCACAACATGGATAAAAGACAGACCAAAACATTTCTAATGGGTCACATCCATTTGCCAAATTTCATTGGGTCTCAAACCATGAGGGTTCTTCCCTGGAGGCAGTGTAGGAGCGTGGAAAGGAAGGCAAGCTATACAGGCTTTTACTATGCTCCTAGCTTCCTCTCTTGTTATTCTAAATTGTAAACGTAAATCTTGAGCAGCATGATGATATTTAAAATAGGATTTTTGGGCTTCTTCTTTTTCTTTTCTTTTTTTTTTTTTGAGGCTGGGGTTAAGTGACTTGCCCAGAGTCACACAGCTAGGAAGTGTTAAGTGTCTGAGACCAGATTTGAACTTGGGTCCTCCTGAATTCAAGGCTGGTGCTCTATCCACTCCACCACCTAGCTGCCCAATTCTTGGGCTTCTTGAAATAGAGTGCTGGCCAACATGGTTAGAAGGCTATCTGCCTTGGCTAAGATGACAGGAACAAATAATAATGAATGTTGGAGGGGGTGTGGGAAAACTGGGACATTGATGCATTGTTGGTGGAGTTGTGAAAGAATCCAACCATTTGGAGAGCAATTTGGAACTATGCCCAAAAAGTTATCAAACTGTACATATCCTTTGATCCAGCAGTGCTACTACTGGGCTTATATCTCAAATACTAAAGAAGGGAAAGGGACCTGTATGTGCCAAAATGTTTGTGGTAGCCCTTTTTGTAGTGGCTAGAAGCTGGAAGATGAATGGATGTCCATCAATTGGAGAATGGTTGGGTAAATTATGGTATATGAATGTTATGGAATATTATTGTTCTGTAAGAAATGACCAATAGGAGGAATACAGAGAGGCTTGGAGAGATTTACATCAACTGATGCTAAGTGAAATGAGCAGGACCAGGAGATCATTGTACACTTCAACAATGATACTGTACGAGGATGTATGCTGATGGAAGTGGATATCTTCAACATAAAGAAGAGCTAATCCAATTCCAATTGATCAATGATGGACAGAATCAGCTACACCCAGAAAAGGAACACTGGGAAATGAGTGTAAACTGTGAGCTTTTTTTTTTTTTTTTCCTTCCCAGATTATTTTTACCTTCTGAATACAATTCTTCCTTTGCAACAACAACAACAAAATTTGGTTCTGCACATATATATTGTACCTAGGATAAGTATAAGATATTTAATATGTATAGGAATGCCTGCCATCTAGGGGAGGGGGTGGAGGGAAGGAGGGGAAAAATATGGAACAGAAGGGAGTACAAGGAATAATGTTGTTAAAAAAAAAATTACCTATGCATATGTACTTTCAAAAAAATGTTATAATTATAAAATTAATTTTAAAAAAGAAAATAAATAAATAAAAATAAATAAATTGATAGTTTTCTTCTTTTTTTTTGCAATAAATTTTTAAATTTGATGTAATTTAAAACTTTTAATTCAAAAAGGAAGGCAAGAGACGAAGATGTCCAAAATACTGAGTGCTACTGTATCAGGTATGACACTCAACAAACCTGGAAGGAAGAAAGGTATTAGAGAAACTCAGTATCTCATAGGAGAAAATTGGGACAATAAGAAACTTGAGCTCTGATATCTCTCTACAGTAAGGGTTTCAAACATGCTCTCACATGAAACACAGCAACACTAAGAGCGGTCTGAATCAGATTAAAATGTAACTTTAAAATATTTAAGAAATTGAAGAAAATACAATAAAACATATAAAATATTTAAAAACTAATCCAACGTGTAGCATGCATACACAAGATCCTTATGTAAGGAATACTGCCTCTCCATGTTCCTCCCATTCTCTTTGAATTTAACACCATAGTTCTACACCAGTGTTCAGAGTATGGGTAATAAGTTGAGCTAGAAATATTAGCTCAAAAAAGTAACTATAATTTCACAACATTTCTTTAGTCTTGAGTTAGGATGGGAGGTACCACTTATGCCTGGGATATAGCAATGGAAGAATACACACTTTGTTCAAAGAGTACAGCTGAGATAAATAGGACTTGTATAGAAATTCATAAACCTAAAAGAGGCTGGACGTTAACATGGTTGACAGCATTTGGTTGAGGATCAAAGGAGGAACAAGGAAAAGTAATATGGTAGTAGGATTATATTACAGGTCTCTAGACTAGCTAGAAAAATTGGGCAACATGTTTCTAACACAGACTACAAAGCTGATACAGAACCATAGTTATGAGTGACCTCAACTAAGCAGATGTTTTTCCATCTCATAAATTATTGATTTGTTCTGGTAATAATTTATCTTTCTGAAGGTGAAGGAAGCCATATGTGAAACTTGACATATAATTCTTGTTGAATAAAAACTCAGTGTCATCCACAAACATTTATTAAGCTTATAATACGTGTAAATAAACTTGTTAGATTCCTGAGACACAAAATAAAATAAAATAGAGTTTCTGCCTGTCTATGAAGAGGTAACTAAAGACATATCCAAAAGTGATAACATATAAAAAGAGAATTGTAAAATATAAAAATTTTGAGGAGAAACAGTCAACCAGTGAAGTTGAGAAGGAAAAGGTCATTGAGGAAGATTTTATGAAGTAGGTAGAATCTGAATTAGACCTTGAAGAAAGGAGTCCTTCATTCTCAAAGAGGTCCATAACATCAGGGAGGTGGCGCCATGACATGCAAGTGAATTGGATTTAAGGGCAAAGTCACCTCCCTCATTTTCCCCTCCAGAACCATCTGGGACCAGTGGCCATATATAAGTCAGGAGGACTGAAGATGGCCCTGGATGCAATGGGAGACCTTGGCTTTTTTAAGCCAAGGTTTTTAACAAGTCTCAGTCACATCCATTTAATGATTAATGATTAATGAACCATTGAAGCAAAGAATTTCCTCTTCCATCTACTCCAAAATAATAAATGAACACATCTGGGAGGGAAAGACCTTCAGGATTTCTGGCCAAAGCAGGAATGGTGGCTATTTACATTCAATCTGAGTCAATCTGGACCCAAATGGGGCTTGGCCGGGGATTTATTTGTGGCCAGTCAATGAGAATCAGATTATTTTAGTCTAAGGCATAGTCCTTAAAAAATCTAGCCAGTAAATCCCAAGATATCTTGGAAGGATTTGGAGGTGCAAAAGAAAAAAAAATGCTTTTAAGAGCATCTGTAGGTAAGGGTATGATAGCTTATGTGGACAAAGAGAGGAAAGAGGAAGAGAAAAGGAAAGAAGGAATAAATTTTCAAGCTTAACCACAGTGGACTCAGATAGCAGCAAATTCCATTGCATTCTTTTTATTGGACTTCTAGGGACTCTACCAACCTTTTGAAGCTCATCAGTGTTAGAGCTGTGTCTTTTCTGCCTCTGAACTCATTCATCATATTAATTTGATTTTGCTTTTTCATTGTTTGTGTGAGGTTAAAGGTGAGAGAGAAAGTGGATCTTTGTGAAAAGAAAATTTAATTCACATAAAATTAGTAAAGAATAAATATAAGAGGGACTGAAGAGCTATAGGTCCCATATCCCATATATTCTGCCTCAAATGACAATAAATGAGGGAAAGTCTTGTAGCATTTTATCCTCCTCACTGGAAAATCACCAGTAAGAAATAGGGTGAGGATGGGGGAAGGGAGGGAGAGAAGGAGGGAGACAGACCCAACATGTTCTGGGAACTGGGGCCCCTTGGGCCAGTTCCCTCATTGTAGTAACAAAAATAAAAGCAAATAATAAATAAAATTCCCATGCTTTACACTGTTAATTCTGTGCATAGCTATTAATTGCAATACTAAGTTTAACAATCCAGATGGTCTTCATTTTGTTCTTTTCAGCTTTTAAATCTTTCAAAGATTTTGCGGACTGCTATTATTTTTCCATGTCAAAGGTTGTTCTGAGCATTAAATCTTTTTTTTAATGAATTCCTTAAAGTTATCTTGATTTATAAATATTCTTTTTTTTTTTTTTTTTGGAAAACAATTATTACTTTTGGTAGGAAAACTGAATTTAGGATTGTTATATTTTCCTTATCTTTCTAAATCATAAAATTTAGAATTATAAAACATTTTCGATATGATTTCCAGCCTTTTCTGTTTCTCATTTTTGTAGAAAACATTTATAAATCTGAATTGGTGTATGTGATGTATTTCATCTCACTGCATGTAGGCAATATCTTTGTCATTATGGCTTTGAAGTTTTACAGTTATGTGGCAGGTTCATTGAATTTCAACTTTTTCTATATTCATTCATCTAACATTCAATCAGAAGACATTTATTAAGTACAGGCACACCTCATTTATCGTACTTTGTTTTATTACGCTTCACAGATGAGTTTTTTAAAAAACAAATTGAAAGTTTGTGGCAAAAAAAGGAAAAGAAAAAAAGAAAGTTTGTGGCAACCCTGCTTTGGATAAGTCTATCGGTGCTATTTTCCCAAAAGCATATGCTCATATGTCTCTCTATCATATTTTGGTAATTCTTACAATATTTCAAATTATTACAAATTATTATGGTGACCTTTGATGTTACTATTGTAATTGTTTTGGGGAATCAAAAACTGTGCCATATAAGCCCTCAATCTTAATTGATAAATGTGTTCTGACTACTCCAACTGAATAGCCATTGCCCCAATTCTCTCCCTCTCCTTGGATCTTCCTATTCTCTGAAACACAATAATATTGAAGAATATTGCATAAATTGCATAGTTGATAACGCAGCTACAGGGTTTGAGAGGATTGTCTCCAATTTTGAAAGAAATACCATTGTGGGTAAAATGCTCCAAAAAAAAATCTTTCATGAAAGGAAAATTCAATAGTTTGGCAAATTTCATTGTCTTATTTTAAGAAATTGCCAGTCATCCCAACTGTCAGAAACCACCTCCTTGATATATGAGCAGCCATCAATATTGCGTCAAGATTCTAACGAGCAAAAAGATTAGGATTTGCTGAAGTCTCTGATGATGGTTAGCATCTTTTTTTAACAATAAAATATTTTAAAAATTAAAATGTGTACATTTTAAAAGACATAATAAAGCTGTACACTTAATCGACTACAGCATAGTAGAAACATAACTTTTATAAGCACTGGAAACCAAAAAATACATGAGACTTGTTTTATTGCAATATTCACTTTATTGTGGTAGTCTGAAACTGAACTATAATCTCCAAGGTATGCTTGTACTTATTATGTGCAAGGCATTGAATTAAACATAGGAGATGGAGCAAAGGGAGATCTTTATCCCAAGTCCTTCTCCTTCTCCTTTCTTCTACTTTTTCACCCTTGAAATTCAGAACTTCCCAGGGCTGATATGTAGGGGACATGCTGGACACTGACCCTGGGTACCACCACAATGAAACTGTTAATTTTGTCAATTGTTTTTAAAACCTAAAACACCATGTGGAACTCACAGTGGTGGGGAGTAAGCCTGGGATGAGCTGTGCTGCCCGCTGCTTCTCCGCTTGCAGGCTAGTCCAATGGAGGCCCTTTTAGTATGAAAGAAGAATCCTTTATTCTGTGATTCCCATGAGAAACAAGTGTGCTCCCAGGTGAGACACACCCCAAACAGAGCCAGCTTAATACTCTTAGTGGGATTCCTTGCCCCTCCCGTCAAGGTTTGGATTGGTTGAATTTACAATCTGAAAGATTTATTTTAGTGTCCCTTAGTGTCCTTTGATCCTAGCCAGTTTGGGCCAGTTTAGGTCTGGGGCCCTTTATCACAAACTTTGTTCCAGAAAGCACCTATCTCTGTTTCTTTTGACTAAAATAGAGTCCTAGGATGCACAAAGGGGATCCCTTTCCTGGGTTTCAGAACCAGGAAAATGTTATAGGAGAGCGTTTGGCTCAAACTTGGTGTGACAGGCTAATTGTACACTATTTCAAAGTCTGATTCTTTCTGTACAGCAAAATAACTGTTTGGACATATATACATATATTGTATTTAATTTTTACTTTAACACATGTAACATGTATTGGCCAACCTGCCATCTGGAGGAGGGGGTGAGGGGAAGGAAGGAAAAAATTGGAACAAAAGGTTTGGCAATTGTCAAGGCTGTAAAATTACACATGCATATATTTGGTAAATAAAAAGCTATAATAAAAACAAAAAAACAAACTTGGTGTGAGAACACTTTGCACAGGGTTCTCTTTAAGTCAAAGCTTTATTTCACTAAAGCTGGTAGGCCAAATAGCATGGGAAACTGACAATGAGGGTCAGGGAAAAGAAAGCTTCTATACCTAAATTATGGCTCTAAGCCATGTTAGTAATATTAAGGATGCTAACAACTGATTTTTTTTTTTTTTTAAGACAATAGCTTAGCCACAGGATGGGTCAAAAACAAAATTATTCAAAACAGCAACTTGGTTACCTGGGTTCAAGGAACAATTTACTGGACAAATGTTTTTTCTATGGGCTCAGCAAACTAAACATACTTATTTATGTTAGTGATCTTAGAAAACGTTTATGTTTTTTAATAAGCTAGTCTAGGGCTGAGGGTCAGGGTCCAGCATGTACCCTTCAGTATCATTTGTAGTCTCTGGGGTTGTGGTCCAGGCTGAGAACTCTGGTGGGAAAGTTGAGCTTGAACTTGGAGTAAGAGGAAAATCAGCATATGGACTATTTCAAAGCTACCTTTCACCAAGGAAAGAAAGATGAAGTCCAGATGATATGTCCAAGGAAGGAAGTTTCTGAAATCTCATCAGGAGGTGAGAAGTTTGGAAGAAATATTTACCTAATGACTGTTTCTACTGGTTTCTCTCATTTTTTTGTAGTCCAGTCCAAGATTTGGAGCAAGGTCTTAAACAGTAATCCTAATCATTTTATCCATTCTTCATGAGCTGAGAGATATAGGAGGAAGCTCTGGGATATTTAAAGCAGTGATTCTCTCTGGAAGGAGTACTTAACTTTTTCCTTTGTATCATCTCTGGGATAAATAAAGTGGCCATAGAAAATTGATTTATCTGTAAAATATAAAATTAGAGAACAAAAAATGATCTAAGATATTTCTTATGTGTTAAGATGAGTTCTAGAACAACAGGTTTTTCTATTTAATATAGGTGATCTTATTAATTTTAAATATTTAACTTTATTAATTTAAATTAATTTGTTAACATTTTATATTAACCCCCAAACTCAGAACTTAGTGAAAGTTTCTTTCTTGCCCAACCATTTAAAATAGTACCGATGGGGAGGAAGCAGGAATGAGTTTGAGCCAGCTTGAACCAGCTCTCCAGTAGCTTGTTAAATTTTCAGTGTGAACATTTACACCTTGGAAAGTAGCAAAAAGCTACAAATCAGGGCTTGATTTATTGTTTTGCTGTTTTGGGTTTTTTTTTTTTTTTAGATTTAAAAAAGTAAGGAAGAGAATGTTAATAAAGCAGTTTAAACTTTAAAATGTGTCATGCATACCTCTCTGCTCCACTTCCTACAGAGCCAGTTATTAAACATTTACTAGCATATCCATAGGTGTGACTTTCCCAAATGTGCGTTGAAAAGAACTTGATGAGACCATTAGGTTGATGACTTGGCTACAGCATCTCCATATGGATGATATTTTGGAATTTACTGGCTAAGTTTCTTTAGGACTGTGCCTTTAAATCTAAATCACTTTGGCTTTCATTGGTTGGCCAACAATGGGGCTTGGCTTGCCCACCAATTGGATTTGTTGAGGGGTACAAGGAATAGTGATGGTGTGAGACACAGAAATAAAACCAGGATTCCAAAATGTCTTAGAAGACAAAGTCAACGGAGATGGAGAAGGTAGTTGCCAATATAAAATGCTTCAGAGAGATTGGGGAATATGAACATGGGAGGGAAAAAATCCATAGCACTTGTGATCATTGATCTGGAATCAAAAGGGACTTTAGAGTCTATCTGTTTCAATCCCTTCATTTTACAGATGAAGAAACTGAGGCACAGAGAAATTAAGTGGCTTTTGTAAAGTCACCTACATAGTGAACTCAGGTCCTTTCTATGGTCCTACTATACAGAAGATTGTTAGTGTTTGCCAAATTTAACTTGTCAACACCTGCTACACTGAATTCTTTGATCTCTGATTTTCCAAGTCACTTGTATTTATATATCATCTACCTGAATAAATGGAAAAACCCAGATTTTCTAACTACAAGTATAGTATTCTTTTCCTTATATGACAACAAAGAGAGCAAACAATTAAGACAAAGCATAACTTTATATTTACAAGCTTAATATACTTTTACATATTAAATTTACATTTATAATATTAATGTTATTAATATTGTACAACATTAAATATTATTATTTTACAATATTTAATTTAATGCATAAAATAAACTAGAAGATGACTCATACCGGAACCATGTAATTACTAATAATGGTACCAATGAAATTAGTATTCCGAAATAAGTCCTGAATACATACTTGTAGTCTTTATTTTGCGGGAGGCTAAAGCTGGTGGATGAATTGATTCAGAAATTCCTAGAGTTGTAGTAATAAATAAATAAATAATAAACATTTATTCAGTGCCTATTATGTGCAGGTTTTGTGCTAAGTGCTTTTATACATGTTATCTCATTTAATCCTCCCAATAACCTCATGAGATAGGTACTATTATTATTATTTCTATTTTATAGTTGAGAAAACTAAGACAAACAGAGGGATTTTCACAGGGTCACATAACTAGTGTCTGAGGTTGGATTTGATCTCTAGCTCAATTCTACCCACTAAGCTACCAGCTGTCAATAATCTAGTAAAATCAATAATCAGGTATAAATCCTAAATCTGGCACCAATATGGTGGTGGTGGGGGGCATCAGATCCCTTAAGGAAGGGTATATCAACCCCAATCAAGCAAATGGAGAAAATTAAACCTTCTACTTATCAATATCAGGATCAGCCCACCCTAAATTTCTGACTTAGATAAAATCTAGAGATCCATCCTCCAAAACAAAACAGAATTAGACAAAAAAAAACCCAAAAAACAAAAAAAGACCTCACCGATTATTTAAGGGAAAAGTAGTAAACATGGGATTTTCATAATTTATTTCCCTATTTCTTTGTCTTCTAAATTGTGTTCAAGCAACATGGCTTTCTCCATTTATGTATGTAGTTTCTACATTTCCCAATTTTTAAAAAGTCTTTTAATTTTATTAGTCAAGGGAAATTTCAGTGAAGAAACTCCCTGGACTAATCTAGATCAGCATTTAATTTGCAATTTATACTCTTTATAGAATTTCCTAAGTCTTGAAACTACCTCTCTCTGACTCCATGGGCCCATTCTCTATCAACTTTGACACATTTCCTCTTACTACATTCCTTGGTTCATAACAACAAATATATTTTTGTCTATATATACTACATTTCAAAGAACGGACAAAATTATGAAAACTAAAAGTCAAATATGTCATTTCCCCCCCCCCTCATAAATTAATTCCTTGAGATTTACTTATAGCAAAGCTTTCTTTCTAAGTTGGATTTCAATTGAATGCATAGTATAACTTATATTTTGAAAAGATCTTATGTATGGTTGTTTTAATTTCAGTTTATGGATAGATCTCTTAAGGATAAGTTTAAAATATTCTCATCTTATCTAGGCTTAGATAAAATTAAGTGAACTTATAAGGATGAATTATTCTGAGGAGGTCTAATGTTATTGTTAATTCTGGAACTGGGAGAATTTATGCTATTTGATGTTTGATACTTTCTATTTCTATTGAAGTATTTGCAGAGAAGCCATTGCTCTATTTTCTTTCCTATTGCATTGCCTTGGACAATAAATATATTGCATTAATTGAAAAAAAAAAGTTGTTTTCAGAAATTCATGATCACTGGAGACTTTGTTTACTTAAAAAAACAATACTTGTTTTCATTTAATTTTTTATACCTCCAACCAAATTGACTCTACTTTTCATGAAGAGTATTTTTTATTTCAACTTTGAACAGCTGTTCAGCTGAAATTTTGATTTGCCTTCCATAAGGAACTGCAGTAAATGGACTTACTGTGTGATTTTTCAGGGAACTCTTTGAATTATTCTTTTAGCATTTTTTGAAATGAAAATCTACTTGATTTTTTTCCTTTTATCTTATAAAATGTTTTAACTTGTGAATAATTCACTTTAGTTGAAGTGAATTTAATAAAACTTATAAAATTTTGGCCAAAATGAATTTTGTTTATTTTCAATAAGAGAATTTAGGGGGAAAAAATTAAGCTGCTCTCTCTATCCTCCCACCCCACCCCACCCCGGGCTCCCAATAGATCCATGATTTCATTGGTGTTGGGAATTCTGATGAGGAAATGATCAAGGCAGACCAACAAGTCTTTTGAAACTTGGAGTTTGAGAGAGCTGTCTGGAAATGTGGAGAGGCAATTGCCCAGGATCAAATGGTCAGTAGGTGTCAAGAGACAGAGCAGGGGACTTCTTTTATCTTTGATGCTCTTACTTCCTCTTACTTGGAGATTATCCAGTATAAAAACCTGATTTTCACAGATGAAGCAAGTGAGGTGTGGCTCAGCTCACTTAGTTACCCAATGGCAGAAATCAAGGCTGCTCACTTAAGGAATTCTTTCTTCTGCTAGGACTCCCTTTCCCTGCTCTAACTTCTCACTCCTTCATCGCCATTCATCTTCCATCTCCCTTTGAAGCTGCTCAACCTTCCTCTTCCATTGTGTTCTTGAGATTTGTATTCCATAATTAACTCAACTTTTCATCTTCCTCTTATTTCTTTAAACTCGGGAACTGCATTTTGCTTGGAAGACACCACATTTCTGGATATTTTTTTCTATTTCTATCCTTCCCAACACACACAGACACAGAAGAAGAGGAATAGATCCCTGGCTCCTTATTGCCACTTCCAGCCTTTTCTTTCCAGTCACTCCGGAACATCCTTTGAGATTTAATTCATCTGCCTGGAGTCTAGTTCCTGTTATGTTGTACTCTCAGGTCATTCTCACCTTTCTCAAGCTGTCAACCACATGGACACGGCTCTGCTTCCATTTTCTCCCTCTTTGTACTCTTTTTTTTTTGGGGGGGGGAGAGTTAATATAAATGCTAATATCCCCTTAAACACCGGAGACTCAGTGGAACAGCTTTCTCAGTTCCCATGGTCTACATCTTCACTTTACCTCAGCTACACACAGAGATGGCTATATTCTTGATCTCATCCTTGTTGAGAGGAAATTCTGATTACTGGACTGTGACAGTTCCTATGGGGCTGGAGCAACTCCAGATCAGTACTCATCTAAGAGATGGTGAGTAATGGAGAGTGGACAGATTCTTAAGAAACATCCCGCCGTAGGATGGCTGCAGAAAAACCTGGGAAGGCATGTGAGCTAATGTAAAGTGAAGTGAGCAGGACCAGGAGAACATTGAACATGCAGTAAGAACAATTTTGTAAGGTTGATTAACTATTAAAGACAAAACAATTCCAAAGAACCAAAGATGAAAAGTGATATTCATCTCCAGAGAGAGAACTGATGCACTCTGAATACATATCCAAGCATTTTTTTAACTTTCTTTTTTTATCTGTATTCTCTTTTTTATATGGCTAATATGGAAATATGTTTTGCATGACTTTACATGTATAATTGATATTAAATTGCTTGCTTTCTCATAGATGGGAGGGGACATCAGGAGAAAGGGAGAAAATTTGGAATTTAAAATTTTTAAGAAATGGATGTTAAAAGAAATTTTACATGTAATTGGAAAATATTTAATGAAATAATTAAAAAACCTTCTTGCCTTAGTAATCCATAAGAAAAGCTAGAGAAAAAGCTTTGCCTTTCTCCCCTAGCTTTTAGATCTCTTTTTCCTGTGAACTTTCAGTGAGGTGTTTGTGGAAAGAGGATTAGATTTCCCTCCTCTTCCTTCCACCCACAGAGGCTTAAACAGCTTGGAAGTGGGAGGTATAGTTCCTTAAGGAAGCCTGACACTCTTGCTGTCTCTTGTACCTTTCTGTTTTCTTCCCCAAGTACAACAACTGGCAATACTGAGAAATACATGTTTCCAACTTGAGTGGTAACCTTGTAAGATGAAAGTTCCCATGTCCTAGATATAGGCCACAGCCGTCCAGAGGAAGGAGATTCTTACAATAGCATACTTGTCAGAGCAGATGACCACACCTGGTATCATCCTGCAAATGAAGGAAGATGAAATCCATTCCCTGAGTCTTCTGGCCAGTTTTGGTCAGCGGAGAATGTGAAATTATGGATAGACAGTTCTACAAATTTGTCTGCATCTCCTGGGGAATAAAATGATTGTAATGACCATTTGAGATGTTCTGTGTTTAATATATTTATTATTGTACTCCTGTGAATCTTTGCATTTTATGAATAAAGTTATTTGATATCTGATTCCCATATGGCTCACTGAGTATTTTTCCAGAAGGCTCCTTGGTAATCACAGTCTTTGGGGACCCTAACTGTAAGCCATACCTAAGCGTTGCTTTAAAAGTTTACCTTGAATCACTCTAGAGTAGGGATAGAGTCAGAGAGATAACTTGACCCTCTTTAGGATCCACCTTTCCCCCCAAATAAATCCAGTTCCATGTGAACTAAGTGAAATTATTAATAACCAATGATTTGGGGAGATCCATAATTCTTCCCCTCTTTCTAAAGTGCTTATTTCAAAACTTAGGCTTCTGATAGACCAGACTGGTGATGGTAGATAGGATTAATATTCTCACTCTAGATATTGCTGCTCCACCCACATTTACAAGGAATTTAATCTAAAGTGAAACTCCTAGCCCATTGTGTTCTCCTCAGATTAGAGTAGGAATATAGATCCTTTATCTAGATTTCCCTGGGGCTGGAGGTTAATTTAGAAAAAAATACACATCACTTTCATTAGAATAGATCCATCTCCTGTCGTGCTATTCATTCTCTCATTAAATTGCTAACCAATCAGAGTTAATTGCCATCCTCAGGAACACCCCACTCTTTCAAGGGTTTATAGATTTTGGGCCCACAAACAAGATTCCTCTTTGGTCTAAAAGAGAGTCAAAGGATGATTCCTTTTCTTAATAAAATGATTAATCACTCAGAAACTATGTCTTTCAAACCTTTTAGACAGAAGCCATTTTTGGGACTCTTTCTGGGTTTTCAGCTGCCCCAAAACAAGGAACTTTCTTCTTTACCATTGATTTGAGCCCCAACTTGTCATTTTCTCATTTTTAGGGAGCCCAGTTCCATTTAATGTTGGATAGCTTTTACAAAGGAATATCTACTTCAAAGAATTCAGAACAAAGTACATTTTCCCCAACATCTCCCCTCTCCCTCCAACACACATACACACATACTGCCTTGATCTCTGAAGAGAGCCTAAGGCCCACAAAATTCACATCCAAAGCTGACATCACTGCCATTTTCTGGTGAGTTGGAGTGCTAGAACCTTTACTTCTAAAAGTGTCATTGTTGAACTGCCTGCAACACCCAACTTGGACTCCTGGACATCTAATTCCTGAATTCCTGAAGCTCATACTGCTGGGCCAGGTCAGAGACTCTGCTCTCTACACCTAGAATAATAAAGAATGAATTAAAGAACCAAAGACCCTTTCCTTTCTCACAGACCATATTGTCTGGGGGTATAGGGAAGGAGGGGCTAAAGTTTTTCCCCTTACTCCCTTATATTCGGACATCACAAAACCCCTGTCCTGCCTTTGACAGACTGCTATAAAGACAAGGATTCACTGATGTGGCCAATTGCAAAAGGCTGCTCCCAAACCATAGCAAGTCAACTCAAAATACCTAACATATGCTCCAGTCCTCTGGTGTCCAGGAAGCAGCTCCCTAATATCTTCCAGATGAATCATACCATTTTTACTAATACTCTCTGTACATATGCCAAGTTCCTCATTACATCTTTAAGAATTAGAATCATACTAAAAAGACAAATTGGTCAAAGGATTTGGAAATAGCATTTTTTTCTATTGAATTAAAACTTTTTAAAAATATTATTTTATTTTTCCAAATAATGAAAAGATAGTTTTCAACATTCACCTTTGCAAAATTTTGTGTGCAAAACTTTCTCCCTCTCTCCTTCCCTTCATTCTCCCCATGACAGCAAGCAAACTGATGTTAAACAGTGCAAATTCTTCTAAATATATTTCCATATTCATCATACTGTGCAAGAAAAATCTGATCAAAAGAGAAAAAAAACACAAAGGAAAAAAACCAAGCAAATAAACAATAATAAGAAAAGTGAAAATACTATTCTTTGATCCACATTCAGTCTCCATGGTTCTGTCTGGATGGGGATGGCTTTTTCAATCACAAGTCTATTGGAATTGTCCATCACTGTTGATCATCAAATAATCTTGTTGTCGTGTATAATGATTTCCTGGTTCTGCTCATTTCACTCAGCATCAGTTCATGTAAGTCTCTCCAGACGTTTTTGAAATCATCCTGCTGGTCATTTCTTATAGAATAATATTCCATAGCCTTCATATACCATAACTTATTCAGCCATTCTCCAGCTGATAGATATTCACTCAGTTTCCAGTTCCCTGCCACTACAAAAAGAGCTGCTACAAAGATTTTTGCACATGTCCTCTATTTTTACAGTCCTCTATTATCTATTTGGGATAAAGGCCCAGTAGTGAGGCTGCTGGATCAATATGTACAGTTTAATAGCCCCTGGACATAGTTCCAAATTGCTCTTCAGATTGGCTGTATCATTTCACAATTCTACCAACAATGTATCAGTGTCCTAGTCTTTCCACATCTTCTCCAACATTTGTCATTATCTTTTCCTGTCATTTTAGCCAATCTGAGAAGTGTGTAGTGATTCCTCAAATAAAACGTAATTTGCATTTCTTTAATTAATAGTGATTTAGAGCCTTTTTTCAGGTCTAGAAATGACTTTAATTTCTCTCTAAAAACTATCTGTTCATGTCCTTTGACCATTTATCAATTGTGAAATGACGTGTATTCTTATAAATTTCCGTCAATTTTAGAAATGAAGCCTGTATGAAATGTATCAGAAATGATGATTATAAAATTTTTTTCCTAGTTTTCTATTTTCCTTCTAATCTTGGCTGCATTGGTTTTGTTTGTGCAAAAACTGTTTAATTTAGTAAAATCAAAATTATTCATTTTGCATTTCACAATGTTCTCTAGTTCTTCTTTGGCTATAAATTCCTTCCTTCTCCACAAATCTTATGGCATCATCCTTAATGTCTAAATGATGAACATATTTTGACCTTATCTTTCTATAGGGCATTAGATATTGATCAATACCTAATAGGGTATCATACCCTTACTTGCAAATGCTCTTAAAAGTATATATATATATATATATATATATATATATATATATATATATATATATATATATATATATATATATATATATATATATATATATATATATATATACTTTTAAGAGCATATATTTATTTATTTATTTATTTTGCACCTCTGAAGCCTTTCAACATATCTGGCCTTAAACCAGAACCAATCTGATTCTAACTGACCACCAATAGGTCCTAGACGAAGCCCCATTTGGTCATTGCTTGGGTCCTGATGACTCAGATTGAATTTAAATAGCAGTCATTTCTGCCTTGCCCAGAAACCGTGAAGGTCTTTCCCTCTCAGATTCATTCAATGATTTATTATTCATTTAGATTTTTTTCTTTTGCCTCATTTGTTACCTAGCTTTAATCACTGAATGGGTACATCCTCAGTCAAACTGAGACTTGTTGAAAATCTTAGCTTAAAAAGGTCAAAGTCTCCCCATTTCATCCAGGGCTCTCTCCAGTCCTTCTGATCTATATCTGGCCACTGGACCCACATGGCTCTGGAGGAAAGAGTGAGGCAGGTGGCTTGGAACAGTCCCCCCTTATGTAAATCTAATTAATTTGCATGATCACCTGTTTGATCCCATGATCCCTGATGATGGGCAAACAATAATAACCAAAAATATAGAATGATCCACCAATTAGCAAGTTATCCTTGTGCAATCCCTTATCTGGGATTTCACTATACTAATAAAATCACAGCTCTAGTTCCTATTTGCTAACTTAATGATAGAAACAGCAGTGAACTCAGAAATTTAAGAGTTTTCCTAAGAGAAGAGTGAGAAGTTAAGAAAAAGAGTATTAAATATACAGACATGAATCAGGTACAGGATAAATGACTCATTCTACTCAAACAAAGCAATGATGAACAAAAGAAAATCGTAACTCGTTGCATAATGCTTGCAATGGAATTCAGCAATTTAGTTTATAGCTGCAGATGCAACTGTCTTGGGAGGTTGATCTAGCTAAACCTTATTGACAGCTTTTGCAAAACTGTAAATTAGACATTTCATATTTTGCCTCTGCACTGGTATTACTTGATCAAACAGCTAACCTTGACCTTTTGTGATGGTGGAGAAAGTACCCTTGCTGCTATGCCTTTCTGGTGGGAAATGCTGCTGTGTCCAAATATATCCATGCCTCCGGCCCTTTTTCCTCCAAGTCCTCCCTCCTTCCATCCACCTTTATAAAGCACTCCTGTGTTCATTTTTGCCCAAACCTTCTTAGTCATCTCTTTTCTGATTTCAACATCACCATAAAAGTGAAGGTTTTTTCCTTTCTTTTTTTCTTTTCTTTTCTTTTTTTTTTGCTACTTATATAAGGAGGATTTTGTTTTCCTACTCATTTACTTTCTTTTTTTGATCTGATTTTTCTTGTGCAACAAGAGAATTGTATAAATATGTTTATATATATTGGATTTAAACATGTTTAACATACATTGGATTGCTTGCCACCCTAGGGGAGGGGTTGGGAGAAGGAGGGGAAAATTTGGAACACGAGGCTAGGCAAGGGTCAATGAAGTCAAATTATCAGTGCATAATCTCCAAAGCTTTAAAAAGAAAAAAAGAAAAAATCTAGGTGTAAAGGCGGGGTAGACAGCAGGTGGTGCTGTTTAGCAATTAGGAGTCAATTAGAACCAGGAGAAAATTCCCTAGCTAGGGTTGGATTTTAGGCTGAGCGATTCAGCATCTCCACCCCCAGAACTCTTTCTTCAGGCTCAGGGGGTGTGGGAGAGAGTGTTTTGTTCCTTCCAGGTCACCCTTGGAGTTCCTTCCCAGGGAGATCTGGGTAGCCTGAATGTGCCTCTGAGGGAATCCAAAGCATCCCCTGAATGCAGTTTTGGCCCAGCCCATGGGTGGTGACCGCACTGGGTTAATTTTGGCTTGCCTGGGAGGGGTAGAGAGCCATTCTTCCATCCAGGGGTGGGATGTTTGCTATTCATGCCATTCCTGTTCTGTGTCCTGCCTCCAACATGGTCAGGGTTCTAGGGCGAGAGCCCCTGAAAGGGAAAAATAATAGTAACCCAGGACCACAGATCTGGCAAGGGGCCTCCTCACTGATTTACCTTCCTCATTTTGTAGATGAGGCTCCAGGGGCTCAGGGAGAGGAAGTTACCTGTTTACATCACTCAAGTGAGTCAGAAGTAGGATTTAGGGAGATTCTCTGACTTCTTTCTATGGTACCCTAGCTAAGGAGACTGTGCTTAATGGATCAATCAGCATTATTATCTCCTATGTACTAAGGGCTGGACTAGCGGAGATTTTCGTAAAAATCAAGGAGAAATGGGACATCATTAGAAAAGGGAATTACCGAGGGTTAAGAAAGGCTTTCTATTCAGGTGAGGTTTCAGTTAGGGAAGTTAGAAAAAGTAGTTAGAAGTAGTTAGAAAAAGCCCTACTTTTTTGCTGAGAGACCCTGAATTTGGGTCCCATTTCTCTTCGGACTTCCTGCATTCTGCCGATTTCTAGCTATGTGAACATACCAGATTCCTTCAGTTCTCTGAACACCACTTTCTTAATTTGTAAAATTAAAAATGGATTGGATTAGATAATCTCCAAATTAGCTAATTACCAGCTTTAAAGCCTTTAATCCTTTGCCCTTACTTGAGCCTTCCAGAGCAGGTTATTTTCTTAATTACTACCTTATAGAGTATTTTGAAATTTGACAGGGCAATCTTTCAGCAATTTAAATTGTCATAGTTCTCCTTGCTATTTTTGCCTGCTTGTATTTTCATATACATTTTTATTATTTATATCGAATTCTATAAGACAGTACATTGGTATTTTGATTGGGGTTGCATTTAATTGTTAATGTTTTGGTTTGACTTATCTTGAGCAAGATATTCACTCTCAGTTATTTATAACTTGCTTCATTTCTGTAAAAAGTCTTATTAAAAATTGCCTTTATCAAAATCTTAGAAATTGAAGGGATGCCCATCACTTGGGAAAAGACTGAACAAAGGGTGGTATAGAATGTAATAGAGTATCATTGTGCAATAAGAAATGATAAATAGACAGATTTCAGGAAAACCCAGAAAGACTTACAAAGTGAAATGAGCAGAACCAGGAAAACATTGTACACAAATATCAGCAACACTGAGTGATGATTAATTCTGAATATCTTAGCTCTTCACACAATGATCTAAGATACCTACAAAGGATTTAGGAAATAAAATGCTATCCAAAACCAGACAAAAAATTGATGGACTTTCGATGCAGATTGAAGCACATTTTAAAAATTTACTTTATTCTTTTTCTCCTCCCCCCCATTGATCTGTTTCTCCTTTCACAACTGTGACTAATATGTAAATATGTCCTATATGATAGGACATATTGTGTAAAAATTATATCAAACTGCTTACCATCTTCAGCAGTGGGGAAGAAGCGAGTGGGTCACTTTTACTCCCAGATCACCTCAAGCAATCTAGATAAGGGTTCTAAATCACTATATCTGAATAGAACACAATGGGCTTCCTTGCTTGATTAGGGAACAAGATTGAGGGAAAGGCTCTCATTTTCAACAATTTCCCTCAGAAGTTGTTGATTTGTCCTAGTAAAGAATGAGGAAACAGAAAGGGGAGGAAAAACCAACCTTGGATCTCCCGAATAATTAATTATCCTAATTATAATTAAAATAATGTAAATAAATAATTAATATAAATAAATAAATAAAAATAACAATTAATAATAATTTCTCTCCCTATGTAACCCTATATGCTTCAGTTTCTTCATCTGCAGAATGAAGATAATAATAGCACATACCTCCCAGAATTGGTGTGAAGGTCAAAGGAGATATTTGTAAAGTGCTTAGTATAATGCCTGACATATAGTAGGTGCTCAATAAATGCTTGTTTCTTTACATTTCCTCAAGTAGTTCATCAACCTTTAAAAGTCGTTAGCATTTAAGTTAAATTATCTCTGAAGTCCCTCTGACCTGCAATATTTTGTTGTCTTATTATTTCATAAATATTACTTAGAGGAAGTGTTTAGGAAATTAGATATAGATAAAGATGATTTTTTTCATTATTATGTGATTATTTGTAGAGGCAGCATGGATTGCCAGATTCCAATCATGTAATCTTTCTGAACCTTAGGGAATTTTTAAAGACTAACTTGTGGAAATTGCTGTTTTCTGTACAGGGGAAATCATAGGTTTTTGACAATGTGTGAAAATATTTAAGTGTAGTTTAAAACTGTTTATTATATTAGTTTAAATGTTCTTCCACAATCTACAAAGGAGTTGTAGATTAAGATGTCTCTTGTGCTATCAATTTGTTTAGCAAACCTTAGTAAAAAAGTAAACAAAATCCCTTGCCTGTCTAAATGATCATAGATTCAATCACTGAGATGCAAATCAATGAAATTTCATCTCCTACTGTGACCTAACTCTAGTAAAGACGTTTGCCCATGATAGTGGACAAATCTGACTCACGGATTAGAAAACTTAGGTACACTTGTGAGCTACTTGGAGGTAAAGACCACAAGTCTTCACTAAGCTTTATTTAACCTTTTTTTGGGAGGCTCCTCCTGACACTAAAGGGCAAGAATGGGGATATCTCACTGCTCTGGTTCATTGCCCTCGACAACTTAGTACTTTAGAATATCATTATCTAACCCTCCTCGTAGTCTTTTAAATTTTAATTAATTAATTAATTAATTGATTTTTATAAAAATTTTATGCATAGGTAATTTTTCAGCATTGACAATTGCAAAATATTTTATTCCAACTTTTCCCCTTTTTCCCCCCCCACCCCTTCCCCCAGATGGCAGGTAGACCAATACATGTTAAATATGTTAAACTATAAGTTAAATACAATATATGTATACATGTCCAAACAGTTTCAATCATAGTCTTTAGTTCCTCTTAGAAATACTCAGGATTACAAGGCTTAAAATGAAAAATGGTTTTATTTATAAATGAGTGGATATCAATATTGGAGGGAGGACTGAAAGTATCAGA